>NC_083724.1:109579359-109882390 GCF_028564815.1 Eubalaena glacialis
CTCGCTAGGAAAAATCCCAGTGCATGATTCCAGGTGCCAGAGAATTAAACATGGTCCATTAGGAGTTTACTGAATGACAAAGTGGCTTGGAGATTAACAGTAGCCTGTAGGTAAGGGAACAGTATTCATTCTCACTGCTGACCCCATCCATGAGGCTCCGATTCCACAGGAGATGGATCTTGACCTGCAACTTTCTTTGGATTTCCCCACATCTCCCTGGACAGTTCTCTTCACTGAGGGCTCACCAACACCGGTTCATGACCTACCAGCCTCTGGGGCCCCATCAGGGCCTGGCACCCACTTCTCCTACATGAACAGCATACACAGCAGCGTTGTAGGGGAAACTATGATAAAAATAAGTGGTGTTGCTGTAGGGACCCGTCTCAGGAACATTCCTGGTGGAAATCAATGTAACTGTGCCTTGGGGACACCCAGGGACAAAAATAACCCCAAAAGTGTCAGGAAAAGGCAGACGAAAAATCAGGCCCTGGGGCAATCAGGAAGCAGAAGGGTTAATGTCTTTTCGCCCGGGTCTTCACGTAGGGAATTTGAATTCTTGATCAAGCGATTTGTCAGGATTGTTGTACATTTACTGTAATTACAGAACATCAAATGTGCATTGACGTAATTACCATAAATATGTGTAAAGACATTATAACGTGTAATTATGTCATATAATTATTTAATAAAGCATGTAGAAGAAAAATTACTCTGCACATGCTCAGTGCACATCTTTTTCTACTGAAGGTTGTATTTGCTCCACTGCCCCATCCCCCTCTTCAAAATTACAGAGACAGTTTTTCTCATTTAGGATTAATCAGTAGAAGAGTGAAGTTAGAAAGTGTGTCCGCAAGCTTGTGTGAGCGTGTGTGTACATGTGTGCTTACACACACACACACACACACACACAGGGAAGAAAGGCATTTTCAAACCCCGGCAGAGGTGTCACAACCCAGGTGTGAACAGCACACACATAGTCTTGTGGTCAGTGTTCCCGTAGCTGATAGCGGAGCATCGCCATACTCACGGTGAAGGGGTCAACCCCTCCATTCTCTCTCCCACTTGTCTGGGGTGACCTCTGGCCCTGCACAGGGTGGACGTGTCAGGGCACAGGCCGCCTGGTTTGGTGGCACTGAAGGCTCCTGGGAGAGGGACGTTTGGAAAGATGTTGACATTATTCTGAACCCAGGGACCTTTTCTAAAGATTTGGACAAGAAGTTAAATCCACAGGTTAGATAACTAGGGATGTTCAAGCAGAGTCTGGACTTGTCAGATTGTCGCTGGGAGACTAGAACAGCCGTAAGGTCCCTTCCCAGCCCTCGGAGACTCTATCAGATGTGAAGTCTGTGTTCAGATTTACATTTTCCCTATTCCCCCCTTTTACCCTGTGAGTCTCCTGTGAGTCTTGGAGAAAATGCATCCCTGAAGGCCAGGATTCCGGAGATAAAATAGATCGAAGTATTATGTTCCAAGGATTCAGAGTTAAATTAATGAGAAAGAATGCTCTAATGAGTGGGAAGGCTTCCCAATAATAACATGAAAATAGAAATCATAGAGGAAAAAGAGTGATAGATTAGACTATGCAAAAATGTACAATCCCTCTTCATCAAAAGAGAAAACAAAGAAAACACCATAGAGTAAAAAGCAAACAAAAGACCAAGGAAATATTTGCAACATGTATGACAAAGGGGATGATGTCCTTAATGTATTAAAAAGCTCTGATCAACCAATAAGAAAAAAATCTCAATAGAAAAATGGGCAACAGTGGACAGAAAAATCACAAAATAAATACAAATGACCAAAAAGCACATCAAAAAAATCCAACTTACTTCGCGATCAAAGAGGGAGATACTGTTTTTCACCTACCAGTCTGGTATTTATTTTAACAAATTATAATACCCAGTGTTGTTAAAGTGTTGAAGGTATGGGAGTAGAAATTGGTTAACTTTCTTGGGGCCAATTTGGCAATGAATATCAAAAACCTTGAAAGGATACATACCCTTTAACCTATTAACTACTCCTCTAGGATTTTATCCTAAGGAATTAAAAATATAGTAAAAGGATTTCCCTGGTGGCACAGTGGTTGAGAATCCGCCTGCCAATGCAGGGGACACAGGTTCGAGCCCTGGTCCCAGAAGACCCCACATGTCGCGGAGCAACAAAACCCATGCGCCACAACTACCGAGCCTGCACTCGAGAGCCCGCGAGCCACAACTACTGAGCCCACATGCCACAACCACTGAAGCCCGCGTGCCTAGAGCCCACGCTCCGCAATAAGAGAAGCCACCGCAATGAGAAGCCCATGCACTGCAACAAAGAGTAGCCCCCGCTGGCCACAACTAGAGAAAGCCCGCGTGCAGCAACGAAGACCCAACACAGCCATAAATAAATAAATAAATAAATAAATAAATAAATAAAAAAAAATTATATACAGTAAAAAATTTAGGTCTGAGTTTTCCTGATGCCAAATTATTTATGGTAGTGAAAGAAAAAAATTCCCACAAAACAGCCCAATGTCCAAAAAAAAGAATTGGTGAAACGAAGTCCGGTAAAGTCACAATCCCATGGAATGTCATTCAGCCATTAAAAATGATAGGTGAGTGTTTGATGACATGTAAAGATGCACTCTTATGTGGAAAAAATTAAAATTATAAACCAGTATATAAAGTAAGATACAATTTATAGATATAAAAATGTGGAGGAATTTATACCAAGATATTATTACTAATCATCTTTTAGTGCCAGAGTAAGAGCATTTCCCTACCTTTTTCTTTCTTTCTTCCTTCCTTCCTTCCTCCCTCCCTCCCCCCATTCCTTTCCTTCTTTCTTAAAAATGTGGCTAGTCCAAAATTTTACAGTAAATATTTGGGCTACTTATAAAGCACCCTAAGTGGTGTATGTGCACACACACACACGCACACACACACACACACACACTCTCTCTCTCTCTCTCCCACATTTTGGTTTAATGCCCTGATGCTCTCAGTAAGACTTGCAATTTATAGACGAAACCTCCTTACCACATGGGGCTCCCACTGTATACCAAAGCTATACCCTTCTCTTTGCCTCTTGCCTCTCACTCATCTCAGAAACACTCATGGCCAGAGCCAAGTTCTTGAAGGACCACCAAGGGTGAAAGGCTGACGCTCAGTATATTTTGGCCTCCATGCAATGAGCAAGATTCATAGCAAGTAAATAGCAGAAGCTGAGTTAGAAGCCAAGATGGTGGGCCAGGGGCTGGTCTGGTTGGTAGGGCCCTTGAACCCAGGACTGATGGGATGGATCTTTCATCTGAACTCTAGGTTGGGGAGCTTCTAGAGTTGATTCTAGTGGGATTCAGAGTCTAGAATCAAAGAGGGAGGTGGAAGTGGGTTATTAAACTGAGAAGCCAGTAACTGACCTCAAATACTGAATATTCCTAATGAGCTTCTTTCTCAGTCTCTCATTTTGTACATGTTTAAGACAGTGTGTTGAGTCAGGGAGCAGTGAGCCATGGAGATGGACATGACATGATGGAGAAGGTGCAGGAGGAGAGCTATCCATGAGAATTACCTGAAATAGGAGTTGTCCATAGCCTGGTGCAGAGTCCATGTTTAATGGACCAAGGACAGGGAAAGCTCTTGGTTGTTATTCTAACCATCTTCTCCACTATTTTGTAGAGCGTTGGGCCCATGTGGTAGAATTCTTTGAGGTGACCAGGGTGGCCTATGACATTCTTTGCTCTTGCCACTATTATAACTAAGGAGGGTTCCTCTCTGGGTCCCAGTGAGAAGCTGAAGCTTCAGGTGAACCGACAGACACAGGTGGTCAAAGTGGGATGGTGTGGGTAAGGAAATGGTGAAAGGAATCATCTAGATTCCTGCATTTCTTCTTACCAAGTTCCTTTCTCAGCTGGTGGGCAGCAAAATAGCCAGGGCATCCAAGGAGTTGAACTGTTTTTAGCACTGTGGCCCAAGAAGGGAATTAGCCTGTCTTTCAATGAATGACCACTCAGGTTAAGGCTTATTGTCAACTTCAGAACACGAATTTTCTTCTGTTTCCATTTGGTAAATACAGGGATAAGAGGCATGTACAATACTTCCTCACTGGCAAAGGTTTAGTCCCAGCATTTTTGGAGAATGCATAGTATTATGTGTTCATCCTGTCATTCAGATTTCAAAGTACGTCATCCATTCATCTTCTGGATATCCTTAGAAAGCAGGAAAGGGATTATTACATTCATTTTTGAGATGATGAAACTGAGACTTAGAGATGATAACTGAAGCTTAAAAATCTTATGTTAAATAAGAAACAGAGCTACACTGAGAGGCCTGTCTTAAGCCATCTGGGTCACAGTTCCATCTAGAAGTCAGCATTGCCCAGTGTGTCCTTGACACCCAAACATAAAAATTACAACAAACTGAACTCCAAAATGTCCTAGACCAACTCATTTCTACTTTCAACAAGGAAGCCTTTTGTCTTAGACCTAAAAGAGCCCAGCCTACAACGCAAAGTAAGGCAGCACCTCCAGGTAACCCGATCACGTGGCCATCCCACTCCCCCCGTGGAGCCTGCACCTCAGGAGGAAGTCAAGGGTGGGAAATCCAAGTGGCTTCTGATGCAGAGCTAGCGATTTGCCAAGAGTGGTGCTTGCAGCTTATGAAGATTCAATTGGAAAGAAGTCAGGCTAATCAGACTGGGATCTCGTTGAGTTTCCATCAGGGCGGCTGGAACTTAAACACTCCCGCGAGGATCAGTTCAAACCAAAGTCAGCAGAAGAACTGCCCAGAGGCGCTGGTGCCATGGGCCCCCTCTGGCCCAGGTGAGGTGGGCCTCGGGGTCTGCTTAGCGGAAGAGGTGGGGTTGGTGTAGAACTGGGATAATGGCTTGGTACACTGGCCCACAGAGTACCCAGGATGATCCTATAGTAGTCAAGGTTGAAGAGAATATTAGAAGACTCACCTCAGCGGCATATGAAAGCAAAATCAAAATTTTAACCTCCATACCCCCTTGACATGGCATTGGAGGCACATTTGGCCTCCACCTGACCTCATCTCCTGCTATGTCCCAATCGTACTCCCTTGAACACGTCCTGCATGCACTCTCTGCCTCTACCTTTCCTAACTCCTTTGTTCTTACAGGTGTCTTCCTGGCTTTCCTTTTTATCAGTCGTGCTAGAACACTCATAATAGACAATTTGCCATCTTAACCATTCTTAAGTGGACAGTTCGGCAGTGATAAGTACCTTCACACTGACAAGCAACCCATCTCCAAAACTTGTCTCGCAAAAATGAAACTCTTTTCCCATGAAACAACTCCCCATTCCCCTCAGCCGCTGACAACCACCATTCTATTTTCTGTCTCTATCAATTTGACTACTCTAGGTACCTTATATAAGTGGAATCCTACAGTGTTTGTCTTTTTGTGACTGGTACGATGTTCTCAAGTTTCATCCATGTTGTAGCATGGGTCAGAATGCATTTCCTCTGAAAGGCTGAATAATATTCCATGGTACGTATATACTACATTTTGTTTATCCATTCCCATCTCTTTCGCCCTCTCAAAATCTGACTCTGTCTTCAAAGCTTAAAACGCAAGGTACCTGCTTCATGAAGCTTTTCTCAAGACTCTCGGTTATAGCCAGTCATTCACAAAGATCTTCTGAGCATCGTTTATGTACCAGGCACTGTGCAAGACAGGGACGCAAAGATGAGTACCCACAGTCTCCCACTCGTTCTCCCTTCAAGCTCAGCTCCTGGCACATTGCTCAGGAATGACTCTGTGACAGCACTGACCGTCCATGTTCCTGACACGCCATGCTGCCTCGAGGTCTTCTTGATGGTTTCCACATTAGTCATCTCCCTTGTAAATTCCTGAGGACCTGACCACATCTTATCTCAGCATCTCCAGGGCCCAGCGCAATATATTGAACATGGGAGACGACCAATAAACACTTGTTCAAATAGAGTTAAATTTGCACCCCTTGGAGTGCAGGGCTTCTTGACTTCTAAGTGACTGACACAATGAGCTAGAAGGCGGTGCAACCTCATTGCCAGAGCTGTTACCTGATGCCGGTGCAGGGCCACGGGTTGAGATTGGGCACTTTATAAAAGTATCTTAGCCTGCTGATGTCGGCATGTGCAGAGGGAGATGTGGAGGTTCCATTTGCCCATTTGCTAATAAACGCGGTAGCTAAGATGTACAGAGTTCTTTCGACATGCCGGGCTTTCTAAGTGCTTTCCATAGACTAACTGAATCCTCACCATAAACCCAAGAGGTGGGTTTTATGTAGGATAAGTAAGTATCTTTCATTATGCCCATTGTACAAATGATGAAACTGAGGCACAGAGAGGCTAAATACTTCACCCTATATCTACAAAGGAAATTATTAGATTTGCCGGAAATTTGCCTGCAAACCCAGGCAGGCAAATTCTTTTTTTTTTTTTTTTTAATAAATTTATTTATTTATTTATTTAGTTTGGGCTGCGTTGGGTCTTTGTTGCTGCACATGGGCTTTCAGAGTTGCGGCGAGCGGGAGCTATTCTTTGTTGCGGTGTGTGGATTTCTCATTGCGGTGGCTTCTCTTGCCATGGAGCATGGGCTTCAGTAGTTGTGGCATGTGGGCTCAGTAGTTGTGGCTCAGGGGCTCTAGAGCGCAGGCTCAGTAGTTGTGGCTCACGGGCTTAGTTGCTCCATGGCATGTGGGATCTTCCCGGACCAGGGATCGAACCCATGTCCCCTGCATTGGCAGGAGGATTCTTAACCGCTGCGCCACCAGGGAAGTCCCCAGGCAAATTCTTCACACTACACTGTGCTGGTATGAACATCTTGCTTTGGCAAGATTTGATGAGGTATCACCTCACAGTGGTCAGAATGGCCATCATCAAAAAGTCTACAAATAATAAATGCTGGAGAGGGTGTGGAGAAAAAGGAACCCTCCTACACTGTTGGTGGGAATGTAAAATGGTGCAGCCACTATGGAGAACAGTATAGAGGTCCCTTAACAAACTAAAAATAGAGCTACCATATGATCCAGCAATCCCACTCCTGGGCATATATCCAGAGAAAACTATAATTAAAAAAGATACATGCACCCCCAATGTTCACTGCAGCACTGTTTACAATAGCCAAGACATGGAAGCAACCTAAATGTCCATTGACTGACTGATGAATGGATAAATAAAGATGTGGTACATATATACAATGGAATATTACTCATCCATAAAAAAGAATGAAATAATGCCATTTGCAGCAACATGGATGGACCTAGAGACTATCATACTAAGTGAAGTAAGCCAGACAAAGACAAATATCATATGATATCACTATATGTGTAATCTAAAAAAAAAAAAAAAGATACAAATGAACTTATTTACAGAACAGAAATAGACCAACAGACATAGAAAACAAGCTTATGGTTACCAAAGGGGAAAGGCGAGGAGGAGAGATAAATCAGCAGTTTGGACACTACTATATATAAAACAGATAACTAACAAGGACCTACTGTATAGCACAGGGAACTATACACAATATTTTGTAATAACCTATAAGGGAAAAGAATCTGAAAAAAAGATATATGTGTACTATGTATAACTGAATCACTTGGCTGTACACCTGAAACTAACACAACATTGTAAATCAACTATACTTCAATTAAAAAAAAAAGAGAGAGAGATTTGATGTAGATTATGGTTAGCAGAATCCACTGGAGAATCTCTTAAAACATTAAAGGGGGTGCTCTCTCATGTCACGGACCTATTTTCTGTTTTGGCTGGTCTGGAGTCTTGCATTCTGAATTTCCTTAACTCCAAGGGATGTCAACTTGATTATAAAGAGATATCAAGAACTAAGAACTTCTCTTGACAGAAAGGTGTGGGGTGGAGGTGGTGGGCAGGGGAAATAAAAAGGAGAGAAATTTGTTTCAGTTGCCATTTATAATAACCTGGACCCCATCTTTCACTTTAGTAATAAGATCTTAGGAGCAGTGTGTTAGGTTTGACCAGCATATTGGCTGGTTTGGGGGGAGGGAGGAGCAGTGAGAGTGATCCTCTCCCCGTCTCCCTACCAGTTCTGCATCCTGAATTAATCTCTCCTGCTTATTTAGCTAAGCAGCAAGAGAGGGGTGCAGAGAACGGATGCCTCTGGAACTGGAGGGACGGATGGAAGAGCTGCAGTGGTGATGAGGGGCATGATGAACTGTGGTAGGGGAGCTTTGTGGCAGGAACCAAACAGAGTGGCCTTAAAGGGAGGGGTGGGGCTTGGGCAGTTGGGAAGCAACTGGGCGAGGGAAGGGATGGTTATGGTTCAGAGGACAAGTAGACAGGTTTGACTAAAACAGAAGGTTTAAGTGGGAGATACAGTTGGCAAGCTGGGTTTTCTCTTGTAACCTGTGGACCACCATGGAAAACTTCGAAAAGGAGGGCAAGGCAGAGTTTTGGGAAGATGAATATGACAGCGGTTTATTAGACAGACTAGAAGGAGGAGAAATGGCAAGGCCACTAGGGGACTGTGGTGGTCAGTTTTATGTGTCAACTTGGCAAGGCTACAGAATTCAGTTATTCCGTCAAATATTGGTGTTGCTGTGAAGGTATTTTGTAGTTGTGATTAATGTCCATAAACAGTTGACTTTATTTTATTTATTTATTTATTTATTTATTTGTGCATTCCTCTAATCTGGTCTCAGGTAATCTCTTTATTTATTTATTTATTTTCTTATTAGTCATCTATTTTATACACATCAGTGTATACATGTCAATCCCAATCTCCCAATTCATCACACCACCCCCCCCACCTCCCGTCGTTTTCCCCCTTGGTGTCCACACGTTTGTTCTCTATGTCTGTGTCTCAATTTCTGCTCTGCAAACAGGTTCATCTGTACCATTTTCTAGGTTCCACATATATGCGTTAATATACGATATGTTTTTTTCTCTTTCTGACTTACTTCACTCTGTATGATAGTCTCTAGATGCACCCACAACTCCACAAAAGACCCAATTTCGTTCCTTTTTATGGCTGAGTAATATTCCATTGTATATATGTACCACATCTTCTTTATCCATTTGGCTGTTGATGGGCATTTAGGTTGCTTCCATGACCTGGCTATTGTAAATAGTGCTGCAATGAACATTGGAGTGCATGTGTCTTTTTGAACTATGTTTTTCTCTGGGTATATGCCCAGTAGTGGGATTGCTGGGTGATATGGTAGTTCTATTTTTAGTTTTTTAAGGAACCTCCATACTGTTCTCCATAGTGGCTGTATCAATTTACATTCCCACCAACAGTGCAAGAGGGTTCCCTTTTCTCCACACCCTCTCCAGCATTTGTTGTTTCTAGATTTGCTGATGATGCCCATTCTAACTGGTGTGAGGTAATACCTCATTGTAGTTTCATTGTGGTTTTATTTGCATTTCTCTAATAATTAGTGATGTTGAGCAGCTTTTCAGGTGCTTCTTGGCCATCTGTTTGTCTTCTTTGGAGAAATGTCTATTTAGGTCTTCTGCCCATTTTTGGATTGGGTTGTTTGTTTTTTTAATATTGAGCTGCATGAGCTGTTTATATATTTTGGAGATTAATCCTTTGTCCAATGATTCATTTGCAAATATTTTCTCCCATTCTGAGGGTTGTCTTTTCGTCTTGTTTATGGTTTCCTTTGCTGTGCAAAAGCTATGAAGTTTCATTAGGTCCCATGTGTTTATTTTTGTTTTTATTTCCATTACTCTAGGAGGTGGATCAAAAAATATCTTGCTGTGATTTATGTCAAAGAGTGTTCTTCCTATGGTTTCCTCTAAGAGTTTTATAGTGTCCGGTCTTACAGTTAGGTCTCTAATCCATTTTGAGTTTATTTTTGTGTATGGTGTTAGGGAGTGTTCTAATTTCATTCTTTTACATGTAGCTGTCCAGTTTTCCCAGCACCACTTATTGAAGAGACTGTCTTTTCTCCATTGTATATCCTTGCCTCCTTTGTCATAGATTAGTTGACCATAGGTGTGTGGGTTTATCTCTGGGCTTTCTATCCTGTTCCATTCATCTATATCTCTGTTTTTGTGCCAGTACCATATTGTCTTGATTACTGTAGCTTTGTAGTATAGTCTGAAGTCAGGGCGTCTGATTCCTCCAGCTCCGTTTTTTCCCCTCAAGATTGCTTTGGCTATTCGGGGTCTTTTGTGTCGCCATACAAATTTTAACATTTTTTGTTCTAGTTCTGTAAAAAATGCCATTGGTAATTTGATAGGGACTGCATTGAATCTGTAGATTGCTTTGGGTAGTATAGTCTTTTTCACAATATTGATTCTTCCAATCCAAGAACATGGTATATCTCTCCATCTGTTGGTATCATCTTTAATTTCTTTCATCAGTGTCTTACAGTTTTCTGCATACAGGTCTTTTGTCTCCCTAGGTAGGTTTATTGCTAGATATTTTATTCTTTTTGTTGCAATGGTAAATGGGAGTGTTTCCTTAATTTCTCTTTCAGATTTTTCATCATTAGTGTATAGGAATGCAGGAGATTTCTGTGCATTAATTTTGTATCCTGCAACTTTACCAAATTCATTGATTAGCTCTAGTAGTTTTCTGGTGGCATCTTTAGGATTCTCTATGTATAGTATCATGTCATCTGCAAACAGTGACAGTTTTACTTCTTCTTTTCCAATTTGTATTCCTTTTATTTCTTTTTCTTCTCTGATTGCCGTGGCTAGGACTTCCAAAACTATGTTGAATAATAGTGGTGAGAGTGGACATCCTTGTCTTGTTCCTGATCTTAGAGGAAATGCTTTCAGTTTTTCACCATTGAGAATGATGTGTGCTGTGGGTTTGTCATATATGGACTTTATTATGTTGAGGTAGGTTCCCTCTGTGCCCACTTTCTGGAGAGTTTTTATCATAAATGGGTGTTGAATTTTGTCAAAAGCTTTTTCTGCATCTATTGAGATGATCATATGGTTTTTATTCTTCAATTTGTTAATATGGTGTTTCACGTTCATTGATTGGTGTATATTGAAGAATCCTTGCATCCCTGGGATAAATCCCACTTGATCATGGTGTATGATCCTTTTAATGTGCTGTTGGATTCTGTTTGCTAGTATTTTGGTGAGGATTTTTGCATCTATAGTCATCAGTGATATTGGTCTGTAATTTTCTTTTTTTGTAGTATCTTTGTCTGGTTTTGGTATCAGGGTGATGGTGGCCTCATAGAGTGAGTTTGGGAGTGTTCATTCCCCTGCAAGTTTTTGGAAGAGTTTGAGAAGCATGGGTGTTAGCTCTTCTCTAAATGTTTGATAGAATTCACCTGTGAAGCTGTCTGGTCCTGGACTTTTGTTTGTTGGAAGATTTTTAATCACAGTTTCAATTTCATTACTTGTGATTGGTCTGTTCATATTTTCTATTTCTTCCTGGTTCAGTCTTGGAAGGTTATACCTTTCTAAGAATTTGTCCATTTCTTCCAGGTTGTCCATTTTATTGGCATAGAGTTGCTTGTAGTAGTCTCTTAGGATGCTTTGTATTCCTGCTGTGTCTGTTGTAACTTCTCCTTTTTCATTTCTAATTTTATTGATTTGAGTCCTCTCCCTCTTTTTCTTGATGAGTTTTACTTTTAGTTTTATTTTTAGTTTTATTGATCTTTGCTATTGTTTTCTTTGTTTCTATTTCATTTATTTCTTCTCTGGTCTTTATGATTTCTTTCCATCTGCTAACTTTGGGTTTTGTTTGTTTTTCTTTCTCTAGTTCCTTTAGGTGTAACATTAGACTGTTTATTTGAGATTTTTCTTGTTTCTTGAGGTAGGCTTGTATAGCTATAAACTTCCCTCTTAGAACTGCTTTTGTGCATCCCATAGGTTTTGGATCGTCGTGTTTTCATTGTCATTTGTTTCTAAGTATTTTTTTATTTGCTCTTTGATTTCTTTAGTGATCTCTTGGTTATTTAGTAACGTATTGTTTAGCCCCCATGTGTTTGTGTTTTTTACGTTTTTTCCCCTGTGATTGATTTCTAATCTCATACCATTGTGGTCAGAAAAGATGCTTGATATGATTTCAATTTTCTTAAATTTACTGAGGCTTGATTTGTGACCCAAGATGTGATCTATCCTGGAGAATGTTCCATGCGCACTTGAGAAGAAAGTGTAATCTGCTGTTTTTGGATGGAATGTCCTATAAATATCAATGAAATCTATCTGGTCTATTGTGTCATTTAAAGCTTCTGTTTCCTTATTTATTTTCATTTTGGATGATCTGTCCATTGGTGTAAGTGAGGTGTTACAGTCTCTCACTATTATTGTGTTACTGTTGATTTCCTCTTTTAGAGCTGTTAGCAGTTGCCTTATGTATTGAGGTGCTCCTATGTTGAGTGCATATATATTTATAATTGTTATATCTTCTTCTTGGATTGATCCCTTGATCATTACGTAGTGTCCTTCCTTGTCTCTTGTAACATTCTTTATTTTAAAGTCTATTTTATCTGATATGAGTATTGCTACTCCAGCTTTCTTTTGATTTCCATTTGCATGGAATATCTTTTTCCATCCCCTCACTTTCAGTCTGTATGTGTCCCTAGGTCTGAAGTGGGTCTCTTGTAGACAGCATATATATGGGTCTTGTTTTTGTATCCATTCAACAAGTGTTTTGTGTTTTGGTTGGAGCATTTAATCCATTCACATTTAAGGTAATTATCGATATGTACGTTCCTATTACCATTTTCTTAATTTTGGGGGGTTTGTTTTTGCAGATCCTTTTCTTCTCTTGTGTTTCCCAGTTAGAGAAGTTTCTTTAGCATTTGTTGTAGAGCTGGTTTGGTGGTGCTGAATTGTCTTAGCTTTTGCTTGTCTGTAAAGCTTTTGATTTCTCCATCGAATGTGACTGAGATCCTTGCTGGGTAGAATAATCTTGGTTGTAGGTTCTTCCCTTTCACCACTTTAAGTATACCATGCCACTCCCTTCTGGCTTGTAGAGTTTCTGCTGAGAAATCAGCTGTTAACCTTATGGGAGTTCCCTTGTATGTTATTTGTCGTTTTTCCCTTGCTGCTTTGAATAATTTTTCTTTGTCTTTAATTTTTGCCAATTTGATTACTATGTGTCTTAGAGTGTTTCTCCTTGGATTTATCCTGTATGGGACTCTCTGTGCTTCCTGGACTTGGGTGGCTATTTCCTTTCCCATGTTAGGGAAGTTTTCGACTATAATCTCTTCAAGTATTTTCTTGGGTCGTTTCTCTCTCTCTTCCCCTTCTGGGACCCCTATAAGGCGAATGCTGTTGCGTTTAATGTTGTCCCAGAGGTCTCTTAGGCTGTCTTCATTTCTTTTCATTCTTTTTTCTTTATTCTGTTCTGCGGCAGTGAATTCCACCATTCTGTCTTCCAGGTCACTTATCTGTTCTTCTGCCTCAGTTATTCTGCTATTGATTCTTTCTAGTGTATTTTTCATTTCAGTTATTGTATTGTTCATCTCTGTTTGTTTGTTCTTTAATTCTTCTAGGTCTTTGTTAAACATTTCTTGCATCTTCTTGATCTTTGCCTTCATTCTTTTTCTGAGGTCCTGGATCATCTTCACTATCATTATTCTGAATTCTTTTTCTGGAAGGTTGCCTATCTCCACTTCATTTAGTTGTTGTTCTGGGGTTTTATCTTGTTCCTTCATCTGGTACATAGCTCTCTGCCTTTTCATCTTGTGTATCTTTCTGTGAATGTGGGTTTTGTTCCACAGGCTGCAGGATTGTAGTTCTTCTTGCTTCTGCTCAGTTGACTTTAAGTAAAGGAGATTATCAGAGATAACCCGAGTAGGCCTGATTCAATCAGTTAAATTTTCCCAGAAGAAGAAGAAATTTCACCTGTGAACTGCAGCCTCAATTCTTGCCCAAGTTCCCTGCCTGCCCTTCCTGACGGCCTATGCCACGCATGGGACTTGCCTAGCCGTCTCCACAATCGCGTAAGCCAATTCCTTGCAATTAACCCCCTGCTATATATTTCCTACTGGTTCTGTTTCTCTAGTTGAATCCTGACTGATACAGGGACAGACCACTAGTGTGGTTTTGGACTAGACAAGAGAAGGCTCGACCAGAGACAGAGATGAGTGAGGGAAGAGCAAAGACCAAAAGGACTCAGATGGCCTGAAGGTGCGGCGAGAGAAGAGCCCAGGGAAGCCGGCAGTGATGGTCGGGAGGCACTGGGAGCAGGAGGCCAGGGTTCCCACCCTCCATCTGCCACTAATTACACAAGTAACTCCATCTTGCTGCGTCTCTGGAAAATGTGAGCTTGAATTAGTACTTCCAAGACATCTTCCGGCTCCATATTCTATGATTCTATATCTCAGTCAGTCTTTACAAGAGTATCTTATCTTCAATCAAAAATGGATCTTTTCTTCTAAATGAAGTCTATTTTCTTGCCCCCAGAAGAGTGATTCAGGAATCACAGTGTCAATAGTTAAGTATCCAGGGACTTAAAATAAAGGGAGGGATGGAGGGAAGACTTCATGGGATCCCAAAACAGCAGCATGGGTTGAGCAGCTGGTAAAAGGAGCTGGAAGTACAGCCATACCAAATAGAGGACAGAGGACTCTGGCAATATTAATAACAATTAATATTTACTGAGGGCTTACCATGTACCAGACACTGTTCTAAGTGCTTAAACAGGCATCAACTCTTTCAGACTTCACAATATCTCTAACATATACCCAATCTACAGATGAGAAAACTGAGGTTTCAAAAGGTTGAGTCACTTAACTTCTCTAAGGGCACACAGCTAGTAGGAGCAGAGGAGATGGAATTTGAGCCTAGACCAGGGTCCACGCTCTTAACTAGGTTGCTGACCTTTATTGCCACAACAAACCAGAGGAAGCTATTTGCTGTGAAAGGCAGCAGTAGGAATCTCCAGCATAACACAGGCAACCTGGAGAATTAAATGAGCAAAGGCCTATTGCCTTGAATTCCTGCCACCACAATGTACAAAACTGCTGATGTGGGTGAGTCCCTCCGTGTCACCCTCCTGTCTGTGTATCCCCAGGGTCAACACGTACTCCCATCTTCTGCACAGCCTGCTCCAACAGGAATGCATTTCAGGTGCTCCATGATTTTTTTGGTTGGAAAGCAGGGCCCTGAAACTGGTAAGGAGACTTCCTACAGCTTCTGAAGCTGCATTCATAGCAGTTGGCAGTGTTTTCTGATTCATGGTGAAAGCCCTAGAGGAAGGGCTGGCTTTCTGTGGAAGTGAGCACAGGGCTTTAACTCTGGTAAACAGTGGTTAGGGTCCTGCGTGCATATTTCCTACCTGCAGTTGAAGAATTTCCCACCCCTTTTGTTTACACTTATCTGATCAAAGCACCGTTCATTGAACCAGCATTGAAACGGAGACTGTCTGCAGTGCTGCTAGTTGCCATGGCAGAGATAGAGGGTAGGTCCTGCCCTCCAGGGGTTCCAGGCATCCAGCTCAAAAGAGAAGGGTGCCACCTGGTTGGTGATACCTCGTTGAATTCCCAGGGAGATGTTTGCCCTGCCAGAGTACCAGTGGGCCAGAGGGGGAGAGAAAGAAAAGAAAGAGAGAGAGAGGGAGGGAGGGAGGGAGGGAGGGAGGGAGGAAGGAAGAAAGAAAGAAAAAAAAAGAAAGAAAGAAAGAAAGATTGTGTCACTCTGGATTTCCAGTTAGGTAATTGTCAAACATGTCTCAAATTCACCCTGTCTTCTCCACGGCACCTGGTCCAGGCCTTCATCACCTCTAATTGGTCTCCCAGCTTCCACTCTTATCCCGTCAAGCTCGCCCTCTTCTCAGCCACCAGAATGCTGTATTTAAAACTCTATTCTGGGACTCCCTGGTGGCACAGTAGTTAACAATCCACATGCCAATGCAGGGGACGCGGGTTCGATCCCTGGTCCCCGAAGATCCCACATGCCCCGGAGCAACTAAGCCCGTGCACCACAACTACTGAGCCTGTGCTCTAGAGCTCGAGAGCCACAACTACTGAAGCCCGTGCGCTCTAAGGCCGGCGTGCTGCAACTACTGAGCCCGTGTGCTGCAATTACTGAAGCCCGCGTGCCTACAGCCCGTGCTCCGCAGCAAGAGAAGCCACCGCAATAGAAGCCCGCGCACCGCAGTGAAGAGTAGTCCCTGCTTTCCACAACTAGAGAAAGCCAGCGCAGCAACGAAGACCCAAACGCAGCCAAACAAAACAAAACAAAACAAACAAATGAACAAAAAAACCCTCCAATCTGACGGGTCCTTTCCCTTCTTGCACCAAGATCCTCCCCAGCCTAACACATGGAACATTTCCACCACCAGCAACTCTGAACTGTTTCTTTCTCCACCCTGTGTTTTGTTCCCAGAATGCCCCCTGCCTTTTTGCTCCATCAACTCCAATTCTCAATTATAGACTAAGCTCAGGTGGTCATCTCCTCCAGGAAGCCTTACCTGATTATGAAATAAGCCACTAACTGCCTTAACCCCCTTCCTCCCCCGCGGCCACGCTGGGTGAGACTTCTGAGCTCCTACAATGCTCTCTGCAGAAACAGCTCTCTGGGGCCACCTATTTGTACTCTAATGATTGGCTTCTATGCTCCCCTCTCCCCCGAACCTCAGCTCACTGAGGACAAGGACTGTCTGACCCCTGAACTTAATCCAGGACCTGGCACTGAGCGTGAAGTAAAAGGAGAAGGTACTGGCCAAGGCAGGACCACCAACAGGCCGTAGGAAACTCGGGGTTCTGACCCCGGCTTGATCACACCTCCGTGCCTCAGTTTCCCCACTAGGAAAGCGTGGGGATGGGGAAGAGGGAGGAAGAGGAATCTAAGTTACTCTGGAGGCAGCAGCTTCCATTCATTAGCATTTGTAAAGGGCTCTGAGAGCTGCAGATGGAAAGCTGCTCCGACAGGCAGCTTGTTAGAACTAAAAATAGACTTGTGTAGCCCCTTCCCGGTAGAAGCTCAGGAAAGGCTGGAAGGGGTGAGAACACAGGTAGCCAGAGGTGGAAGAAGCTGACCCAGTCCTAGAGGGCGGTCAGCGCTACAGTAAACTACCGCGGGAGACACCGTGGCCACCGCCGAGCGCCCGCTCAGCCTGACCCCCAGCAGCGCCGCCTGCGTGGGAAGGTCAGGGGCAGGTGGCCGCCTGTCGTGCCCGAAGGCAGGGGGCAGACTGTGGCCTTTTCACAGTCTGAGGACGGGACTGCTGTCTCCCAGATGAGCTGCCTTTGCAGCAGCCGGGAGGGGGCGGGGTGACGGGGCGGGCAGGGTGTCAGGGCTCGCCCGGGGCAGGTGGGCAGGTATCCCAGCGGAGGGGGAGGGGGAGGGGGAGGAGGAGGAGGTGGGCGGGGGCCGCGGCGTCTGGGGCCGCATCACGGATGGGGGTGTAGAGGGGGTGGGATGGGGTAGAGAGCGGGGCTGCGGGCTGGACGAGAAAGAATCGCCGGGGAGGGGAGAGAGGGGCCCACGATCTCCTGTGACTCAGGTCTGACTCAATGCCATTTCTGAAACAGCCTAGGGGGCGGGGGGAAGGTGTCTTTTCAAAATGACGAAACAACTCCTTGCTCAGGGCAGCCCTGGAAGAGCTGCGGGCGGATGGGAATCACCCCGGGTCTCCCTCCAGCAAGTCTCCCGGCTGCCCACCCACGGGCGCGGCGGCGGCGGCGGCGGCGGCGGGACCCTCGCGTCGCTGTCCGATTTCCACTCGCGCTGCCCTGGCGCCTGCAGGGGTGCGGGGCGGGCGGAGTGGTGGTGGGGGGGCGACGGTCGCCCCCACCGCGAGGCGGAGCGCGCCGCCACCCCTCGGTCGCGCCGAGAAGGAGCCCCGGGAAAGAGCTAAAAAAAGGGCAGGCGCTGCGGCGGGTGGCGGCGCCGCGCCCGCCGGGGAAGGAATTCCCTCCGCCCGGCGCGCACGCGGCCCCCCGCCCCCGCCCCATCCTGCTCAGAAAAGAATCGGATTCTGCCGGAGAGTAGGAGGCAAAGGAAGACTCAGTTCTAGCCACCACCACCCTCCTCTCCCCTCCCGGATCCCGGAGAAGGGGGGATAGGATTCCTCCCCCAACCGGATCTGGTGGTCGGAAGGATGGGTCCTGGGGGGAAGAAGGGGGCGGCTACTAACGGGGGCCCCGAGCGACGGTGGCGGCACCCAGAGGGACCTGGCGGGTTAGGACCCGGGCCGGGATTCGGGGCACCCTGCACAGTGGCCAGCGCAGCCCTGTCTCTCCTGGCTCCGGTGCCCCAACACACACTCCTCCGACTCAGGGCCAGTGCCCCAGGAGGCACCCGGGGTCCCGCGTGCTGACCGACCCGGGGAGGCGAGAAGCCCTGAGCCGCAGCGCGCACAGTCTGGCCTCCCGCTCGCTCGTTTCTTTCCCGAGAACTGAGGACATCGGTCCATGCCCAGTCCCCATTCAGAGCCGGAGAGGAGCCGTGTGAAATTAGGAGCTCACAACTTCACTTGCAAAGTTCTGCTGTTTGCAGAGCAGGTCCACCAAGTTGTCCTGCTTGTCTCACAGTCACCCTGGCGTCTCCATTTGACAAATGATGAAGCAAGAGCCTCAGAAAACAATGTATTGTCCATCTTTGGCTAAGAGAGGTAAGGCCGAGCATTTGCAAGGCCGAGCTCGCAAATGCTTGGTTCTCTATTTCAGGAACTTTCATCTGACTCCTAGTTCTAGGCCTTCTTCTTTGGGGTCTTTCATGCATTTAACATTCTGGGGATGCTTATTATGTGCGAGCAAGATGCTGGGGACAGAAAGACCAACGAGAGTCACTCTCTGACCTCAAGGAACTCACAGTTGAGTGAAAAAGCGAGAAAACAAAATTATAGATTAAAATTCAGTGTAAACCACAGTTCTAAACACGGAAACAGAGTCAGTAACTTGCTCAGGTCTCAGGACTGTAGCTGTGCAGCCAGGATTTGAACCCAGACATTCTGACTCCAGAGCCCACCCACACATAACCACTATACTAAACTGCCCCCTTTTTTTTTGCTTAACTATATACCTTTAAGTGAGGGGAAAAAAGCAGATCACAAAACAGAATGTACAGGATGCTCCCAATTAGAATATATATAAACACTCAGAAAAAAAAAAAAAAAAACCAGAAGAATATTTGTCAAAATGATGGGTGATTTTTGTTTTCTTCGTTTTTTTTTTATAAGCTCCATATTTTCTGCACTGAATATGAATTTTATAAGAAAAAAAAGCAATAAATGGTATTAAAGTACAGCTTGAATGCAAAACTTCCAAAAGATGGTGATGCTTGCATTTGCCCAGTGGGAAGCCTAGGAAGGGCACCCCAGGGGAGAGGACCATGTACCCCAGAGGTTCAGAGGCATGGCAGGAGGACAGACTGGCTGAAGAAACTGCAAGGAAGTCTGTCTGTGTGATAGGAGTGAAGAGGGGCCAGAGTGTGGGAGGAGAGGCCTCAACTGAATTTCTTGTCAAATCCCTCAAAGAAAGAATTCCAAACCCTTAATATTATCCTAAAACCTTCCCTGAGGGGTTAATTCCCTTGGGGATCTAAGAGAGCAGTCCAGGAGTGGGCTGAGATTCCTGAAGGTTATTACTGTGTTCTATATATTGTGTTATATATCTTTTTCTGTCTTTGGAGGTGAGAAGGCTGAGTGTAGGACGTTAGACTCGGGTCAACATATTTGGGTCAGAAGGTGCCAAAGAGCTAGGCGGAAGTCATGGAGGATGGGTTGTTAACGACGCACATTTTCATTAATCTGGCCCTCTTTCATAACTCAGTTTTACTCTCACTCAGATCCAAGCCCGCAAAGACATCCCATCAGTAACCTCCCCGCTTGCGCCATGCTGCCCATCCCTCTGAGGTCCCTGGGCACACCAGTTCTAATATCAGCCTCAGCTTATTAAAGCACTAGATTTTCAGGTGGTGGATGGCAGGTCTTGTCCTCCACATCCAGCCCAGGCTGCCCAAAGTGCCCTGGTTCCCCTTTCCCTGCTGGAGAACCTGGGACAAAGGCCATTTCACTGCTTTTCCCCCTCCTGGCCCCAGCCCTCTCAGACACATTCTGACCCCCTGGCCCTCCAAGCAAGAGCTGCAGCGTTCAGTATACAGGATGCAGAGATGCAGCTCCTCTGCAGATTCCGAGTTCCAGGCTGGAAATAGAGGGGCCTTTGCTCACGTCATTACATGAAATTCACCATCTGCCACTTGAGCAGGAGAGACTCGGGGATGTTTAATGTGAAAACACAGCTCTTGCTTGGGCGATTGACTATTTCAGGGTGAGGACCACAGCTGGCATGTTAACCGTAGGACCCGGGTTACCGATATTAGGGATTTGGCCTAATATTGATCTAATGTGAGGTTGAACCCATAGTCACAGTTCTCTTCCCTTTAAACAGCTAGCTCTGTGCACGCACGGGCCACAGACAGCAGGACCCAGCCCAGCCTGGCCTGATCCGGGGTTGATCTGGCTGGGGGCAGAGCCAAGGGAGCAGGAGGGCTGAAGTGACTGCCCCTGCAGCTGCTGGGCCCCCTCTCAGCCTTCCTTCTCTGCCTTTATCTGCCTTGTAGGTGAATGGGAAGGCAAATGGACCAGGAGGAGCCCTTGTGATAATCTTCAAAAAAATCTGACATGTCTATGTTACTGCTACTGGGCAAGGTAAAACACCACCCTGGTTTCCGCTTCTTGCCGACTTCCTAGAAGTGAGCAGTCAAGAGGCTTGGGGGCTGTCTTTCATCTGATTTGTCTTCAGTGTAATTTAGGGTAGCTTGGATTTTGTTCACCTGCCTTCAAGCCTCAAGGGAGGCTGGCAGGAGCTGCCTTCTGGGGGGGTGGTGCCTGTTTTATGCGTTGCCCTCCCACACTCCCTCCGAGTGCCCAGTGATTCCTGGACAAAGGTAGGGGTGGAGGAACTGGGTTTTATTCTTCTTTCTGTTACAGCTCTCAGCCTAGAGTCTTATACACAAACTCTTCTGAACTCCAAACCCATCTATCCAACAGTCTACCAGATGTCTCCACCAAGATGTCTAATAGCACAAACTCAGCATGTCCGAAACAGAATTCCTGATTTATGTCCCCACGCCCCACCTCCTGGAAATTTGCTCTTCCCCATCTCAGTTAATGACATCCTTCCAATGGCTCAGGTCAAAAATCTTGGTGTCATCTGTGATTCTCCTTCCTCTCACCCGCACATCAAATCCATGAGAAACTTCTCTTCTGATCGCTCCTCGACTCCACTCCAGCCACATCCTTGGAATTCCTCAGACACATCAGGTGCACTCCTGCCTCACGGCCTTTGTACTGGCTGGCCCCTCTGCCTGATCTCTCTGCCCTCTTGCATCTTCTTTGCTTAAATGTCCCTTTCTCGGTGGAGCCCACCCTGCCACCCTATTTAGATGGCAAACCTCCCCCATGCCAGCACCTCCAATCTCCCTTGTTCTTTTCTTTCACATTGTACTTACTTCTAGAAAGCTATATGATATGCTTATGTACGTACCACAGCTGGTCTGGCTGCTTGGCAGCTCTTACAGGGAGATAAGGAGCTGTGGGTCTGCAGGACACACAGGAAGAGGGAACAAAATTGAATGGGGTCAAGAGAATGAGAAGACAAGTCACAGACTGAGAGAAAATCTTTGCAAAAGTCATAGCTGGTAAAGGACTGGTATCCAAAATATACAAAGAACTCTTAAAACTCAACCATAAGAAAACAAACAACCTAATTCAAAAATGGGCAACAGACCTGAACAGACACCTCACCAAATAAGATATACACATGGCAAATAAGCATATGAAAATAGGCAACATCATATCCTTATGGATTTGAAAATTAAAACAACGAGATGCCACCACATACCTATTAGAATGGGCACAATCTAGAAAACTGGCATCATCAAATGCTGGAGAGGATATGGAGCAGCAGGAACTCTCATTCATTGCTGGTAGGAATGCAAAATGGTACAGCCACTTCGGAAGACAGTTTGGCAGTTTCTTATAAAATTAAACATACCCTTACCGTAAAATCCAACAGTCGTGCTCCTTGGTATTTACTCAAATGAGTTGAAAACTTATGTCCACACAAAAACCTGCACACAGATATCTATAGCAGTCGTATTCATAACTGTCCAAACTTGGAAACAACCAAGATGTCCTTCAGTAGGTAAATGGATAAATTGCGATACATCCAGATAATGGGATATTATTCAGTGCTGAAAAGAAATGAGCTCTCAAGCCATGAAAAGACATGAATATTAATCATGGATAAAGACAAATGCATATTACTAAGTGAAATAAGCCAATCTGTAAAGGCTACAGACTGTATGATTCCAACGGGACATTCTGGAAAAGGCAAAACTATGGAGATAGCTAAAATAATGAGTGGTTTCCAGGGGCTGGAGGGAGGGAGAGATGAGTGGAACACAGGGGATTTTTAGGGCAGTGAAACTCTTCTGTATGATGCTGTAATGATGGATATATGCCATTATCCATCTGTCCAAACCCATAGAATGTACAACACCAAGGGTGAACCCTAATGTGAGCTATGGACTTTGGGTGATAACCACGTCTCCATGTAGGTTCACTGACTATAATAAACGTAACATTCTTGTCCAGGATGTTGATAGAGGGGAGGCAACGCATGTGTGGAGACAGGGGATGTACAGGAACTTTCTCTACTTTCCACTCAATTTTACTTGAACCTAAAATTACTCTAAAAAATTAAGTCTACTAAAAAATAAAAATAAAAAAAATTGAGTGGGCCACAGGTCTTTGCAAGCAGTAGATTTGCAGGCTTCTTCTCACCTTTCCAAAGAATCCCTTGGCCTCTGCCAGAGAAGGGGCTTTGTTCTGGAACAACCCTCACTCATCTCAAAAATCTCAGCATCAAGAATGGCCTTAGGTGTGGGTGTTGGGGGGACATCCAGGAGGAGGCTCTACAGATGCCCTGGACTTGTCTGCTTCCTGCTCAACTAGGCAACGAGGGCAGGGACATAAAAGAGACTTCCTGTTGCTGCCCACATCCCCAGCCCCAAAGTCCTGGGGGAAGCAGGGCCCTTTAATCCACTGAAATGCTCATGGAGAAGCAAGGACAGCTGGGGTAGGTGACCCCAGAAATAGGAGCAGAAGTCCTGCCTCTGTCAAGAAGCCAAGGTCAAACAAGCCACTGGTTTTCTCTCCTCTCTTGCCCCCTCCTGTATTTAGCTGATCAGATCTCTTAGTCCAGCACTTCTGTCCTAAGGGCAATTCACATCCAGGCTTGGGCCAACATTTTGTCACCCCTTCCTGTTGTAAAAACAAACAAACAAACAAAAATGTTATTTTCACTCCTGCTTCTCACGGGTACTAAAGGACCAAAAAAGCTTCTCTGGAATAATAATAGTCACCAGAGATTTAGCACTGAGAGATTTAAAGTATTATCTCAATTAGTTCTTATAGCATTCTTATGATACAGGTACTATTATGTATGAAATCAAGCTACTTGCCCAAGGTAACATAGCTAGAAAATGGTGGAGTCAGGATTTGAACCTGGGTCTTTCGAACTCAAAAGCTACCATCTACCGCCAGCAGGGTTAAGCAATGCATGCATTGCACAGAGGCCCCCAGGTAAGAGGGCATGACTGGGGGCTAAAATCCAGCCCCTGCTCCCTTTGCCAAACCATGCCTCCTGGCCTAGGGATGATCAGACCCAAAGACAGGACTCCTTTCTGCAATTTGGACAAAGGTACTGAGTATGCTGGCTGCAGCCCATATACTTGCAGGGAGCAGGTGAAGTCTGCTACCTGGGACATGGCAGGGTACCACGTGTGAGTTTTCCGATAGGATGGGGGAAGGGAAAGAAGTCAAAAGCCTTTTTTTATAAGGTACCTCGGAAAACGAAGGGGCAAAAACATATTATTTCCATGACTATGAAGGAAGAAGTTGCCTCCAAAGGCCATCAGTCTCCCTGACCTTTTTTACTCAATGGCTACTTTGAGTTCCTGGCCAGGACTGGTTGCAAATCCTGATTCCTGACTTCCAAGTTCTTTTTTGCTAGATCAGGAAAGACTAGACACAGAAAGGGGAGAGTTCCTATAGGCAAAGTTAAATTACAGCCGCAACTGAGCAAGGTTCCACCAAAATCATCTTTCCCTGGGTGGGTATGAAGAGAAAGGGCCAGGAAAATCTTCCGAAGCTGGTACAGTTACCAGAGAGGCTGTACCTCGATTGTTCAAAGCTTTTCTTTCTCTTCAGTGTCAGCCATGGAGGAAAGGATGAGAGGAAAAGAAGTCTTAGGAGACAATGTTACATTTGTCCATTCCAGTTAAGTTTACCAATATAGCATTTAAAGTAATTTGAGGATTAAATATATTACACTCAGTGCAACATCACCATTGCCCCCATTGCCCCCTCCCAAATTTTATTCTTGAGGAAGCAATACTGCTCTTAACACACTGATATTTATTTTAATTCTCAGGGATGAGGTCACGTGCAGCCTGAGAGGTGCATGCAGAATGGGGAGGGGCAGTCCCAGATGTTGACCTTGGGGGTATTAGGGGAGACTTAGGGGTTGGCCTAATGTGTGAGCTTCAGGATTTCTCAGGTTGGGGCCCCTCCCTGCTCCTCTCTGGGGTCCCCACGACTGCCTGGTTACCACGTTTTTCCCTCCCTGGGGATGCTGAGCTTGCTAAGGTGAAAAGCCAAACCCAGCCCAGAATTCCAGGTCTCAGGCCCCCTAACTCGCTGGAATTGGAGCCCATCCTGTGGCCGTGACTGTGAGAGAAGCATAAAGGCCATCAGAACACAGATCCCAGAAAGACGGACCCTGTGCATCTCAGGGGCTGAAGGAATTTCAATTAAAAGAAAATAAGATTGGAACAGGGGAAAGGGAAAGAAGTCAAAAGCCCCGTTATAAGTCCCTGGGAAAATGAAAAGGCAAAAAAAAAAAAAATTATTATTTCAATTACTATGAAAACGTGTTTTATTAGGAGATGGGGGATTCATCACTGACACTCAAAAGCCCAAAGAGCGATACCCAGCACTATAATACCTCCGTCTCCATGCAGGGAGAATGAGTTATTAAATCGGAAGATGAATGTTTTGCAGTTCAGTTAACTGCATCTGTTAAAAAAGAAATAGTTATAAACTTGCTCTGGATCCCTGACCCCTCCCCGTGAAAGCTACCCCTTGCTAGCCCCTAACCCTCTGTATCCTCAAGGATCTCGACCCCTCCCCCTTTCACATTGCTGTGGCATAGGAAAATGCAGGAGGAAGAATGGAAAAAAAAAAAATCAGCAAATTAAATGCAAGCCACAGTTTTTTTCTTATTATTAAAAAAAAAGTTGCATATAGTTCAATTGTCGCAAAGTGCGACGATGTAAATGCGGGGCATTCTTATGTATAACAGCTTTTCCTTCCGCTCCCATGGCAGCCTCAATAACGCTGCGCTTCTGTTCTGCATGAATAAATATGTATAAAATGTAACGCTGCAAAGAAATAAAATCTGATAACTGAAAGATACCATTTCTCAGGTTCTGGGAGCAACATGAGGCACCAGCTTTTCTGATTCTTTGGTGTTTATGCGAGGAGCCATTGAAATGATAATGTGGAATTTATTATTATTTTTTTTTCCAGGGGCAAGTAATTTTCAGCTGTTCGTCGGGGCTTTAAGAAATGGAGGTTTTGGTGGTCTTCCTCCTCATTTGGTGTTCTAGGTGGGGGTCTACGGCTGCTACCCCGCTTCCCCATTCAGGCCATATACCCACAACCTTGAAATCTCTTCCCTTCCTCGCCTTGTGAGTCAACCTTGTTAGTGGAATAATGAATTTATCCCTCGGAGCCAGCTGTGCGCAGCCTTTGCACCAGGGAGGCTCTCGTGCAAAGTGATTCTCAAGCTCTCTCAAGCCCTGAGCGAGGGCACTGGCTATTATGCATAATTCCCTGCCCTCGAAGGCTAACTCCACTCCTTTCTCTCCCTCGTCAGGAAACCATATAGGACATTATTTTACTAAACATCTCAAATAGGAGATGACTGGCTTTTGCTTTGTTTGTTTAATTGTTTACAAACTTCGGCACTTTCTTGCCTGTAACACGGTTCTTGGAACCCCAAGCGACTTGCTCCTCTGCTGTCTGAGAGGGCTGAAGCTGGCAGCAATCAGGGGCCGGGTCCAGCCCTCAAGGGCCTCACAGGTCCGGCCCTCCACTTCCTTTCCTGCTCCTCTCCATTCACATTGTCTTGAGACCGGCTAAGTCTCATGCTATGCTTCAAAACACCTCCCAGGCTTTCCAGATCTTCTTGTCATTTCATTTACTCTTCCCTCCACCTGGAACACTCCTTCTGACCTTTCTAGACTTGGTCTTCTCAGCTTTCAAGAGTCAGCTCAAATGTGCAGCCACTTCTTTTATTATCACGCAGCTCCTATGCACCCCATACGTACTACTACTACTACTACTAGTAATGTGTCTGCTGACTCTTTCTGCCAAGTTCCTCCAGGACAGAGATGGCGTCTTAGGACTCTCTGCATCACCGGTAGGTACCTCGTGTCCATGGTGAAGTTCAGCCAGGGTTTGTGGAAGGATGGAATGAATGCATCACCCAGAAGAGACGGCATCCAGCTCCTTCTTCGGCTTCTCGGGATTTGTCTCTTTAGACCCCATTCCAGGAAAGGATTTGCATGAGATTGCTTGCAAGCGCTTGAAAACCCAGAAACTCAGGAAGGAGGTCACTATCCAGTGAGGAAGTTTTCCGTACAGTGGTGACGCATCCATCTCGACCTCAGCTGACAGTCCAGGGGCACGCTGCACACCTGCTTCACTGATAAGTGTATGTTTACAGTGCCTGGGTTGTGTAAATAAGCAGTACTTGAAGTATGTAAATTAGAAGTTAATGAATGAGCTAGGAATTGTTTCCTCTGCTATTTAAACAAAGCTACTTCTCAGGTGGGACATCAGCTTCCCCAGGGCAAAGCCAATACGTTTTCTTGCTGACCAAACTAGGTAAGCAAATTTCTGTGACATGAAGGGTAGGAAAAAAAGACTCGGAGTTTCGACGATCCTCTCTTCAGACACTGTGTGACCTTGGGCCAGTTACTTAACCGCTCTTATCTTTAAAATGGGGATAATATCAATAAGAGTACCTCCTTTATACAGTCCTTGTGAGGATCTAAATGTAAATTTGGTAGCATGTGTCTGGAACAGAGAAGCCCTTCATAGACATGAAGCTTTTTCATGGTGGTTTGGTTTTCAAGGACTTTTTTCTGCTTTTTCACGTATCAAATGAACATCATGTTTTGAACTTTTTTCTCCCCAAACCGGGTTCTCCTATTAGAAAACAGCCGAGAAGTGACAAGGCTTTGTGATACCTCTGTGCTGGGTGGGAATCCTTAAACTGAGCCCCTCAGCCTCAGGGATAAGGTTTCTGAGACATTTTGGTGGCTCAAAAACCTTTTTCACTCCCTTCCTGTCTGTGGACATATGGATCAGGTCAGGGACGACTTGGGAAGAAAGGGACTAGTGTATAATGAGCATATCATCGAAGAGCTGCTTTTCCTGACTTGGAATTAAACCCCAAGGAACAATGCAGAGCTCATCTGGGCCTGCTGGGCGGGTTGGTCGTCCTGGGGACTGTCATGCCTTCAAGAGTCAGGTTTCTTTGCCCTTACTTAAGTAACCCAACCCACCCCAGGTACTGTGCTCCCGTGAGCGGCCAGCCAGAGCCAGGAGGCACTTACTACAGGAGAGGGGCACAGGCTCCAGACACCGAGCTGGGAAGCCCGAGGCCCCAACAGGCTTCAGACAGACACACAGCGGGCGGCAGCAGGGAGGCCCCCAGTCCAGTGGTTCAAGTCCAGGAAGCCCACCCACCCCACTTCCAGTCCTGTTACGAAATTGTCAGGGACGACCAACGCACACATGGGCAGCTGGGGGCTTTCCTCAAATTGACAACAGCTTCTTGTAACTCTGCAGAACACGAGCTGCTTGCATAAACACTGCCTCAGAGACACCTGCTGTGGGGAATGCATGGAGTGGGGGAGAGGCAGAAAGATACAGGGGGAGAGGACAGTTTCCCCACCCCACTACAGAGGGGACATTTATCCATCCATCCATCCATCCATGGTGCATGTGCACAGGCTCTGTCACCAGCTCGGTAGTAACTGGGAGGCAGGGAAGAACACAGTGCAGTCAAAGGGCCTCAGTGCCCCCATCTCCTCCCACACTCCCCCTCCAAACGAGACTTGGCTGGGGAAAGACCTCTTGGGGTCTCCAGTGCTACTGCACTACTGTGGGCTGGGCGTTTGCCAGCGAATCCATCGCAGGCATAGGAGGCTGACTGCACAGCATCTCCTAGGGAGGGTGAGGTAGAGATGGGGTGAGGATGGCGAGGAAGGAAGGGGCTAAGTCCCTGGCATGGAAGGTTGGAGAATACAGTAGTAAGAGGGGATTTGGGGGCCTCTACTTGAAACCTACACTGCAGGTCAAACCTGTATGCAAACTGCAGGTGTTCAGGGAGAGGGCTCTGAGAGGTGGCAGAACTGGGCAGTACTGCAGAAGGCTCCCGTCTCTGGGTGGAGCTTTTGCACTTTTCTGCTTGTCAGTTTATCTGACGCGCCAAATTAGTGAGCTCGCTGCTGCTGCCGCCGCCGGCGGCGGAGGCTCTGAGTCATCTGGTTGCTCAGTTCTGATCACAAAGTACACAGGAGAGCCTGGTGGTGCTCCTGGAGTCGGAGCCAGCCGGGAAAAGGGTCTCCTGCCTTCCACTTCTGGGACATGTACAGGGGCTTCTCACTCCTGGTCAGCCCTGAGCAGAGTGCAAGAACGAACAGGGGTGCATCCCTGGCTTCATCAGAGGAGGCTCGGAGCTCATGGAACAGAGTAGCAAACCGAGCACCCAGGCCATGCTGGACACTGAGGGAAGACTATCCCTCCCTTCCAAAGGTTTCTTGCTCTTTAACTGTAGTCGTCACAGTCAAGCCACCATGGGCCGATCCCAGAGGCTATAAGGGAGCATTTAGAACGGTGCTGATCTGATTTCTTATCAGAGAACCATGGGTGAGAGCAAGAGCTACAAATTATGGTTCTTGTTCCTGAGTGTGGCTCTGGGCCCATCCACTGTATCTCCTCTGTGTACTTGATTTCTTGGGAAGAAGGAGAGTTCAGTCCCTGCCCCAGGGGAAATGCTTTACTACAGCTAATGCTCCATCGAGGTCTCACTACAGCTGATGGTGCCTCAGGGCAGGCCGGCCACACAACGAGAGCGCGAATCTCTGGAAAGGCACACAACATATTTTCTTGTGATGTGTCCGCTTCTGGGCCATCCAGCCCACCAGACTGTGAGCCCCCCAGAGGCAGGGTGGACCTCAGGCATCCTTGTGCTTCCAAGGCTAGCACTGGGCCTGGCACACACGTGGCACTCAATAAGTGTGTCACAGACATGTGAATCAGTAGCAGAGATGAGATTAAAACTCATTGTGGAGAGATGATTGTAATAAGGAAGAGCTAATCTGACTCCATACTGGATCTGTTTCTTTTCCTGTAACCTTTGGATTCTTTTGCTTTCGCTACAAGAATGTTGCCTATAGCCTGAAATATGCAGGATCGCCCATTCTCAAGGCTCTGACCTTTAAAGGTATAACACTTTTCCATTCATATAGAGATAAAAAGTGGCAGAACAGAGAATAACATTTGTCTTGTTGGAGGTTTACAGGAACATTGTGACCCGACCTACCCACAGAGCTGCAAGAACAGAGGATTCTGGCACCAAGAAGTTTGCACCAACCAACTACACCCACTCCTCTTCTAGTATAAAAGAAGCCTCAGTTCTAACAAGGATAAGATGGTTCCTTGGGACACTACTCCACCATCTTCTCGGTCTGCTGGCTTTCCAAATAAAGCCCCTGTTCCTTTGCCCCAAAAACTCGTCTCTTGATTGATTGGCCTGCCATGCAGCGAGCGGTACGAGCTTGGACTCGGTAACATGATCAGCTCTCAAGGGGAATGTCAACTCCAGGAAGCATCAAGAGAGGTGGAGAGAATCTTGAGATAATCGAGGTCCTACTCTTCAGTTGACAGAAGAGAAACCTGACGTCCAGAGAGGTTAAGCCCCATACACAATCCCACACAGCTAATTCGGGGCTCCAGGACTGCCTCCCAAGTGTCCTCATGCCGCCCCATGCTGGTGGGGGAGGACAGGGAGCAAGCCCCATGCTGGTGGGGGAGGTGTGATTCCAGGCCTTGGGGTACACACACCCTTGAAAACAAAACTGCATGATTCAACACACATCTGCAGCAGTAGTGCAATTATCTCTGAGATCTAAGCAGTGATCGATGGGAGTTTTAATTACCAAAATCTCTTCATCCTCCCCCAGAGAAGAAAAAAAATATTTTCTGGGATGTTTACTTCATCGTAAAATTCGGTGAAATTCTACCTCACTCAGATGGGCATGATGCATTTGCATAAAAGGGGGTGCTAAACATCATTTTTTGTTGTTGTTGTTCCCACAGCTGAAAATATTGTTCTGACTTCTGCATGCGCTTAAGTTTGGCTGCAAATCGGAAGAGCTGCACCCACACTTGGGCCTGAGAAGGGGGGCTGAGGGGGAGGGTACGGCTAGGCCGGCAGCTGGGCTGTGCTCCTCCTGTCTGGTCTCAATTGCTGGCTCCCTGAGTCCTGAGGGAGGCTGACCTGGTCACTGAGGGCAGCGGTCACCCTCTGCCCTCTGACGGTGGCCTTGTGCCTTCTCTGGTGTCTGGAGCTTTCCAACCTGCAGGCCTTGACACAGGGAGGGCCGGAGCCTGTCAGGCTGGTACCCTCTACGGCTACTGTATTTACCCGTTCACTTTCTCTTGTCTGCCCCCTTTCCTCCACCAGGCTGAGAGCTCCCTGAGTCAGGGGCCTGGCCTGTCTCATTCACCGTTGTGCATCCTCAGTGCCTAGGGCCATGCCAGGCATCTAAAAGACACAAAACAGTTGGTGAAAGAAAAAGTGAAACCCCTTAAGTTCCAAACAGAGTTCTCCCCATGGGCAATGCCTTTCCTTGGGGGTTCATTCTCCCTCTTAGGGGTTCTCCCTCCTGGAATGAAGATCTATTGCTTCTTGGGATACACTCCATCGAATCCTTTTTGGACCAACCTGCCCACAGCGGAGGGAGCAGCAGAGAGCAGTGATTAGGAATGAGGCTTTGGGCTTGAGACCTGGCTCTTCACTTACTGCTTGTGTGACAGCCAGCAAGTGACTTAACGTCTCTAAGCCTCAGTTTCCCCAGCCGAACAATGGTGCTGAGCGGGGCTGCTCCATCCTAGGGCTGTTGTAAGAATTAAATAAGGTAGTGAATGTAAAAGCCTGGCCACCCCGAAGGGGCTGAATTCCTGTTATTCTGATGATGATCATCATCATCACCATCACTTGGGAGAGTGTCAGCTCCACAGGATGGATGAAGGAGGAGGGCTGGGGGGGCGTGGGTGGCTTCTCTGTCTTTGCACACGTCACTGGTTTTACGTGAGGATTAGAGACCCCCCACCCATCTCCTTAGCTTTTCTGCTGCCTCTCCCCATCCTTTCCCCCAATTTTTCAGAGAAACAAAGCATTTAGAACTGGGATCGGTCCTATTTCTCTTTAGGGAAGGAAACTGAAACCCAGAAATGTGGAGCAGGCTTGCCATGGCCACGCAGCCTGTTATTGGTGGAATTGAGACGTGTAGGGTTTCTGAATCACACTCTAAGACAGCCCCAGTCACGTGGCTGGTGCTGTCCACACCCAGGCAGCCCCCCCGAGTGAGGAGAGACCGGGAGGAGCTTGGCAATGGCTCCATTGGTCAAAGGGTGGTGGGAGTCTTCCCTTCCTGACCCCACAGATCCTGGATTGGGGTGGTGTTGGGTAACATACCGACACAACATGCTTTTTGTCACATGCAGATGGTGATGTCACCATGCCCTGTTTTCATTAGGGGTCTGGGGCAAGGGATGGGGGAGGCCCCAGCCTGGCAGGAAAGAGAAGGCAGCTGATGGTGTATGGCTATGAACATGTGTTCATCCATCATGTCTCTTTATTCTGTATTCTGACGCTTTGATACCTTGGGGTCTCACTGACCCCAGGGGTGGGGTGTGGATACTGCCCCTCCCAGGGCTAGCTAATTCTTATAAGCAGAGCATGCCTTTCATATGCTAAGCAGACCATCCAGAGTCCTTATGTCCCCAATCCTTCATCAGGTTCTCACACTCCGGGCCACCATCCCCCTGCCTAATCACCCCAGGGTCAGGCACCAGTCAACTGGGGACAGCCCTTATACCCCAGAGCCCATGAAGTTATTCAAGCTAGCCAATCCTAAGCCTACTTACCCTACTTCACCTATTTCCTACCCATGGAAACTACAATAAAGGCTTTTGCCTACAGTTCCCCTCACTCCCTCACTCCCTGACAGACCCTGGTGCTTCCCCATGTGGCCCCCCTGCATGGTCTGCCTCCAGTTTCTGGGGACCTGTCACTATAAAAACTTCTTCCTTTATGACAGTCACTTCTGTGTCTGTGTGTCTTACCACACCTGCTTCAAACAAACCCTGGGCATCTTTCAAAGAGTAGGGGCATTTGCACAAAGCAGGTATTATGATACTTATAGAGAAGTTTAGAGATTCAGGACCTGGAAGGATCCTTAGCACACCCTTAATGCCATCCTTGATCCAAACCCTTTCTGATGTGGGAACAGCCCCCCAAGAGCCAGCAAGGCATCCCTTCACTCTTTCACGTTGAGACTAATCTAAACAGTGTTTGTCACCATCACCGCCATCAGCTCCACGGAACACCCCTCAACACATCCAGATTACCCCCAACACTGGCCGCTCAAAAGCTGACAACAGCGACCTCACTGTACCCCAAGGGCTATGACCAGATCTCCGACTCCCACCCCTGCATTCCTCTCCAGGGAATATGGTATCTGCACACGTTAAAAAAAAAAGTTGAGCTGAAGATGGTACAAAATCAGTTCCTTCGACAGACAAATTTGCTCCTGAAACACTCTGCCAACCTGCTAATGAGTTGTCTTGAACCTTGCGCGGTGTTACCTCTAATTTTGCAGCCTGCTAGGATTTGAGTTCTGTGCACAGCCTCACGTTTGGTTTGGAATTATAGGCTGAATTGCTGCTCACTCCTATTACCGTGCTGTCAATCTTGTATTAGCACATTATAATATGGTACACTGAATGCATCTGTTCTGTATATCACGGGGCCTCATTGTCATTTGTTGAATCATTTTTGTCTTATATGATTGTTAAGCAATTGTTTCGTCTTGGGCAGCTTAAACTTTGATTACTGTATACTATTTACGGGGAATATAAAAAGAGGGGGAAAACTCCGTCATCAGCTGATTTCACCAGTTCTCAGCTCGAGTGTTCACAAGCATTTATGTTGAAGTTCAAAGGCTCCCTGACACCTAGACACACATCCTTGAAGGGAAGGGGACTGAGTAGACCAATCTTGGCTCAGGGGCTGAAGAGTGAGCAAGTTTGGAGGCAATTGAACCGGCTGCAGAAAATGTCCCTCTGTTTCACCATCATGGGCGGCTCCTCTTGCTTCCACGCTGCGGAGAGGGGTCACACACAGACCTCAAACCCAAAGGTCTCTTTAGACGGAATACAAAATGCATCTGGTCCTACCACCTAAGTTAGAAGTAGTTATGAAGGCTGAAGAGCTGCTAGCTGAGATTCATTGCCCAAATCTGTGAGATAGGCTCTACTAATTAACAAGACAAGGAAGACAAGGATGTTGTTGCTAAAGCTACCTGGCAGGACTGGGAGCCGCTGTCACCAACACGGATGATAGCATTTCCTCCTTTGAGGAGCCTATTATAATGTCAGGACGTGTGTTCTCAGATCCCAGTGGGATGGGGGAGCGCACTGGCTAATAGGTGGAAGCAAGTGCAAACTATGACTCAGGATCTAGGAGGGAGGTTAATCAAGGAAGGGCCAATTGATGAGATTCACTCAGTTCACAACTGTTGAGGACCCCAGGGGGTGGGGAAAGGAGAAGGCGGGGTGTTCATTCCGAGGATCAACATCCGTCCCCTTGACTTGGACGTTCCCCTTCCTTTTTTCTCCTCTGAGCATGCTTCTCACTTATCCCCAACTTTCACATGACCAGTTCAATTCCATACCATCATCATATTCTCCCAATGTCCTCTCCTTAATTTTGCTGAGTCCTCCAGTGAGAATTTTTGCCTCTGTGTCTTGGCTCGTCCTATTCCCCTTTTCTCTCTGCTCATGCAAGTCTTACCCAGGCTCACCTCTTCCAGAAAGCCCCACCCTGCAGTGCTATTTTTGTCCTGAGTCACAGGGACATTTACTTACTGTTAGATAATTACCAGGTTACATCTGCGCAGAGTTCACTGCACGCTCCCGGATGAAGTGTACACTTCTTGGAAGTGAGAATGGAATATGACATCTCTGCACATGGTGGTGCATTGGGCAATGCGAGCAGAGATGGAGGTAACAGTGAAAACGGATACCACCTAGTCCTAGAAAATGTGCACCATACTCGCTTGATGCTAGTCAATAAGATAGCCCTATTTATCGAGAGCTTATAAATGCTGAGTGCTTTATACAAATCATTGAATCTTCCCAGCAATCCTGTGAGGCGATTTCTCTTATTTCTCTTTTTTATAGATTAGGAAACTGAGGCTTAGTGAGTTTGGATGACTTGTTCAGGGTCACACAGATAGTACAGGGCTGAACCAGAATCCGAACTGAGGTCTGGCTGACTCCAGCCCCCTCCCTTTTCATCTGAGACCAAACACAAAAACCAGGCTGGCACTGGTCTCTTCCACGAGATGAGTGCCAAGCTCGGCGATGCCAGCTGCCAGGCCCTGTTCGTCCACCTCCCCAGCCCCAGGTCAGGACACAACTGTGATCCCTCTCTATTATTCCAGGATGCCGACACTTCCCTTTTTGCTCAAGCAAAGAAGCTGAACTCTCTGGTCTTAGGGTTAAAAAAAAAATACCCTGAAGACACCCAGCTGAGAAGGACATAGAAGGACAGTCCATAGGCATTAATTACCTCTACTTTCTGGCTTCTGTAGTATTGCCGCTATTGAAGCTGCTCTGGCAAAGGTCGCCAGTGATTTTCTGAATGAAGTCAGGACTCACACATCCAAATGAATACTCCTCAGTGGAGTTCCCCAGGACCGTCCTGGGGACGCCAGTCCTGTGTCCCAGGCATACTGGCCAGGGTGCAAGAGTGTGGGAACACCTGCGTTTGGGAATTGCCTTTTGTGCCAGCTTATGGGTCACTCCCAGAATCTGCTTTACTATTTCCTAGTCACATACTAGGTAAAGAGCTGATTTATCCATCCACCCCTTCTGAGGAGTCAGGCTCACCTCTCTTGTGTGATCTTTAAGCATAATTAACGTGGAATTGTAGATTAAGGAGGGAAGTTACATTTATTTGTCGATTCATTCACTCACTCACTCATCAACCATTTCTTCAGCAATAAGACCCTTACTAGATAAATCCTGCCTCTGCTGCAAATCAACCCTCTGTTCAGTGCTACACTGTCTACTGCTGCATTTTACAGATAGACATGATCAGAAGCAGCCACCCACAGAGGGCTTCAACACGGCACCCGACTGCCTGGATGTGAGGAATCGTCAAGGGTTTCCTGGTCAGTGATCTGGCTACATTTCTCCCTTCTCTGTCTGCAAGTTGCCACATTTCTGGAAGAGGCAAAAGACAACTCCTAAGTCCAGGCTGCTTATCAGGAGACCACTTAATGCAGCCCACAGCTATTTGAATCTGGCCCTCAATTTCATGGCCTCTGATCATCCTTGGTAGCTGGGGGACCTTGAGGCTTTCTTAAATTTCCTGAGCCTAGACTTTCTCATCTTTAAAATGCAGCTGGAAACCATGCCCACTTCATGGAGTTGTAAGGGTTAAATGGAATCATGTACAAAGCATTCAGCACTTGTGAAGTCTGGGGTCTCAGGTCAAGGTCAGGACGCAGGGGGTGGGGAGAGGTCAGCAACCTGTAAAATATCTCTGGAGGGTGCACACACACACAAAGATGGGTGACAGTGGTTGCTTCAGAGGTGGAGAGCTGAGTGGCAGAATCACTTTTTACAGTGACCCATATACACCTGCTGACTCAAAACATTTAATAATAATGACGATGACAACAGTAAAAAGGGAGTTAGTGCTCTAAGTTTAATTGCTTTCTACTTCTTTACATTTAATTGTCTTTCCCACGCAATACATCTTCAACTGACACTTCTTTAAAAATGAGCTATGGAAGAAACATCAGTCTCAGGCCCCTGGCTCCAAGGCTGGGACCTGTCACCGAGACGGCCGCCCGCCCGGGTCTGCCCACCTCCACCCAGCCCACCTGGTGCCCTTCTCAGCAGGGCTATGACGGCTTAAGCAGGGCCATTGGCACAGCTGCAGGCACGTTCTCTGAGTCTCCATATTTTCAACCATGGTCTCACATCGCTGTGGGATAAATCTCCCTAAGCCATTATTTCTGGGCTAGTCCTGCACCCGGGAACCTACAACGCCGTTTCGCTGTCCCCATCTACTCTCAGCTCTCTCCTGGGAGTCAGGGGCCGCCGTGCACTCAGGCTAATGTCTCACTTCTCTCGGGCACACAGCCAGGCCTACTCTTCTCCCTTCAGGACCGTGCTGGGCTCCGCTTTGCTGACGTACATTCCTTCACCTTGATCATCCTGCCGCAGGGAGCCCTCTCATCTCTCCCCTCCCCTGGCTGAGCGAGGCCAACCCTGGCCATCCCTCAAGGCTGAGCTCAAGTCCTCCCTCCTCCAGGAAGCTTCCCTGACTCCTGCCTGCCTGTGTTGTTCTTCCTCAAACTCCCACGAGCTCGGTCACTATTCAATTCAACCACTGATAAGTGCCTCCCGTCGTTTATTGGAAAGTACAGGCGTATCTCATTTTACTGTGCTTTGCTTTATTGCACTTTGCAGATAATGGCGCTTATTACAAATTGAAGGTTTGTGGCAACTCTGCATCGAACAAGTCTGTTGGTGCCATACTCCAACAGCTTTTGGTCACTTTGTGTCTCTATCACATTTCAATAATTCTTGAAATATTTCAAACCTTCCGCTGGTAAAAAGATTACAATATCACTCAACGATGGTTAGCATTTTTTAGCAATAAAGTGTTTTCAAATTAAGGTATGTACATTGTTTTTTTTAGACATAATGCTATTGCACACTTAATAGACTACAGTAAACGTAACTTATGTGCGCTGGGAAGCCAAAAAGTTTGAGTGACTCTCTTGATTGCTATATTTGCTTTATTGTGGTGGTCTGGAACCAAACCCAATAACTCCGAGGTCTGCCTGTAGCTTTGTCTTGTCTCCCCAACTGGATCACAGTCTCTTGGATAACCCAGCTCATGCATTAGCCTTCTTCCACATCCCCACAGCACCCGCTTACTGCCACACACATCTTCCAGCCTCAAAAATGACTTGATTTGGGAATTCCCTGGTGGTCCAGTGGTTAGGGCTCCGCGCTTCCACTGCAGGGGGCGCGGGTTCGATCCCTGGTCGGGGAACTAAGATCCCGCATGTCACACTGTGTGGCCAAAAAGAAAAAGAAAAAGACTTGATTTGACTTGGAGTCAGAAGATCTGGGTTTGAGCTCTTTGAGCTTGAGTTTGCACAGCTATAAGATGGAAGTAATATTCCTACCACATAGAATGACTGAAATCAGGGCTTGGGAGAGAGACGTGCCTTTCTCAGAGGGCGGAAGGAGACAAAGGAGGGTCCATGGGAGTGAGAAACAGCAGGAGGGGGAGGCCGGGCCATCTGAACCCACAGGAGCCCCCTCAACAACTAGAACCACAGAAGGGGGCTGAGGATAGGAGGGTGGCCTTTGGGGACACACCCCAGCCTCTACTGAGAGAAGACTCTGCTCCTTTCTCCTTCCTGCTCTGAGGCCCTGGGGAGCTTGGAGTTTAGGGAGATGATAAGTGGAGAGAAAATTAAAGGCAAGAGAAGTCTAAGGAAGTCGTCAAAGCACAGCCAGGCGAACAGAACCCTGAAAAAAAAGGTAATGCCGTAAATTACAGCTTAAAAGCCTCGTTTTGGGCAAATTGCTTTTTAACAAGCAGACAAGCTCTATCAATAGCATCTACCGTATGTTTTTATAAAGTGCAGAAATATGTTTTTACAAGGCCAGTAAATAAAGTTCCTATCGATTTGAACTCAAGTGTAATCTGTTTTTCTGTCTGCCACCAACACTGGTAATAAAGCAGAATCATGTAATACGGTATTTCAGCTAATGTGACTATACATCACTGCAGGGACGCCCTGCTCTGCAGCGATCTATCATTTTCTATTGGTATTGCTTAGCTGCAGAATTTATAAACTTGCTCCAAATTGATGCAATGTTCAATTTTCTTTTCCAATTTATTTTTGGTTGAGCCAAGCAATATTGAGGTCTCTGAGCAAGCGGCTGAGCGGTACCAGATGTTACCTGGAAGACTTCACACTCCTGGGGAGGAGTGGGGAGACGTGAGCCCGCACTCACCACCCTCAACAGGCCGGGAGACAGAAGGCCCTGGAAGAAGATGGTGATGGAGAAGAGGTAGCCTTCCGGCCTGGGAACCCAGCCATGACTGTGCTCTAGAACATCCAGGGGCTAAAGGGTGAAAGGCCAGAGAACATCCAGCAGAGAAGCTGTAGCAACGAGCGCTGGGAATTTTGTCTGGGAATTTTGCCAGGATGTAGATTCTGATTCCGTAGGTCTGGATGAGGCCTGAGGCTGTGCATTTCTAACAAGCTGCCAGGGGGTGCTGATGCTGCTAGCACGTGGGTCACACTTGGGGTAGCAATTCTCTAGACCTCGAGCATCTTCAAGGCATAGAGTTACAAATCTTGGAGCTGGAAAGAGCCCAAGAAGTGATCTGGTCCATTCCCCAATCCTCACATGGGAAAGGTATCATTAGCTCTATCTTTCCAACTCCCTGCTCCCCTCTTCTGTGCTTTGGAACACAGTGGGCACGCCTTTGCGGTTCCACTCGCCACCTCACGGTGCATCATCCACTGGACACTGAGTGCCTAGACACCACTCGTGTTTGGAGACTGCCTGGCAGATGACAGGAAGCAGTGCAGTGTGTTGGACCGTGTGGAGTTTGGAATTAGATAACATGGGTTTGAATTCCGATTCCACCACTTACTGACAAGCATGCTTCGTCTTCGGCAAATTACTTTACCTCCTTGAGCCTCAGCTTCCTCACTGGTGTCTCGGGAATAAAATTCTTCCTCAAATTCTACCCATCTTATTAAATGGGATAACATCTATAAAGAGCTCGACACAGCCAGATGTTCAAAAAGGGCCAGTTCCCTTTTGTATTTCTTCAGTATGCACTTGACTAATGAATGAATGATTGAGTACTTATGAGGCAACCAAGACAAACAAAGTGTAAGTGGCTCATATTAGATCCTGCAGTAGAGAGAAGCCAGGGCAGAAGGCTGGGTTGAGAGTGTTGGAGCCTGGTTCCTCCTGCTTTCCCTGATAACCTCACCTGATTTCTCCCACATCCTCACCCGCCAATGAAACCCAAGTGGCAAATGCATGAAATACTCAGATGGTGCCTTGGTCTGGCTTGAGTCATTTGCTGCCCAGAGAGCACAGCTATTTGGGGAACGAGGAGTCTGGGTGTGGGGATGGCAACGTGGTTAAGGCATGGTATTACCTCTAGCATACCATGGGACGTTATTTATGTAGACTTCAGGATTATGGAGGCAAGTATTAGAGTCATTTAGAGAGCAGTCTCTGGGAGACAACTAAGGCCCTTAATAAAGTCCAGATCGGTGAGACCGCCTCGCACAGCTGAGCAGGGGCAAGGATGGGATTATAACTGGGTCTTTCCATCACCTTTCCACCATACATCACAGCCTCTTTCGTATCTTCAGAAACCAAGAAAGTAGAGGCACTAAGAATCCCACTTAATTAAATCAAAGTATGAGCAATGGAAATTCAGTAGTCAGCCTATTTAGTGCTAAAGTAGTTAAAAATAATTTCCCAAGTAATGTATCTTCTGAATTATTTCTAAATGTCATGTATTGGTGATATATTTTAAACACGGTGGTGAAATACACCTAACATAAAAATTGCCATTGTAACTATTTTCAAGTCTACAGTTCAGTAGTGTTGTGCAGTTGGTTGTCATGCAACCAATCTCCAGAACGCTTTTCATTTTGCAAAACTGAAATTCCATGTCCATGAAACAACTCCCTGTTCTCCCATCACCCAGCCCCTGCCAACCACCATTCTGCTTTCTGTCTCTATGAATTTCACTACTCTAGGGACCTCAAACAAATGGAATCCTACAGTATATGTCGTTTTGTGACTGGCTTATGTCCCTTAGCATTATGTCCTCAAAGTTCATCCATGTTGTCTCATGTGTCAGAATTTCCTTCCTTTTTAAGGCTGAATAATATTCCATTTTATGTATAATACCACATTTTGTTTATCTATTCAGCTGTCAATGGACACTTGGGTCATTTCTACCTTTTGGCTATTTTGTATTGTATTACTCACATGGGTGTAAAAATATCTCTTCAATATCCTGCTTTCAATTCTTTTGCATATTTAACCAAAAGTAGAATTGCTGGATCATACAGCAATTTTATTTTTAATTTTTTGAGGAACCACCATACTGTTTTCTATAGTAGCTGCATCATTTTACATTCCCACCAACAGTGCACAAGGTTTCAATTTCTTCACATCCTTGCCAACATTTGTTATTCTCTTTTCTTTTCCTTTGTAAAAATAGTAGCCATCCTAACAGGTATGTGGTGGCATCTCATTGTGGTTTTTATTTGCATTTACCTAATGATTAGTGATGTTGAGCATCTTCTCATGTGCTTGTTTGGCCATTTGTGTATCTTCGGCAAAATGTCTATTCAAGTCATTTTTTCATTTTTTAAATTGGACTGTTTTTGGCGTTGTTGAGTTGTAGGAGTTCTTTATATGTTCTGGATATTAATCCCTCATCAGATACATGATTTACAAATATTTTCTCATTCTGTAGTTGCCTTTTTACTCTGTTGATTATATCCTTTGACAATTTAAAAATTTTGATATAGTCAAATTTATCTATTTTTTCTTTTGTTGCCTGTGCTATTGGTGTCATATCCAAGAAATCATTGCCTAAATCCAGCTTTCCCCTGTTTTCTTCTAAGAGTTTTGTAGTTTTGGCTCTTATTTTTAGGTTTTGATCCATTTTGAATTAATTTTTATATATGGTATAAGGTAAGGGTCCTAGGTTATGTTTTAATGTAGATGTTTTTCATATTATCTTTACTATCGCTGTGACCATAGCAATGAAATATCAATCTCAAGTTCCAAAGTTTAGGAGGTTACATTTTGCCAAAGAGTGGCAGGAACATTAACAAGAATAAAATAAGTACATGGAAACAGGCCTACATTTTCTGGATTAAATGTCTGAAGTTTTGTATGTTTTTTTTTTTTTTCCCTCCATTTCAGGCAGGTGTTTTGATTGATTTTTATCATGATTCACAAATGTATTAATTTGGACAAGCTACTTACCTCTCTGAGCCTCAGTTTCCTGATAAGTGAACTAGAGATAATAATATCTCAGCCTCCTCCTAGGATTGTGATTAGATGAAATTAAGGTATAGAGTAGGTGCTTATGAAATGTTAGATTCCTTCTGTCTCTTCAGCTCCTGAGCTTTGCTCCATGCCTTCATCTTGAATATTCCACCCTTTCTTCTTCTATATGATGGTACCAAGTAAACATCAAGTGGCTCAAAGGCTCATCTCTCCCAAGAAGGCTTCCTTGACTCAGGCTACTCATTCTAGTCTTCCCTTCCTTTGTATGTCCTTGGCATATAAAGGTGACCCTTTTGTTTCCCCTGACTACGGTAAACAAAACACAGGGCAGGACGCCTGCGTTCTGCTTCTAAAACTGGTTTTGACAGGCAGTGGGTGATCAAATTAGAGACTGTATGTTGGCAGGTAGCGTGATTCAGTGGGTTAAGTGAGGGCTGAGGGACCCAGAAGATTTCAGGCTAAGTGATGGTTCAAATGCCAATTTAATTTAGAATGAGAACAAACTCAAATTTCTTGGGCTTCCGTTGTCATAGCTTGAAAACGGGCATGATGATATAGCTTTGTGACATTAATAAAAAGATAATTTCAAAAACCACTGGAACAGTTTGCTTTGCAAAAGCCTATAAAAAAGGAAAAAGAAATAAAGAATTTATTCTTGGAGGAGAAATCCCCACACCTCAGGGAATTCTTAACTATTTAAAAATCATAGAACCCTAAAGAGAATTTTAAGAACATATGGAATCCAAAAAACACTTTGCAGAAGTAAATTTGCAAATAATTTAGGGGGTTTGTGGCTTCCCCAAAGCCTATCCAGGGTCTCCAGACTATTGATGAGCCCCAGGATGAGGGCTCTGCTCTGTACAATGGAGCATACCGGCAATAAAATACCTGAGGTGTGTGCCTCCTGCCCTCAAGATTTGCTTTTCTTCCTTTGCAGTCCCTTTCAGTCAAGCCTGGTGCTTATATCAGGTCGCTGACTCCCAATGTCACTGCTCGGAGATGAGATAAGAAATTATCAATAAATGTGTCAAATTAACTCCTTTGGCTGATGGATGTGGCTGTACATGGTGGTCCCTGCTTGTGCTGTCACCAGCTGAAGACCTGGGGACCACCCCATGGTGGAGGCACAGGGCCCACCGCCTTCCTGCATCTCTGGAACGTCTCCTCACAGTCAGCAAGAGTCCCACTCTCTCTAGACTGGAGATTTTCTCATCATCACAGCGAGGATGTACCAGATTATAAACTCCACGCAAGGAGACTATTAAAGGACACAAGGTGGAAAAAGAATCCAGCCTTGTCCTGATAAATCATAGTTCTGTGCATTTCAGTTTAACTTCCCACATTCATCCCCTTCCTGAATCAGGCTCTTCTTTACTACACAGTGATTGTCACTTGGCACCCTCTGCAACCTCCTGCAAGTGGACCATCCTGAACTGCAGAGGCTGGAAGTTAAAAACTACATTTCCCAGACTCCCTTGCAGTTGGGGTTCTGGATGCAAATTCGATTCCACCAATGAGATGCACCCACACAACAAGGTGAGGCAGAGGCCGTCTCCTACTTCCTGGGCTGATGCAGTTGTGAAGACTTTTGGGTTTCTCTGCAGCAAAATTTCAGTCTTGGATGGCAGCTTCATGAGGGGAGAGATGCAGCAACAGAGACCTCCACACTCACTGTTCTCAAGTCCAGTCACTGACTTCACGGGGGCTAAACGTCTCTTCGGAGCTGGAGACAGCCCCCTGACCCCTGGATGCAGTGGCTGTGGTGTTTTGAAGTCAGCAGTTCCAGAGACAGCGTCCTGATTCCCCAGCTTCCTCACTGGGGCAGAAAAAGCAGCTCCCCTGGTAGGCCAGCTCGGTGGTTTTATACCTGGGGGAGTCATTCTTGGAGGCTGAAACTAGAGCCCACTCCTCAGCCCATCTAACAATTTTGTAAGCACCCAATTTCCTGTAGTAAGTACTTCCCTGCTTAAAATAGCTAGAGTGTGGTTTCAGTTTTCCACAACTCAGCACTGACTGATGTAGTGTTTTGGAACTAGAAGAGGTTGCAGGCAGTAGACCCTCATATTTGGGGTTGGTCATCTGTCTGGTCCAGTCTGAAGACAGGTAAAAGTCTTCTGCTTCCAGCCAAGATGGCATAACAGGGACCAGATTTACCCTACCACCTGAGACAACTAAAAAATGGAACAAAATATGTGCAGCAGTGGTTTTCGGACTTTGAACAGCAGGCAGTGCAGGACAGTGGTCAGTGAGAGAGGGAAAACAAATGAGGAGAATCTTACGATTACCCCGGCTTACCGCCTGAACAGAGTTTCCAGGCTGCAGTGCAGGGAAGGGGAACCCAGGTGGAATCTGACAGTCATTCTGCATTGAAGAGATAGGGCTGGGTGTCCAAGGAGGTCAAGGTGCCCAGAATTCACAGGACAGAGAGAGAGAGAGCTGTGCAGAGACTTCTGGAAGTTGCAGAGAGTCCTCCTTGAGTCTTCAGTGGAGTACTCATCAGAACTTGCATGTGAGGAAACTATGTAAGTCCAGGAAAAGAACTCCCAAAAGAACAGAGGGGAACATCTTCAGGGCTCACACAGGGCTAAGAACAGTTTGTGTTCCCACCAGCCAGATTTTAAAAAAAGAAGAAAAAAAAAAAGAAGCCTTACAATTCATGGGGTGGTAGAATACTCAGCAGTAGAGCAAAATTAACCCTAGAAAAAGGCTGCTCTGGTCCCCCACTAACAAAGCTTAAAAGCAAGCCTCAGAAGGATCAGTCTATTTTCAGTGAACCCACCTACACCCCGGAACAACACTCAAGAATAATTACAAGAATATAAAAAATATTTCATACCCAACAAAGTAAAAATTCACAATGTCTAAAAAAAAAAAAATTACCAGGCATGCAAAGAAGCAAAACAAGGACAAAAATCAATCAATAGAAGCAGACCCAGCTATGACACAGATAGAAGTAGTAAACATTAAAAATTATTATAACTATATTCCATACGTTCAAGAAGGTAGGGATGCTTAAATATCCCAAGAGAGATGGAGCATATTTTTTAAAACTCCAAATTGATTTGGAAGGGCTAAAAAAAAAAAAAAAATACAATGTCTGAGATGAAAAATATACTCAATGGAATTAAGAGAAGCTTAGCCACACTGAATAACATATTAGTGAGCTTAAAGACATAGCAATAGAAACTATCCAAAATGAAAAACAGAGAATAAAAAAGACTGGGGGAAAAAATCCAGAATGGCACATCAGTTAGCTATGGGGCATCTTCAAGTAGCTAAATATAGATGTAATTGGAGTTCCTGAAAGCAAGAGGGAGGCAGAAAAAAATATTAGGGGAAATAATAGTTGAAAAATTTCTAAATTTGATGCAAACTATAAACCCACAGATCCAAGAAGCTCAGTAAAAGAAACTCCAAGCAAAAGCAACATGACAAAAATGACACCAAAGTACATGATATCAAATTGCTTAAAATCAGAGATGAAGATGGGGGAACAGATTACCAATATAAAATGTGACACTGGTAGCCCATGATATTTACAGTAGTGAAAGATTCTTAATTGTTAAATGTGGTTGCTTAGAATAAAATGTCTATTAAAGATAAGAGTTTGACTGGCAGAGTTGCATGATAGTTGATTATGTTGGGACTAATGAATATAAAGACAGTGGAGTAAGATGGCTTCTTCTGCCTGAAGTAGAGAGATTAAAGAAAAAAATAACAAACTTGGGGATTAAATTCTTGACTCAAGGCACAATCAGAAGAGCAGGGAACACTTATGACGAACCTGAAAGAACCTTTGGGGGAAAAAAAAAAACCCCCAGAATGCTACATCAGTGAGATGTGGGTTATCTTCAAGTAGCCTGCAGCTTCAGGGCCAACAAAATAGGAATCAGAAATGGAAACTGACCCTGCAGGTTGCCGAATTACAGCCTAAGTTCAGTTCAGGTCTCTTATGGGAGAGAGCACTGACTGGGAAAGATTGGGACCTTCTGAAGTGGGATGCATGATTCAGATGGCTGAACCTCAGACCCCACTGCACCTCCCCTTCCAGCAGAAGCTACCCCTTCTCTCTGTCTGATAAGGCTGATCTTGCCTTGCAACAGAATACCTGTTCTTGATGCTCACACTGACAACCCTCATTGCTCGCAACCTGTTCTAGAGTCAGATTTCAGCATGTCCCATGGAGAGGTACAAAGTCTGATCCTGAAACAGCTGACTTCCGCACAAAAATAATTGTCATTTGTTTTCTTATATTTATTGCCCGAAATCTGAGAAATATATGTGGGAAAGATACTAGATCAGAGAGAAAAGAAGATAATCTTAGACTGGGCCAGACTGATCAATATGGATTCTAGATCCAAAGTTAGCTCGATCATCCGGGGGTGGTTCTGTTTGCTCAGTGGGTTATATGATGACATCTGAACTCAGTGGTATCCTACACTAAGTGAGATTGAGGTGACAGGAATTCCTTGACATAATATAAAGGAAAGAATCTAAATACCTAGAGAACTACAGAAATGTTGGCATAGGTTAATACATTTGCCCCCCTCGTGTACTCCCTAACTCTGTCCCCTGAGAACATCTTTCCTTCATGAGTATTTAGAAATACTTTGATGAGGGGAAAGCCAGCATTAGTTTTTTCTTTGGCTGTCTTCAGAATTTTGAGAATTTCTCTTTATCTTTGGTTTTTAGCAGTTTGATCATGATATGCCTAGGTGTTTGGTATTTTGTTTGTTTGTTTGTTTAATCTTGATTACAGTTGTGTGAGCTTCTTGAATCTACGGTTTGTTGCCTTTCATTACTTAAAATATGTATTGGCCATTCTCTCTTCAAATATTTCTTCTGCCCTGTTCTGTCCCTTTCTTCTTCTGGGACTCCAACTACATGTACGTTAGAACACTTTCTATTGTCCCACAATTCTTGGATGCTCTGCTCTGTCTCTTCTTTTCTCTCTTTATGTGTGTTTAGATAATTTCTATTGATCTATTTCAAGTTCACTGATTCTTTCATCTGTTATGTCCAATATGCTGATAAGATCATCTTAAGGTCCATTTCAGTAACCTGTCTAGTTTTCCTTGATGGAGGTTCTGCCTTTTTGAGAGATTGCCTCCTAAGGGATGAGACCTAGCCCCGAGCCCAGCCTAGTGGCATGGACCCTGCTTCCCATGGGCAGATTGCTTCATGCCATCCTGCTTGCCTGAGCTCCCAATTACTGCCTACCCGGTGCTTCCTCGGTCCTGGGGAAGGGCTGATGTGTGATGTGAGACAGCTTCCTGGAAGTTGCTAGTGACGTAGTTGGGGAGAAGAGACATGATTCCAAAACACCACATCCTGATGTGGAGTGAGATAAATGCTCTTAGGATGTAGAGTAATGTGGGAACCCAGAGGAGGAAGATGTACTAATCTGGGAGAAGAGACAGGGAGCTGAGTCATAACCTGAGTGTGGTGTAATGAAGGTCTGAGCTAGAGCAATGCATGGGTCAGGGCTAACATCCATTAGTAATCAGGAATTTTGTCCTTGTTTTTGGAGTTTTGCCTCTCCTTACCTGTGAATTCTCACCCCAATGGCTTATTTACCTGATGGTTGTGATGTTCAGTGGGGATATTACTGGGGTTCAAGTGCCCTCCATCCAAGTTGAGTCTCTTCTAATCTCCCTTCATCATCCAAATGATCAGTTTCCTTCCACCCCTCTCTCCATGGGTTTCTTGGGGCTGAATCAGATGCATTTCTACATTAACTTTCCTGACATTTAGTCCAGTAAGATTTTTCTAGTTCTGGATATCTAGAAAACCACATCACCTATTTCATTTCTCATTTTGCCCACCTGTCCTTGGCTTCTCTCTGCTTGTTCAAGCTGAGGGTCAGCAATTATTAAGACTCTCCCAATCTAATTTGCTCATTGGTAGAACCAGAATTACACTGAACTTAGGAAGTGACAATTTATGACAGGACAGAATTTCAGAGGTGTCAGAAGCCTCAATCCATCTCACCGCCTGATGTATGATGCCTAAAACCCCAACATTAGTGTCTCTTTTCTTTAGCTCAGTAGTTCTCAACTTATATTGATGCATAGCATATGATGGTTCTCTGTTTCTCTGTCTCCATATACACATGATAGATCAACAGATAGATAGATAATCTTTATACACGGATAGATATAAACAAATATATAGCTAAATCAAGTATCAAGCATACTAAATATACTAAAAAATACATATATTATAAATGCTAAATAAATAAACTAAGGCTTAATGTAGACATTGATAGGGAAAGAAAAAGATTTAAGAAAGACTATAAAAAGTATGGGGAAAAAATTAATATTGAGTAAAGTCTATATTTTTCCTCTAATTGAGAAAATACAGCCCTCCCCCGCCCTTTCCTTTTCTTTCTCTTTCTTCTTTAAATTTAAGACCGGTTCAGCCTTTTAGCATGCAAAATCCCTTGAGGCAGATAACATTTTAAGCTGCTATCAGTCACCACACTGTGATGTGATGTGTTTGAGAAGAACAGACCTAGATGGGGGTGGGGTGGAGAAGAAAGAGGATGCTGCCATGTCTAAGGGGAAAAAAAGATGTGGGGAAGGACATGATTCATGGAGGACTGAGGTACCAAAGACAAACTGTGTCATAATTTTCGCCAGGCTTATCTCTGCCGTTTAACTTCCGAGAATTAGCTCTCTGGTTTTAGCATGCATAGAAACATCACAAGGCATTTTGTTTTTCTACGTCAAACCTTATAACAACCCTATGAGATGGGTATTACTCATCCCATTTTATAATTGAGAAAACTGTGGTTTGGAGATGTAAGTTTCAACTCCAATTCTATCTCCAGCCTGGACCTCTCTTTTGAACATCAAACTCTTCTGTATAAAAACTCACTCAACATCTCTCCCCGGATGTCTGATAACACCTCAAACTCAGCATGTTCAGATCAGATGGCCTGAGTTCTTGCACCCATCCCCTAAACATGCTCTTCCCTTAGTCTTTCCAATTTGTTATGGACTGAATGTTTGTGGCCACCCCAAATCCATATGTTGAAGCCCTGATTCCCAATGTGATGGCTTTTGGAAGTGGGGCCTTTGGGAGATGATTACGTTTAGATGAGGTTGTGAGGGTGGGGCCCTCGTGATGGGATTTGTGCCCTTATGAGAAGAGACTCCAGAGAACTTGCTCTCTCTTCTCTCCTTCTTCTCCATGTGAGGACACAGGGAAAAAGCGACTGTCTACAAGAAAAGACAAGAGAGGTCTCACCAGAGACTGAACTGGCTAGCACCTTGATCTTGGACTTCCCAACCTGCAGAACTGTGGGAATATATTTCTGTTGTTCAGGTCACCCAGTCTATGGTATTTCACCATGGCAGCCTGAGCTGACTAAGACACCATCTCAGAAAATGGTAAGTATCCTCCCAGTCATCAAACAGCTCAATCTAATATGAAGAACCTCAACCAAAGCGCTCTAAGCTGTGGTTTAGGGTAAGTTTTGAAAGACAACCATTGATGTTCTTACCCAAGAAAATCAGGTGTTTCCCTCCTGCTCTGCCTTCCCAGGAGGAAGCAAGAGTGGGCCTCTGGGATGTCTGTTGGGTCCTCTTTGCCTCTTTTCTTTCTCCTCTGGAGTTACTAAGTCTTTCTCGAGGGCCTGGGGTAGATGAGACGCTGCTTGTAAGAGAAAATTTGTGATTGAAATACAGCAGCCAGGATGGAGGGCAAGGCAGGCTGGAGAGCCCTGCTGGTAATAAAGGGGTGAATTTTGAGGGGCTGAGCCCTGAGGAGGCTCCCTTACCCGCCAGAGTGGAGGAGCTGAGGAAGGCAGAGAGGGACGGGCCTCACCATGGAAACTAGATGAGGCAGGGAAACTGAACCCAAGTCTCACTTTGCTAGTCCCTCCAGTGGATGTTTCCACTGGGAATGTGGCTTGGAATTACATTCTACTGTCCTAGACAATCAGTGAAGTGTGGTGGTTAATACACAGCCTCTGGGGCCAGATCACCTGTGGGCTTGAAGGCCAGCTCTGAAGCTCAGCACCTGGGGCCAGCTACACACCTGTTTCCTCACCTGGAAGATGGGGATGATAATAGCACCCACCTCACAGCATTGCTGGGAAGATTAAAGGATGACGGTACTTGAAGAACTTAGGACCACACCTGACCAGTTACCTCTTATCACGCCCTGCTCTCTGGAGGGAAAAGCCGCCCTCAGCAAGCTGGACGCAGACCTACAGAGCCAAGGGCTGCTGAGCGTTTGGCCATCAGTCCCCCTCCCTTACCCGTCCCCAGCCCAAGGCCCTTTGGGCAAGAGCCAGCCCCTTCCTGGGGAGTCTCGGCCCTGGGATGACAGAGCAGGGCTCACTCAGCTCATGTTCCGGTCTGAGGGGCCTGAAGTGCTCACAGGAGATGGCTGGGCCTTCAAAACCATTAATTCTGAAAAGCCCAGGCATGAGGAAGACTTGCTTTTACAGGTGGTTAAAAAAAAAAAAAGTGCTTGTTAGCTTTCTCCTCTGGAAGGTGTTTTGGGTGTGCCCTGCTGTGTACGGCCTGATGCTGAGCCCCTGGGATTCTGGATTCTATGGAGCGTCAGTCCTCTTGGAAAAGCTGCTCTGACTCCTGGTTGTTTTTCCCCTGGGGTTGGGGGGAAGGGATAGAGGGAGGGGTGGGGATGGAGGGAAGAGGGCTGTCAGGCATCTCACCTACCCAGTGTCATTAGAAAGGGATTAAAAGATAGCAGAAAAATGGCAGAATTCATGTGTGTACCGCTTTTACTTTTTTCAAAGAGCTTTCATGGGCATCATGTCTTTTGAAGCACCTGGGGCCTGGGACAGCAACTAAACCATCTTGGACCCTGAGAGACAGCAGGGAAGGCCAGGAAGGTTTTATTAGCCAACGTTGCACATGAGGAAGTCAAGAACATGGAGGGGGAACCTGTGACAACAGGAGGGGCGAGGCACAGAGAAAGCAGGAGAAGGTCAGGAGAGCGGGCTTCTGGTGGGAGCTCCATCCCCACCTGCCCGTGTGACCTTGGGCAAAATCCTTAACTTCTCTCGGCTTCAGCTTTCTCATCTGCAAATCAGGGATCATGGTACAGGTTGTGCCAGGCCCAGGGGACCGTTATGAGACAAGGATGAGGAACACAAAATGTATAATAGGCTCTTTAAATGTGAGAGACAATAAAAATGACTTCTCGGGAGGTCACCTCTCCCACGACCCCAAGTGTCCAGAACACGGCGGACCATCAGAAAGGGAAGGCCGAGCACCTACTGTGGGAAAGTTCTCTGCACTCAACTTGGTTCCTTTGACCATTTTCCTCTTTAATCCTCTCAAAGTAGATATTATCATGCGCTTTCACAGATGAGGGAAGTAAGGCTAAGAAGTTGAGAAACTAGGGAAGCTAGTTGGATACAGAACTGGAATCTGAACTCACATCTGTCTTTCTAGACCTCAAGCTCATGCTCTGACGCCCCTGTGCTGCTTTCCTGACCACCCCCCCGGCTCCGAAAAATACACACAGAGGCATCTCAAATACGTCACGGGCGAAATCTCAGGCACTTGACTCACGTTCTCACTTTGAGCCTGTTTACTCTTGGTTTAGAAATAATTCTGACCTGCTTGGTTATCAGCTTTCCCATCCTGCTGCAGATCAGAAGGGACATAAGGATACCAATCATCTTTGACAGGAGCAAGAAATAACAGATGACAGGAGGAAAATAAATTTTAAAAGTAATTTTAGCAGTGTTGGGTGGTTTTGTGTAGAAACAAATAACCTTACAAATTTCTTTGATCCCTACAGCTATCACTTGTGAGTGATCTAAAAAAAAAGTCTGCCTTCCTTATGAAAATAAAATAAAACCTATATTCCTAAGGCAGAACTGGCTCCAGAAAAAAGAAACTCCATGTTCGGTAGGGCAGCTGGACCACAAGCATCTCAGACTCCTGTTCCTCAAGATTCCTGTTCTTCTTTCTGAGCCCCTGTTCTGGGCACATTCCACCTCTACAGGGAGGGCAGAGCGCAGACACAGAACTGAAGCTTTTGTTCTCAGTACCACTGCGAAAAGAGCAATGCATCACAGATTCACTGAAGACTCAGGGACAGCAAAAGGGAAGCTGATGAAGACATTAACATGAGACCAGGTGACTGGTGCAAAATAGCCATTTGCTTGTCAATTACACAGTCAGTAACTATCGATCAGGCACCTGCCAGGTGCCAGCATAGTCCAAGGTTCAGAGCCTTCAGCTGTGAAGTTAACTGACTCTCTCCGCCCTCTTGGAGTTGCCTGTGCCCTTGGAGGGAGTGTGTCATGTTAATCAGCAGCTTGCGACCCCTGGAGAGGGATAAGTCCCCTCTTGGTCCTGTCTAATTTCATATAAAGTCATCTGCAATACCACCCATCCACTCTCTACACTGTCAAACACAACTGTACCATAATAGGAAACATATATTTGGTCTTCGTCCTTGATTCCTGGCACAGAGCTCCTAAGACCCTTGGAATCTCCAGAGTGATTAAGAATGTCTTTTGCGTGTTAATGAGGTGCCTGGTTGGGGGCGGGGATTGGGGGGTGGGGGAAGACACTAGATAACTTCAGGGTGGGGACTGGTCCCAGAAAGACCAAGGCATGATTAGAGGGTTGGAACTTTTCAGCCCCACCCCCAGACCTCCAAAGAGGGGAGAGAAGGTGGAGATTGAGTCAATCACCAATGTCCAGCGATTTAATCAATCATGCCTTTGTAATGAAAGCTCCATGAAAACCCTAAGTGATGGGATTCGGAGAACTTTTGAGTTGGTGAGCATTTTAAGGTGCTGGGAGGGTGCTGCTCCTGAGGAGGCCATGGAAGCGCCGTGTAACCCCTGCCCCCATACCTTGCTCTATGCATCTCTTCCATTGGGCTGTTCCTTGAGTTGTATCCTTTATAATAAATTAGTAATAGTAGGAAAACTGTTTTCCTGAGTTCTGTGAGCTCTCCTAGCAAATTATTGAACCTGAAAGGGAATGTGTAGTGGGGACCCTAATTCTTTAGCCGAGTCGGAGAGAAGTGTGGGTACCCTTGGCACCAATACTTGTGATGAACGTCTGAAGTAGGGGATGGTCTTGTGGGACTGAGCCCTTAACCTGTGGAGTCTGATACTAAGTCTGGGTAGTTCGGTGAGAACAGAGGTAAACTGTAGGGCTCCATGTTGGAGAGACACAGAGCTAGCTGTGGGTGTGGATAAAACCCCACATTTGGTGTCAGAAGCACAGTGGGAGAAAACACTCTGGGGGCCCTGAGGCAGCCTCCAGGGTTCCGACTCCCTGTCCTAGAGGACTTATCATCAGGGCTCTACCTCCCCCGCAGGGCCAGGCTGGACCTGCCCACAGGGGCGTGGCCTTAGCCGCTAGAAGCCCCGGAAGCCCTGCCACAACATGACTGAGCAACTCCTGCTGCCACACCGAAGAGACGCCCGTCGGTAGCAAGGGCACCGGCTGGGACAGATGTTTACAAGGATGACATGGAATCATTTAACAGAGGTTAAGCTATGTTCATTAGATTGTTTAAGAAGGCAGGGTTGTATGTAATCTATTTTAGAGAGACTGCCATACAAAACGATTAAAATAAGAAGCTGGAGTATGTCATCGGGCAAGGTTCAATTATCCAGAAGGTGAGCTTAGAAAGAGCAGCTCAGGGGCTTCCCTGGTGGCGCAGTGGTTGAGAATCTGCCTGCTGATGCAGGGGACACGGGTTCGAGCCCTGGTCTGGGAGGATCCCACATGCCGCGGAGCGACTGGGCCCATGAGCCACAACTACTGAGCCTGCGCGTCTGGAGCCTGTGCTCCGCAACAAGAGAGGCCGCGATAGTGAGAGGCGCGCGCACCGCGATGAAGAGTGGCCCCCGCTTGCCGCAACTGGAGAAAGCCCTCACACAGAAACGAAGACCCAACACAGCCAAAAATAAAAATAAAATAAAGTAAAGAAAGAGCAGCTCACTCTCAAGCATGGTATCATTGCAGTGCCATTTTTTCCAAATGACTCCAACCCCCACGTCATTTCCTGAATGAACCACCCCAAGTTCCCCGGGTCCCCTGGCATGAGGCACAGTGTTCCTGCGGGCACTCGTGACCCCAGTGAGGAGGTGACAAGCCCCACCTGATGCCTTCTTACCCTCTCCCCAGGCTGCAGCCTCTCCCTACGCAGCCTGGGTGCCGTGGACACCCAACTCTGACCGCCGCTGTCACAGCCCCAGTCTCTGTCCAACTCCTTTCCCTGTACAGAAGGGACAAAGAACCGTGTTGACTTCCCTGGGGTAAGGAACAGCTCCGTCTGCCTGGGGTTCCAATATTTCACAAACGTTCGCAGAGCCCTATGTGTTTTGCTCCATAAATAGGCAAGAGAGCTTGACCAAAGGCAGACCCCAGGACCCCTGCTGGAGGAAAACTGTATATGACACGAAGTTTTTCCAGCAGAACAGAAGTTCCAAACTCAGGGACCCTGGATCCCCCTGGGTTCACACAGGCTGTGGGTGGAGTGGAGGAGGGCATTGAACCCTGGACCTCTCTCGTTACACTGCACGGACCTCATAAATAGGGAGAATCAGGTGACAAGCCTGAAGGAGCATCAGGTGAGACAGACCCAGGATGGCAGTGGTATCTCAGGCACAAACACCTGGGACTTGGATTCCATCTCACGCTGATGGTGCCTTACATTCTCATAGCTTAAGTGGGAAGAATCACCCCAGGAACTCCGAACTGTTCAGAGCAGAGTCCATTTGCCTGCTATCTGAGAGGCAGCCATGATTTTGTGATTAAACACACAAATTTGGGAACCAGACAGCTGGGCTTCAAATCCCAGTTTCAGCACTCACCAGCTGTGTGACCTTGGGCAAGTTGCTTAGCCTATCTGTGCCTCAGTTTACTCATCTGTAAGATTGGGATAATAATGATTGTGAAAAGTAAATGGGTTAGTATTTCTAAAGCGCTTAGAACAGTGCCTGGCACATGTCACTGTGCTAAATAAAACAAAATAATCCGGCCAAGGCAGGGGATTGAAAAGATGAGGCATATCCAATAAATGTCTTGGAGGCTCAGATGCGTGGATTCTGTCTCATAGCTGACTCCTTGCCCCAAAGGCAGCAACTCCTGAGTGGGGCTGTACGGGAGGGAGTGCACGAAGGGTTAAACCCCCAAGTGAACAGAAAAACAAGTTCCATCTGGTCCCTGGGACAAAGCGACAGCCTGCAAAGCCCCCAGCCCGGGCTCCTGCTCAAAGGACACATTGCTTTTTAAAATTCCAACTTGTGGCTGCCTCGATCTATAAATCAACCAGTTCTCCACACCCTAGAGCTCGGAGCAGGATTCACAAATGGCAGCGAGACATTCGTGTTCCGAGAATAGGCATCTGAAAGTGCCTTTGCACTCGGGGTACCCAGCCCCCCGGCAGCTTCCTGAAAGGCCCTGGGGCTAGTGCTTCATCCTCGGCTCCCCTTCAGAGCAGGGACTGCTCTCCAGCGGGTAAAGAGAAGGCAGGCAAGACGGCACAAGGTCAAGGCTCAAAGTGGAGCTGGGATTTTGCTTAGATGCCTCACTTCAGCGAACTGTCTCTGGGACTCAGCTGTATCAGCTGTTTGCCCTACCTCCCCACGCCACTGCTGGGACCCCATCCTTAAGTGTCAGGCTGGGAGTGGTGAAAGGCTGATTAATGAGAACCATCAGTGCTCCACAAGGCACTGGGGGAACCCTTTCAGAGAAGCAGTGGGCTTCTTCTTGGTTCCCTGGCTGATTTGTGCATGGGGCAGCTTGTGCCCCGGCATCCCCCGCGGGATACAAGATCCCTCCATACCTGGAAGGGGAGAGGGAGCCGGAATGAACCCCTGGGTCCTCCTGTGGGCCTTTGCCTGAGGCAGGGCCCCTCAGTTTTACCACCCCGCTGGACGCATGCCCACGCCTGCCCTGATAACGCTGAATCCAGCCCTAGCACTAACCCTGCAGAGCAGGGAAGTAATTCACAAAAAGTTGGGCAATTCAAAGTTACAGTTTCCACAGCAACCAGCACTCAGACCATTTGGGTAGCTGAAGCCTTTTCCTCTTAGCATTCACTTTTTTCCTCTCCCCAAATAGCATTTTTTCTCTTATTATTAAAGTAATACACATTCACTGGAGAACATATGGAAATTACAGACAAGTGTAAAGGAGAAAATAAAAATTACCCTTAATCCCACCATTCGGAGCAATCCAATGTTAACATTTTGATGTAGTCTTCATTCGTCTAGTTTTTTTTTTTTTGCATGCATGCATGCATAAAAAGATATAATTTTTGAAAATTGGGACTATAGTGAAATTACTGTTTTATCATTTGGTTTCTTTCCCTTAAAAACATATTGTAAGACTTTCCAATAGCCTTAAATATTCCCTGAGAACATGATTTTTAATAGCTACATGGTATTTTTTCATATGGATAGAACATATTCTATTTAACCAATCTATTGTTGAGCTTTTAGATGATTTTCTTTTTTTCTTTCACTATTTTCAATAACACTACAATGAACATCCTTTTACATCAATTTGTGTGTATGTCTCATTAATCAGATTAGAATAAATTCATAGAACTAAAATTATTGTTCAAATGCAATGAATATGCGAATAATTCTAATATGCATTATCAAATCCCCTTCAGAAAGGTTGAGGCAATTTGTACTTCTACCTGTAATGTATACTCTCCTTAAAAAAAAAAAAAAATCCCAAGTTCAAATTTGGTAGGTTTTAAATAAAGTCTATACCATTTTAAAAAATTACATTTCTTTGAATTATAAATGGAATTAAGCTTTCCCCTCACATTTTTAATGAACTTTCTTCTGTCTATAATCACCCATTAACATCCTTTGCCCCCTTTTTCTATGCGGTATTCATCTTCTTCTTATTGATTTATAAGAGCTCTTTATGCATAAAGATAATAATCCTTTGCCATATTTATGGCACATATGTTCTCTCAGTTTGTCATTGGATTTTTATTTTGTTTATGGCATTTTTTAAAGTGCAGAAGTTTCAAATATTGTTGTAACTCACATCCATCCTTCTTTTCCTTTATGACTTTATCTTTTGATTTTTACGCCCAGGCAGACCTTCTCTAACCTGCAGTCCGATAAATATTTATCTGTATGCTGCTTTTCTAGCCATTTTATGGCTTTGTGGTTTTGATTTCACACTGACTGCTCTAAAACGCCTGGATTTCTTATACAGGTGCGGCTCCGCATTTTCTCGTCTAATGGTCCTGAGGCTGGAGTCTGCAGCGCCAGGTCAGAGATGGTTGCCAGGGAGATGCAGGAATTGACCTGCTGCTCCTGCCTTTCAGGAGATCTCAGCCTTGCAGGCACCTTTCCATGGAGTCCTGGTTTTTGCTAGTGAATGGAAGAAATGAACAGGGAGGAGGAAATAGCTGTTCCACGATTACACACTGAAAAAGGTACACCTCACGTGGCTTTGTTTCCCATCTGAGATGGGGAGGTGGAGGATGGGGAGCACCAGATGCATGGAGAGCTGGCGAGCAGCTTCATTCTTAGCACATTAGAAATCAAGGGATTAGATTCCAAACCTGAAATTAACCATCACTCTACTTGCAAGAAGAACTAAAGGCAGTCTTGCTGGCATTGCATTTCACCAAATACCAGGTTTGCATGAAGAAGAGGTACAGGGGGCGGGAGTGGGGGAGAGGGAACCTGGGACTTCAGCTCCCCAGAGATGTGGACCTCCTCTTCAGTCCAATCACCCAAAGGGTCCCAAGAGTCAGTGAGTACCAGGCAGGATGCTGTGATCCCAAGCAGAGGGTGGTTAACTTCGGACGCCATCTGGGAAGATGCTGCCGCAGACTGCCCTGCTCTGTCCAGCCTCAGGAGATGATAACTGCCTTCCTTCCATTGTCCCTATTTCAATTCAGTGCCCAAAACTTTTTGCCAAGGCAGTTTGCCCAGTTACTAAAGTCATCTCTGCATGTGCTGACAAGGCAAGGGATTTATTCATTCATTCCACAGGTTTACTAGTGTCTATTCTCTGCATACTGCTGTGTCCAGCCATGGTGGTCTATTCCTTTCCAACGAAGGATAAAATATTTCCCTTCCATCTTCTGCTCTCTGTTATCTCTCCTTAAACCCCTAAAAAACTCACAACCCTCTGCCTTGTATCCCATGTCTTCTAGTCACTGCCCTGCCTCAGCTTTCACGTTGCAGTATGCACTAGTCACCTGGGCGTTGGAGAAGATTATTATAACTACCACCACCACCATCACCATCATCATTTACTGAACGCTTCCTGTGTTGGCACCGACAGGCTTTACATACATGATCTCTCGTAATCATCATTCAATAATCTTCATTCAGCAAGTATTTATTAAGTGTCTACTATGTGGTAGAGACTGTTCTAGTGCTTGGGATACATCAGCAAATAAACCAAAGATCCTTGCCCTCATGGAGCTTATATCCCAGCTGTGGGGTGGAGGCAGGAATAGGCAAAACAAACACATAAACATAATAACTAAAGGAACTGTGTGTAGCTTAGAAGGTGATAAATATGATGGAAAGAAGTAGAGAGGGATAAGGCGGCTCAGGAGTGCCAGGGCCGGGGTTGGGAAGGCCTCCTTGAGAAGATGACATTTAAGCAGAGTCGGAAGGAGGTGACGATGTGCACCATGAGTATGTGAGGGGGAGGACAGACTCCGGCAGAGGGAACCACCGTGCAGAGGCCCTCAAGCATAGCTGCTGTGGTCAAGAAGCAGACGGGAGGGGCTTCCCTGGTGGCGCAGTGGTTAAGAATCCGCCTGCCAAAGCAGGGGACGCGGGTTCGAGTCCTGGTCAGGGAAGATCCCACATGCCGCGGAGCAACGAAGCCCGCAAGCCACAACTACTGAAGCCCGCGCGCTGAGAGCCCGTGCTTCACAACAAGAGAAGCCTGCGCGCAGCAACGAAGAGTAGCCCCCGCTCGCCGCAACTAGAGAAAGCCTGCGCGCAGCAATGAAGACCCAACGCAGCCAAAAATAAATGGATAAAAAAAAAAATTCATTAAAAAAAAAAAAAAAGCAGATGGGATGCCAGGAGGCCTGGAGCCAGTGAGCAAAGCAAAAATGACAGGATCGAGGTCAGAGGGGTGACAAGGGGCCAGGTCATACGGGGTCTTGTAAGCCACTGTGAGCTCTTTGGCTCTCACTCTGGTGACCTGAGGAGAAATGGAAGGATTTTGAGCAGAGGAGTGAACTGATCTGAAGTGGAGATGTAAAGGCTCGCTCTGGCTGCCCTGTTGAGGGTACGCTGGGTGTTTGGGGCAGGTGTGGTGGGTTGGAGACCAGTTACGAGGCTGTTGCAATAATCCAGGTAGAAGGAGGTGGCTCTGGCCAGGGTGTTAACAGTGGAGGAGAGAAGTGGTCAGCGACCGGATAGATTCTGAAAGCGAAGACAAGCGCGTTCCCTGGTGGGTTGGATGTATGGTGGGAGAGAGGGTGGAGACTGGGCACTGGGGTTGGACATGTTGTCTGTGAGCGTCCATCAGTCACCCCCGTGGCCATGTGAGTAGGACAGCATACAGATGACATTTACAGTCGTGACACTGGATGAGACCACCAAGGGGGAAAGTGTAGATAAAGATGACAAGAAGACCAAACCCTGAGGCCTGGGGTATCCTGCATGGAGAGGCTGGCAGGAGGAGGAGAACCCAGCAGAGGGGACCAAGAAGTGAAGAACTGGAAACGGAGAAGGCAGATCTGGAGTGTGTGGGTCCCAGAAACCACGTCTAGGAGGAGGAGGAGACCAGCCAGACCAAATGCTGCTGATGGGCCAAGAAAATTTAGGATTGGGACTTCCCTGGTGGCACAGTGGTGAAGAATCTGCCTGCCAATGTAGGGGACACGGGTTCGAGCCCGGGCCCGGGAAGATCCCACATGCCGTGGAGCAACTAAATCCATGTGCCACAACTACTGAGCCTGTGATCTAGAGCCTGCGAGCCACAACTACCGAAGCCCATGTGCCTAGAGCCCATGCTCTGCCACAAGAGAAGCCACCACAATGAGAAGCCCACGCACCGCAACGAAGAGTAGCCCCTGCTCGCCGCAACTAGAGAAAGCCCACGCGCAGCAACGAAGACCCAACGCAGCCAAAAATAAAATAAATAAATTTATTTTTTTAAAAAAGGGAAGTTTAGGATTGATGACTGATCGCTCATCTTACCAGAAATGGATCTTATACCCATTTTAAGGTGAGGAAAAGGAATCTCAGAGAGAAGAAGTAACTTGCTCAAGGTCACGGCATTATGAGCAATCAACTAGGATGTAAGACAAGGTCTGTGCAAAGCCAGAGCCCTGGATGCTTCTCATGCCAACCCTCGGGCTCCAACCGTCTGTGAACCAAGGAGTCAGCTCCCACACCCCGCAGCTCCCAGTGCCGCCAGACTCTTCCTACTCTGCAGGTCAAGTCTTCAGGCAAGCAAACCGGGATGAACAGAGGGCCACCAACACAGTTTAAAACAACTTTTTACTACCAGGTGGGATGTGAGGGGCATTCTCTGTGTGCAGGTCTGCCTCTGCCCTCCTCCTTGCCTTCTAACCAGCTGTTTCACCCACCTCAGTAGGGACCTGGCCCCTGAGGGCATTTCAAGTTCATGGCCCCTGGGGTAAGGAATTCCAGTCCAGGCATATTTGTATTTGAATAGAAGGGCATCTCCACAGCCAGCTGGCAAAGGAGAGGTGAGCAAGGGGTGCAGAGGCGTGCACACTCAACCCAAGTCAGGGACCCTCTGTTTCTCCATTACCAGGCAGGTCTCCATCGTCCCACAGCCCTGGCCATTGCCTGCCTGTGCCTGAGACCCTGGCCACCCAGCCCTCTCACCCCGACGAGGTAGGATGACGGTTACCTATCTCCCCCTGGTGTCGGCTCTTGCAATTGCAGCTCCAGAAGGTAGAGGAGGCCATCGCCTTCCAACCAGCTGGGCCTGGAGAGCCACGCCTACCAGCCGGGCCTGGCCCTGCTCCCTCCTGGCCCTCTGGGCGTCGCCTGCCCCTAAGGGCGTGTCAAGGATCTCCGCATTCCCGACATGGCCGGCAGAACTCAGGCCTGGGAATTAGAACGTCCGATGGATTCTCCTGACTTTACCTTGGATTCGTAGCACAGACCTGCAGGTGGGGAGGAAATGGGCCCTGATTTGTTCACACTTCTGCACGCCCCGCCCCCCCAGTCTGTCCCTTTGCTAAGTCACATGACATTGCTGGGTCTCCATCAGCCCATGAGGGCTGATGAACAAGAGGAACTCCACAACCCACTTCTTCCCTGTGTTGGTTTAGGAACTGGCTTCTTCCTGGACCTGGAGCCTGGTGACGGTCGGGAAACAGATCAGGCCATTTGGGGTGCACTGCAGGTCGCCCTGTACCGCTTAGGTGGCGGTGCTGTGGTATGGTCAGGGCACGAGCTTTGGAACTCACACAGACCTGGGTTAAAATCTTGACCCTGCTGCTCATGAGCTAGGGAATCTTTCTGTGCCTCAGTTTCCTGACCTGTAAAATGAAGGTAATCACCCCCACTGTGCTGGTAGTTGTAAGGTTTTAGTGCGATAATGTCCATAAAGCACTTAGCACAGAGTCTGGCTGCGTGGAAGATGGTCAGTAAATGTCATCACGGACTATATACTCGGGACCATCGGGATGGAGGGGGCATGGGAAAGAGCACGGTATAGGGGCCAGAGCATCCGAGCTCTGGTCTCATCACTTAACATCTCTGTGTGTTAGAGCAAACCGATGTCCACAAGGTTGTGATGATACTCAAATGAGGCCTCGGGCTCCCCATCGTGGGCGGAGACCCCTGCCTGGCCCACCTCTCAGGACTGATCAGAGATAAGGACCTTCAGGACAGGGAAGGGGCTTTGAAAATTGTAACACATTCTTGTTACTGAGAGACAACCCTGCCCCCAGCACCCTGCACTTAGCTCCACATCGGAGCACGAATCTCATGCCCACGGAGTTGCCTATTTTCTTGCCTGTCTCTCAAGCATACAAAGGTCTCTGCCCGCAGGGAGTTTACCTTGTAGCTGGAGAGACAGACAAGAAAACAAGTGGTGAGAACGCTGAAATTGACACCACGGGCAGGCGTAGGTGGGTCCTGTCCACTCCTAAGTGTCCAGTGAAGAAAAGCAGAATTCCCAGGAGGGAAGCTAAGCCACAGGACAACTGGCCACTGGCTTGGGGAAAGATAGACAGCGTTACCAAACCTTGCACGGTGAAGAAAGTGCTAGAACTGGAACCCCGGGTGGTAGCCTAGGCTATTAATCCAAAAAGCCTACATACTGTGTGATTCCAACTATATGACATTCTGGAATAGGCAGACAATAAAAAGATCAGTGGTTACCAGGGGTTAGGGAAGAGGGTGGGATGAAAAGGCAGATCACGGGGGGGTTTTTAGGGCAGTGAAAACACTCTGTATGATGCTGTAATGGTGGATACTTGTTATTATACATGTGTCCAACCCATAGAATGTCCAATACCAAGAATGAACCCTAATGTAAACTATGGACGTTGGGTGATTATGACGTATCAGTGTAGGTTCATCAGTTGTAACAAAGGTACCATTCTGATGGGGGATGTTGATAGTAGGCGAGGCTTTCTGGGGGAAGTCTCTGTACTTTCCACTCACTTTTGCTGTGAACCTAAAACTGCTCTGAAAAATAAAGTATTAAAAATGAAATAGGCATATAATTTCTCTTGAGCTGTTGTTTCTGCATCTGTAAAGCAGAGACAACCATGCTTACTCTGCTGGTCCCATGTGGTCATGGTTAGGGGCCAGATGGGCTCTAAAATAGAACTGTGTGCTGGCGGGGCGTCAGGAGTTCCCTGGCGATGGAGAGAGACCCTCAAAGTCCAGAAGGCATGACAACTGCCCCGCCGGCCCCCAGTCCCTACCCCAGCCCTTGCCCCCAGGAGGGCTTAGACTGCAGTGGGTACCTTGTCCCAGCAGCTGCTCCGCCAGCAGAGGCCCTCCCCACCTCCTCTTCTCCCCCCTCACCCCCAAGTCCGCAAGTGTTAACAAACAATAAAGGACGTTATTACTCGTTTAAAATTCCTCACAGGCTTTCCCTGAACTCCTCTTTAAGCCACCTCCCTCTCTCCAGCGAGAGGAGGCAAGAAGTCGCTGCAGTGTTCAAAGTTCAAGTGTTTGTCCCCCTAAACGGCTCCGACCGAGGCCGGGCAGCTATTTAAAATCCAAGAAGCCTCTGCTCACGTTCCCAGCAGACCGCCGGGGACAGACCCCAATCATACGGCAACACCCCCTCCACCCCTCCAAAACACACACTGGCTGAATGACCTCTTCTCTTTAAACCAGGATGCAAACCTGCTGGACTTGCCTTTCAGGCCTCATCTGCCCCCTCGGTGGAACAGCCCACAAAGTTTGTTCAAAGAAACATTATTTGATCTGAAAAACATCTGGAACCCATTTCCCCAGCACTTGACTGGAAGCTCTCAGCCGACATCACTGAACAATTACTGAACAAACGCCCTTTTTGCCTGTGCTCTGAGGAACATCCCTGCAGACTGGGAACAGGCGGCTTTATTGAAAGGTCTGACCAGAGGTTCTGTAAACCCTGGAGCAGAGGGTATAACGACAGGAAAGGTGGCGGGGGATACAGAGGACTGGAACTGAACATCAAGGCCAGGAAGCTCCCTAACGAAGGCACCGGGAGCAAAACATTAGCCACACAAGCGCTTCTCCCGTCATCCTCTTAACAATGACGGGGACTCGCATTCTCACCGTTACGGGATGCCCTTCGTGGGCAGGGCTGGGATTTGTTTTTGTGTGTGTCCCTGGCTCCTGTGACAGTGTCCGGTAGAGGGACAGGATCTGCTCCAGGGAATGGATACATGCATGACACCCCAAGTCTGGACATCAGGGCCAATTCTCCAGGAGTTGGGGTAAATTTGAGAGGCAACATTTCGAAGGTGAAAAAGCAGCAAAACTGGAAGGCAGGAAGCCTGCCGTCTAGGGCTGGTTCTTCCACTCCCCAGCTTTGGTGACCGTGACCTTGACCTTGGGCAGCGTCCCCCATCCTGTAGTTGTGGGGATTATCCCTACCTTGCCTAGCTCCCAATGTTCCTGGGAGGATTGTGTGAAATCCTGCATGGGAAGTTTCTCTACGGCCTCAAAATCTGACTGCAAATGCTAGAGATGGTGATAAGCGTCGCTCCTCTTTCACCTGGTCCTGTTGTGGCTGGAGGTGCCCCCATAAGAGATGGTGGAGTGGCCCGGGCTGGGGTGGGACACAACTGGGTGATTTTAGCAGCCTTTGACCGAGGAGGAAGGTTAAAATGACATGTGAGCAGGCCCTCTTCCACGCATGCGTCCTTGCCTGGGTGCGGGGTGCTCTCCTCACCTGCCTTCCCAGGCCTGGCTCCACCTGTCAGCCCCCCTCTCTGGTACCACCTCACCGGCTCCTTCCAGAGCCTCCAGAAGCCCAAACCCTTCTTCTGTGTCCTTTACCCTTCAGACTACAAAGAAGTCTCTTATCCTATGACAACCTATACCGTTTATTATGCTCCTGTCGACTGCCAGGCACTGGCTTACAGTTACACCACATTAATTCTTCCCTAAAGCCTCACTAGTACATTGGTGAACCCCTGCCAGTAAACTCCTTACCCTGTCCTGACTTTACCTTTTTCCCAGGTTCACTGTCCTGAAACTCCTCTCCCCCTCGCTCCAGAGCAGCGCCAGGGAATTTGGCAAATCCGACGGCTCTTCCCCAGCCCGGCCCTGCAGCAGCCTCTCCCTTGCCTCTCTGACCTGACCTCTGTGGGCTGGCCGATTCTGGCCGCTCCGTATCTTCTCCCCAAGGAGCCTGGCTACCTTGAAGAATCCACCCCACCACCCCACCCCTGGATGCCAAAGCTAGGCCTCCAGCCCTGCCTTTTCTTCCCAGCATCAGACTGTTGATCCGCGTATTGGGTGCACGTAGGGGCCTCAGGTTCAGTGATGCAAAGCTGCTGCCGCTGCCCGTGGTCCCTGTAGATCCAGGCCTTCCCCTGTGTCCCTTGCTTGGCGACAGCACCAGCATTAGGGACAGTGCCCAATCACACCCTTCGTCCCGATTATTAACAGCACCTCCCCGTTCACTCTCAAAAACGTCTTGTTTCAGTGGATGAATTACATGCTCAGCTTAACCCTTAGCCACCCACCTGCCTGTCGCAGGAACCCAAGGGTCATCCCAGCTCTCTCCTTCCCTGCAATCCCCGTTCCTCCACAGTCACCAAGCTCCATGGATTCGACCTCCTTTACACCCTCAAGCTCAGGCCCCGGTCCATGCCATCACCCTTCTGTTTCAGCAGGTGCTCTCCCTGACTCCAGCCTCACCTTTCTTCCATTTTCCCACCTGCACCTCAGTGACCTACCCAAGTGACCTTCCTGAATTGCTAATCCGATCACGTCCACCAGCCTAAAAATCGAACGGTGACCCCCCCCTCCCCAGTCTGGCTTCACAATAAAATTCAGACTCCACACCAGGGCCCACGAAGCAGCATCTGTGGCCCCTCAGAGCGTGGTCCTGCCCTCTCTGGAGCCTCATCCCACACCTGGCCAACCTGGCTCCCCTGCCTATCCCCTGCCTAGTCACCAGCACAGGTCAGCTTGGGGTCACCCCCTCCTGGAGGCCGCTCCTGGCCCTCGGGGTACCTGAGGTGCCTGTCCTGAAGCACTGACACCACGTCCCTGCTATCCGTCCGCCTGTCTGTCTCCCCACCTTAGACTTGGGAGCTCCGTGACGGTGCCCTTTACCTTTGAATCTCCAGCACTAAGAGGGTGCCCATGTGTTCCATCAGTATTTGTTAGGGAATCGTTTCATATCCCCGGCACCAAACTGCGTGCCGGCGGCTGTCCCGGGAGCACATGCACTTAGCTGTCCCCGCACGTGTGCACGCTCCCTCTCGGCATCTTTTCCCGAACGAGCCGGGGGGCCTGCCTCACCCATCAGGGGCTGCTCTGACCAGAACTACCCTGCGTGTCGGCACCCTGTGTCCTGCCTCTGCTAATGTCTTCATGACGGCAGCAGCTCCCATGTTTCTGCTCTGCGTGTAAAAAGAAGGATGGGAGGTGGGCCGGGGAGCTCCGAGGTCTCTTTCTTCGAGGAGCGTCTGTGACTCTACCACACGTGGACGTCTCCAGATTTCCAGGGCTCTATAAGATTTGTGCCGAAACTTGTGTCTCTACCTTGGGCCGACAAGGGCAGGGAGGTGGTCCCCAAAAGGCAGCCACACAGATGCTGCAGGCCCAGGGTGATGTGGGGACATGCCTGCCCAGCCCGGGAGGAGGACACTCAGGGTCACCAGCTTTCTGGGGAGGAGAATAGAGCTGAGCCGAGTCTGACTGGAAAGCCGAGGGACCGCAGGAAGGACAGCTGTGGTCTGCGTTCCTTCCTTCTAATGCAATGCACGTTCCCCACATAACAGCAATTTCTTCCCTTCAAAAGGATTCCAGCGGGTTAAATTCAAGGTGAAGAATAAGCCCCAGTCAAGAAGCTTCTCGGGGGCCTTTCCATCTTCACTGGCTTGAGAAGGGATGCGTTTTGAGATGTTTGCCTCTTAATGTTTGTCACAGCACCAGGGGAGAAAAGCTTCTTCTTACCTCAGCACCTCTCTCAGCTCTCAGTGGCTGTCGGCACCAGGACCATCCACATTTTCCTGCACTACTTTGCCTTCTCGGGAGCCCAGCTGACTTCCTCTTCCCTCCCTGCTTCCTCCTACCCACCCCAGCCACCATCCACCCTGGTGGAGGAGAGACTAGTGCTGACCCGGGGTTCTGCAGAGGCGCCAGGACACCCGGCAGCTTAAAGTGCAAACCACTGGGCTCACACACCTCAGAGCTCCTGTTCCAGAAGGTGTCCGTCCACCTGCCATTCATGCACTCCTTCATTCATTCATTCGGCCACCTGGCAACCCAGTCAGCCAACACGGGGTCTGCGATGCTGGTAGGGACTGTGGGTGGTTCAAAGAAATACAACACATGGTCTTGCTTTTCTAGAGCTTATAAACTGGTTGACACTATGGGCAAGTAAACACTGGGTTTGGAGGGTAGGGGAAAAACGCTTGGAGAAAGAAGAGACCTGACCGAGATGGGAGTGGGACCCAGAGGGAGGCAGTCAGGGAAGGCTTCTTGGAGGAGGAAGCATCTTGGTAGGGGCAGGGTGTCCCAGAGTACAGGGTCCAAGTCTGGGGAAGTGGCCTGAGCAATGGTGTGCAGACAGGAAGACCTCTGCTGAGCACAGAGACGCTGTCCCCTGACCTTTGGGCTCTCCTTCCAGGGCTTCGGGACTTGCTTGGTGGGGGGGGGGGGGGCTCCCTGGGCACGTCCACTGGCAGCTGCTGCTTTGGTGGCATTGCTTTAATCCCCTTTGAAGCAAGGCACTGTCCCCACATAGCCAGTGACCAACCTCTTGCTTTTTCCATCAGGCCCTGGCCCAGAGGAAATGCCTTCATTTTCTTCTCTGTTTACTAAGGACTCAGGCTCCCCCGCCCCCACTTTTGAGGGACCCTGCACCTTCTCTTATTTTTCCTACCCAACATCCTTTCCCCCTTCTGATAACCTGCACCTTGATTCTCCTTTGGGGGAACCATCCTCTTCTGCTCTCAGCCCTTGTAGATTAAGTGGGGCTGCCCAGTATCACTGTTTGGGTCAGGGATGGTCATGTAATCCAAACAGGACAAGTCTTGGGACTTTTAATGGTTGGATGGGGTCAATCTATTGCCAGTGGGTTAATAAACTAGTAAAACATAACTCTGAAGATGATGAGGTCATCTTTGGCACCACAAGGAAAGAGTCTATTTACATAAAAAACGAGCACAGAACAAAGTAGAGAAAAGGGACAGACAGATTCCTGGTGATGTTGTTTGAGCACCTGGATCCAGCCATGCCTGAAGTATTCCCTGGAGTTTTCAGTTTGTGAATCAGTAATACCTTCCCTCTTTTTTGGCACAAACCAGTTTGAGTTAATTTTTGTCACTTGCTACTAACAGTCTTGACTAGAGAAATACTTAACCTGATGAGCACATTAAATGAAATGACACATGAATAGTCTCCAACATAAAGTAAGTACTACACAATAAATGGAAGATTTGATACTCTAGCTGAACCTGCCTTCTCAAAGGGCAAATTTCCATAAACTTTAGTTCTATAGCAGTAGAATACTACTTTTTCTTTCTTTCTTTCCACCACTCTGACCAAGCCGTCCTTTGTGAAACCTCTGCCCTCCTTGGATTTCTTAACCTCAGCTCTGCATCCTTCATAAATCTCCAGGTTTTCTCCCCTGCCCCACCTCTGAGCTGAGACAGGATAGGAGATTTCAGGATCTGGAGGGGGTGATATCTTCTCTGCGTTTTGTGTCCATACCTCAGGACAATCAGTACCAACTAGACTGGATCAAATGCAAACGTTTCCCAAACTGGCTTTAAACTCGTCCCTCCTAAGGGCACCGGGTACTCAGGAAAGTCTACACTGCCATCTAGTGGACATCTGTAGCAATATCACAGGGGATGGAGCTCTTGGCTTAGACTCCCTCTTGGGACAGTCACTGGACTGTGTAAGTATTTGGTCCAAACTCCTCACTCCTTAAGAACAAGTGAATTAAGGGTGAAGGCAAGAGTCTTGTCCCATGGGACAGCATTATACTCTTCCCTGGAGGACTAGGCTCCTGCCCTGCTCCTGTCCTGAGTTACAATCACCGAGGCTGACGTTTCCTCCGCTTTTCCTGCCTGTCCAGGGGTGTGACCCAGCCCAAGGGTTTCCGGTGGGGAGGGCTGACGTGTGCATGTGTGCCAGGCTTGGGAGGATTGAGGGAGAGGACACCCAGAAGGCCTCTTCATGACTTGCTTGCTTAGCCTCCCAGAGGAAAGGATGTTTGTCACGGTTACAAACACAATAGCCTGTCAAAGCTTCATGTTCTCAGCCTCATCAATTGAGACATATCACCACTTACTTGTTCCCTGATAGTGAAAGGCAGTTAAAGAAAGAAAAATCTCGGGAATTCCCTGGCAGTCCAGAGGTTAGGACTCAGCACTCTCACTGCTGGGGCCCCGGGTTTGATCCCTGGTCGGAGAACCAAGATCCCGCAAGCCCTGAGGTGCTGCCAGAGGAAAAAAAAAAAAAAAAGAAAGAAAGAAAAATCTGCCCCTTTGCTTCCTAGTTGTCTGTGCAGCTCCCCACCCTAGAACCTGTTATCTAGTTATACCTGTGTTGACAGCCCCCAGGCTGGACCGACAGAAGGGAGGAGCCCTCTGTGGACTCTCCCTGCCACGATGAACAGAGGGGACCAGAAGGCTGGCCGCAGTGTGCACGTGGTCACATCCCAACCATGACCCTTCTGTCTCCACGCATTCGTGGCCCGAGTCCTGGACACATCACGGTCCTTGTGCCTAGGTTGACACTGGCACCTCTGACTACAACCCGCAGACAAAGCAAGGCTCACCCTCCACCCCTGACATTTTGGGGGCTCAGCCTAGAGTCAAGGAAGAAAGAAACATCGACCAGGACGCTGGAGCAGCTTCCCCAGCAGCTGCAGCCCCATTTCCCACTCCCCAGCGCCCTTCCCCAGGTTTACCACATCCCCAAGCCAAGGGAAGCTTCCAGAACAAGATGGTACCGATCATTTCCCAGCAAAAGGAACAGTTATTTACAATTCTTAAAATGTTTCTATTTTTTATGTCCTACAACTCGGGGCAAACTTCTGAGCGAGTGTCATATTGCGATGCCCAAGAGTCAAGGGCACCGACCTCTGCTTGTTTAGCCTACGTGAGAGGCGCTGCCCGTTACAAGCCAGGTCTTCCCCATCCAGATCACTCTGAAAGCCCAGCCACTCTGCACCTTGAGAAACAACTCCCCACAAGCCCCTCTCTCCTCCTTTTCTCTGCCGACTCCAAAGCACACCCTGGCTGGTCGCCACGTTGACTGAGGAGCCAGGCTCCGGGGCCCAGGAGAGGGAGAGGCCCAGGCGGAGCGGCCCCTGAGCCCCGCCAAAGCTCCCAGCCTGCAGCCCTCCTACCCACCCCAACCTCCTCCAAGGCGGCGGGGCTGCTCTAAAGAAGGCACGTGCTTATGGCAACGGCCATCTGGTACCACCAAAGCCAACCCAGCTGGCTCTGCACGTGGCTTCACGTCACCCAGATGAGCAAACCCAGAGGGAACCCAAGACCCATGACCCTCCCATGCAGCCAGGCTGGCTCACTCACGTCCAAGGCCCCAGGGAACTTGACGATCGGCTCGGTCCAGTAGGTGATCTTCTGTCTGTAGTTGTTGCATTCCGGGACAACCATGCAGCCGAGGTTCCCCAACTCTGGGTAGGAAACCTTAAGGCCCCTATGGAGAGAGGGAGGTGGTTGGCCCATGTCAGGATCTTAGGGGAGCCTGGGGTGCGTAAGGCTTCAGTCTGACCTGTGTAGCCTAAGAGTTACTTGACCACTTGAGCCTCAGTTTCTCTACCTGTAAAATGGGGACACTAATAATACCTATCTGTAGGGTCGGTAAGAGGAGTAAAATGGTGATTGGTGTTTACAACAGAGCCTGGCAGGTCATCAGGGGTCAGAAAGTATTCATTACTGTCAGTGTTTACTTCTCAAAAAATATATACATCCAGAGGCAAACCTGGTCAGTGTCTTTAAAGTAGGACTGGGTGTATAAGAATAATATATTCACATTGCTTTTCTGGAATGTTGTTGTTACATAAAGAAAGGTTTAGCAAGTTAGCACAGGCTTCTTCATGGGCACAGACTTCTCTGGCCCCTAAATAATCAAGACCCTCTCCATACCTGCAAATCCCACCAGTAATTAAATAACCCACTTCTTTGGGTGATGCATTGCCCCTACCCTAGGCTCTCAATCTGCCATTCATTGTGCTTTCAAAATGCAAATATCTCTCAGGGGGTAAAACATCTAGTCACTAAGTCTGTGGTGTGCATCCATTTATCTACTTTCTCCCTGAGAAGCCCTGAACTGCACAAGTGCCCTGAGAACCGGGCTTGCCATGCAGGCTGATCCCACACCTTCACCAGGGTTAGACTTAAGGGCTTACTTGTTTTTGAAACTCAGGGATGGAAGCCAGGCTTTCAAATAGATACAGGAAAAACATCTCTGTGTCAACTTTTTTTTTTTTGCTTGCCCTTCTTCCCTATCCTACTGTCACTTTTTATCACCAAGGCCTGAGGTCATTTGGTTAAGATGATTCACTCAGCCTTTCCAAAAGCCCAGCATGGCAGACCAGCTCCACAGTGGCCAGTGGTCACCCAGAGCTGGCCACGTTTCCTGCTGGGGGTGATGCCTGAAGGGGACCCCTGAGAATGTCACTGGGGGAGTAGATCTGGAGGGGAGCTCCTGAGGTCAGGACCCGGGAGAAGTACAGGGATCACTTCCTGCTGGAGAGTCCCACGTTCCCCCTCCCATCACCCCACCCCTTCCAGTGGATCCTGAGGTCCTGCCTTGGGCAGAGGTAGCCTGAGTCTGCAGACCTGGCAGACACAGGATGCTTCCTCAGCCCGGCACCCCCAAGGCCAGGACCCAGGCCCCTTGAAGCAGGACTATTCACTGAAGCAAGTTTAACTCCTTGCAAGTTTACAGTAGTGCCTTTCCAATGGCATAGTTTTAATAGCTTTTAAAGAAGTTTTAGAGGATGGGTTTTCATTTCTCATCACGGCAGCATTTTACGGACTTTTTGGTTTGTTTCTGCCACAACTCCCTGCCACTGCAGCTATTGAGATCCGAGGCTGAGAGAGGGGACCCTCTACTGGCAGAGAGATGGAGATTCAGCCCACAGCCCGGAACTGGGAGAGGCAAGGGGTGGGGAGGAGGGAAACTGAGGACCAGAGGGGCCTTCCCCAGGGAACAAAAGTGCCTCCTCTTTTTATCCCAGTAGAACTGCTGCAAATGTTAAAACAGTTAAGCAAAATCACCAAGCTGACATTTGGTGAGTGGGCCTAAAGCCCCAGAGAGTGCCTTGATAGGGTACATGCCAGGGGACCAGGAGTGAGGTCTGTCCCCCCAGGCCCCCGTCATACCCACGGAGCGCTGCCTGCCCAGGGATGGAAGCCCACATGTTGCCTGCAAGTCACATCCTTCAGATGAGACTGCAGCCCCAGCCAACAGCTGGACTGCAGCCTCCTGAGAGCCTGGGCCAGAGGTGCCCAGCTGGGCCATGCGCAGAGAAACTGAGGCGATAAATGTGTGCTGCTGCTAGGTTTGGGGTGCTGTGCTGTAGGCAATAGAGAAGGGCTGCATAGCCTTGTCTGCACTTCCTTGGATGTCACTTGTCTGCACTTCCCTGTGACTGGATGGTCACAGAAGTCCCTTCAGCATTGTAAGAACCAGATCAGGTATGAAAAAGGCTCCGAATCCCAGCTGCCCAAAAGCGAGGGAGACCAAAAGGCCCATGGAGGGAAGGCAGCCTTCGCAGAGGCGCCTGGGGGCTCGGGGGGCACCCCACCCTCTGCTGTGTGGTTCTCAGTGTGGGTCTGTCTCCAACGGACTCTTCTCGAAGGCGGGGGCCCAGAACAAAGCCGCTAAGGAGGAGCTGAAGGATGGGAGGTGGATGCCCAGAGGAGAAAGAGCGGCGGGGGAAGGCGGGGGGCATGACATCTGTGTCCAAACAGCTGAAGGACCCTCCAGAGGAACAGAGACTAGATTTGTTCTATGCAGTGCCTGGGGCCAAACTAGGAAGAATGGGGTGAAGTGAAAGAAAGGCAGCCCCCACCTTGACATAAAGGTGTTCCCTCTGAAGGGGGACGCTTTTCAGCACAGAAGAGAGGGCTTTGGGAGGCAGGTCCTGGTCCCTGGGAGAGTCCACTGAGGCCACCAGTGCGGAGGCAGCAGGGAGAGGGGTGTTGAGTAGATTCACCCATTGGGTCCGGGTTGGATGACTATGGTTCTTTCACTTCTGAGACCGAGCCTAGGGTTCTGACTCTCAGAGTTTTTGTCAGTCTAGTCTGGCTTTCTCAGGAGTGGGTAAGGTATTATTCTGGAAGAACTTTTCTCTTAACAATGTTTCCCCACTGCTTGTCACAGCACAAAAAATTCCTCCCTTATAGATTAATATCTTTAGGTATTGAGTCCGAACTTCAAGAATTCCCTATTAGATTCTAACAGTACCCGTGAGAGGAGGCGCTTTTCTGGGGGGGAGTCTCTTGGTGAAGTCAGAAGACTGAGCTGAGCAGGGCTCTTGGGGAGGGGGCTCCAGCATACTGATCTCTCCTCTGGGGTCTGATATGGCCTTGATGTGTTCTCATTCAGTGATGATCTTTTACAAACAAAAGCTTCCCTTGTGCAATGATGATTTACAATCAAAAGCCATTGTCCTAGCATGCAGGCTTAGTGCTGTTAAGTCCATGTTTCTCAAACTGGGGATCTGCTGGTGTCTTCCAAGAAGTCCTGAGAATGACTCCTGCAATGGACTGAAAAATCGTTATGTTGAAATCCCACCCCCTAGTGAGATGGAATTAGGAAGTGCGGCCATTTGGAGGTGCTTAGGTCATGAGGGTGGAACCCTTATGAACGGGATTAGCACCCTTATAAAAGAGTCCCCAGAGAGCTCTCTCACCCCTTCCACTCTGTGGGAAACAGTAAGAAGATGGCCGTCTATGAGTCAGGAAGCAGGTTCTCACCAGACACAGAATCTGCTGGTATCTTGATCTTGGACTTCTCAACCTCCAGAATGTTGGGAAATAATTTTTTGTTCTTTGTAAGCCACCCAGTCTGTGGCATTGTGTTATAGCAGCCCAGATAGACTAAGACAGCTCCCCTTTACTTGAGATGCTCTGGGCCCTGGATGAAGGTCAGCAGCTAAAGGTGGGTGGGGAAAGAGCACGAGTGTAGTCAGACGAGGGGGGCTGAATCCCAGCTCTGCCACTTGTCAGGTGTGTGAGCACTGTGGGCAAGTTATTTAATCTCTGGGGATTCCTCATCTGCAAAATGGGGATGATAACACCTCCTTGGTGGGTTATGTTAACAGTGAAATAAGTCAAAGATTTAAAATCACCAGCAGAACTCCTGGCATGGAGCAGGTGCCCCAGAGCTCCCGCGTGCGCCACAGTACACAGGCCACCAGGGTGCCAGCGTGCGGATGTCTGCAGGGCCGAGCCTGGGGCAGCTGGGCTGCAAGCCGGTCTCCTCCAGTGACCGTACACATGTGATCATGTTCTACGTGTTCCACAGTGAACATACAGAGGCGCTCTGTATGGGGCTGTGATCATAGCCCGGCCTGGCCTTGCCCTGGGCCTGCTGTCATCCCTGGCTTGCGGGGCTTGACTTGCCTGCCAGAGCGAAAGGCCTGTCCGCCCCCGGGAAGGTCCCACTCAGCAGAGCACCCAGAGCATTGGTGCCCACATGGCAGGGGCAGCCGTTCCCTCCTGCCCCCCGCAAAACTTCACCCAGGACTGTTTCACCAGAGTTAAAAAATGTATTGATAGGAACAAAATCAGTGTCTATTTTTGGGGAGGGGGGAGGGGAATTCAACTATCTAACTTTTTAAGGGAAAACATTTTTCTTTCTAAAAGTCATGTCTGTAAGAATTCAAATGTACTCAAGGAGACAGAGTAAGAAGTGAGAGTCCTTGAGCCACTCTCACTTCTGACGGCCTCAGTGGGATGCCAGTGTCCTCGGCCACCAGGCTGGCAGAGGATGTTGGCAGCAACGTGGCCTGGGCAGCCCTCAGGTTGGCCCATGGCTCCAGGACAACGAAGACTGGCTTTTCTGACCCGCAGTGGGTGAGGAGAGAGCTGGCCTCCGACGCAGAGGGGGAGAAGCTTGCACCATTGGAAGAGACACAGCCAGCCTCCCACGCCCAGCCTCTTCTTTGAACAACGTCCAGTGGCCACACTCCTGCCTGTCCTGACACTACCGGGGCCTTGTTAGAGAAAAGCAAACAACACCTCTCACACAGGGAGGGTCCCATCACACACCGTCTGTCAAATGCCACTTTTCTTTAAAATGCCACTTTGTTGGGGGCAAGGAGCCTTCAAGGCTGTAGGGAGGGATGGTCTCTCTTGGGTTCCCAGCAGGGAGGGTGAGGCCAGCCCCACAGGGCCCCTCAGGTTTGGAGGCCCCAGGGGGAGCCGGCCAGATCCGTGTGCCCTCCCGATCCTGGAAGAACCGCCCTCTGGACGGACGGCCCGGCCCTGTCTCAAAGTCTTTCCTGGATGTTGTCCTCCAGCCGGGTGGCCCCAGAGCTGACTCATGCTCTGCCTGCCCACAGAGGCCGCCTTGTGAGGCAGTGGCCCTCGGTTCCCGGAGCCCTCCTCCCTCTGCCCTCTGGGGTCGGGGGGCCGCCCAGCCTTACTTGCAGAGGACAGCGTCGTTGTCAGGCAGGGCCTCGTACACGCACAGGTCATTGTCACCCTCGTCTCCGGTGACCACCATCGTGAGGCCCAGGAGCAGGGCTGCCACGGCCAGCCTCATGGTCCAGCTCTTGGGCACCTGGAATGGAAGGAGCCCGTACTGCTGCTGGCCCTCTGCAGGGGGCGCCCTTCCCGCCCTGCAGCCCCCAACCCCGGGGGCCCACCTGGTGGGACGGAGTCCTCTGCTCAGCAGGGAGAAAGGTGGGCGCAGCCTGGGCTCCGGCAGCTAATCCGCCACTGGACACAAGTACCTTGGGAGGCCCTGGGCCTCCTCCCAGCTGGACTCAACTGACAGTCGTGGCCGAGGCCCCTCCTCCATCAGAGCAGGGCTGTGCTGTCACTCTGTCCCGCTGCCAGGGCACAGAGCAGGCTGCAGAGCAGGAGGGTTTATACAAGCCTCTTGCGAGGCCCTCCTCGTCCTGCACACACACACACCCGGGTTGCCCCGTGCGCGGTCAGTTGGCTGAGGGCCAGCCCGCTCCGTTGGCTTTAAGGCAAACCCTGGGAGGCTGGTGACCCCTGGCTTCGGGCTCTGGGGGTGCTGACGAGGGCCCCACCTTGCTGGGTTTCCTAGGAGCAGGAGCGAGGCTGGGCTGTGCCCCTTGCACGGCTCTGCTTCTCCCGCCCACAGCTCCTCTGCCACCTGTCTCGACAGCCTCGGGGCTGTCGGATGGTGGCCGTGGTTGGACACGGTGACCCTGTGTAGGAAGGGCTGCTGCACGAGGGGTAGGGCCGCCGGGCCCCGGGCCAGCTCCGGAGGGCCAGCTGAGGACAGAAGGGCGCGTCCCGCTACACCTTGCCGTGGTGCTGAACTCAGCACTCTCCCAAAATAGTAGTCCCTGGAGAAGAAGGCCAGCAGGGCTGCTCGGGAAGGGGGCCGCGTGCACAGCGCTGTGCTGGGAGGAGGGGTGCCTCGGGGCTGAGCCGCACCCCGAACCTGGGACCGCAGGGCAGCCTGCATTCCCTAGGAAACAGGCCAGCAGGAGGCAGGAGTGTGTGGAGCTCTGACTGGATCCAGAGCGGGTGGGAGTGGGTGCGATGGGGGGAGATCAAAGACAGTTCTCCCACCTTGGGGGGATGGGTGGGGGGGACCGAGGACTCCTGGGTTCTGCTCTGAGGGCCCCATGCCTCACTAGAACACACCACATTCCCCCTTCAAAAACAAGTGATCCCGTTGCCCTTGTGCTTGGCTAAGGAAGATGAGATCGTAGCTCTGCAGTCTATGCAGCTAGATCTTTAGAGAAACTGTTTTCACCTGAGCTTGCTTTCCGCTTGAATTCCTGCTTCCAGGATCCAAACTTCCAGCAAAAAGCCCTTCCTTGAGGTTACAAATGAAACACATTTCTCAATAATCAGACTCCCTGAAGTATGACTAGGGCTCCCCCATAGATCCTTCCCAAGATCTCCCCTACTGGAGAGTGTCTCCTAGCAGCCTCCCCACAAGATGGTTGTGAAAATAAAACGAAATGAATTATGTAAGGCACTTAGTAAGGTGCCTGGCACATAGAGAATGCTCAATAATTAATGGATAGTGTAAATATTCTTCCACAGATCCATCCATCCCTTCATTCATCCCCACACAATCCATCTCACCAGCAGGTAGGAGCACCTCCTATGTGCTGAGCCCTGTGCTGGTCCCCGGGCATAGGCTGACCATGGTCCCTGTCCTCATGGAGCTCACAGGACAGCCAGAGCCAGAGGATGATGGTGCCAGAATGGTCATCCAAGGCCAAGAGACTCCTGTCTTCAAAGTGGCAGCCACTAGAGATGCCAGAACTTTCGTGGGTGCCAACAGCTCTTAGTCCAGTGACGAACGGCTGTTGGGAGGTGGGGGCCAGTCCACGGTGCAGGCTTGTTCCTGTGGAGCCCACTCACGTCAGCAATTCCTCCCTACTCAGTGAGCACCAGGCTTTTAGTACTGAATCCTCATGATGATGATTTTCTGAGGTAGGTACTATTATGATCCCGTTTTACAGAGGGGGAGACTGAGGCACAGAGAGGTTAGCTGACCTGGGTCACATGGGTAGTAAGTGGCTGACCTGCGATTTGAACCCTCGCTGGCTGACTCCATGCTCCTTAACCATTTTGCTCTACTGCCCCCTCTTGCGGCTCTGCTGTGCCTCCACTTACTCCCCCTCTATGCCCTTTGTTCTTGGAATAAAGCCCCAAATCCTCCAGGTGTCCCACAATGCCCTGCAAGATCTGGCTCTTCCTGCCTCTCTAGCCACGTCTCTCTACTCTCCGCCTGTCCTCAAACTCTTTCCTGCCCCAGGGCCTTCCTATGCTCCGCCCTCACTTCCCAGTCTCCCCTGGGGGATCCCGAAGTGTCATTTCTTCCGAGAAACTTGCTCTGACGCTGAGACTCCGTTAGATTCCCGTTATGCAGAATCAGAGCAATTTACTCCTTTTCTTATTGTTCTTATATGTTTGTAAAATAGTTTTGTAGTTATTTACTTAGTGATTTGCTTATAGTCTCCCCATCCCCCAGCCTACAAGCTTCTCAGAGGCAGTACCTAGTCTGTGTCTAGCTTTCCCTGGTGGGCCTAGATGCTAAGTAAATTCTTGTTTGAATGCATGACAAACTTTCCACTTCTGTTTCTGATCGTCCTTATTTCACTTAATAGCTCCTAACTCTCTATAAATATCAGAAGGAAGCTAACCATTCAGGTTGGCCTCGGGCCCTGGATCCCTTTTCCTTATTTATCTAACTTTCTTTGGCATGTTTTTGTACGGAGAGATCTGACAGAATGCAGTGGTTCTTGGTGCTTTTGAATCTGATCCTTTCCTTGGGGAGTCACAGGACTTGGCTTTGAAATCAGAGTCCAAGATTGGGGAGCCACATTCAAGCCTGGGGAGCACAGCTCCCCATTTCCATCACCAGCCTGTTTTGCTCAATTGTTTCACTCTAGAGGCACCATCTCCAGACCCCTCGGTGCCCACCCCTGAAGCTGCCTTCTCTTCCTTCAGGCACCTGGGCTGAGACCACCTCCCAACACCATCAATAAGGCCAAATCGGTTGACTTCCTGAGATGTCCTGATCCCTCCAGACACCCGGATCTACTGGACCAGTGCTCCTGGAACACTTTACCCCCTTCCCATCCCTCCAGGCCTCCTGTGCCTGACACCCCCCTATCACTGCCCAAGTGTCACCTCCTTTCTCTACCCAGACACAGACTCTCATGCTTTCCCTCTCTCCTCAACCTTTCCATTTATGCATTCTGGGATCGCTGTACTGCAGTGACCAAATTCCCCCTCATTCTTTTCTTTGATTCCTCATTTAAAAAAAATTGAAATATAATTCATATACTATAAAATTCACTCCTTTAATGTGTACAATTCAGTGGGTTTTAGTATAAAAATTACTAAAGGATGTGCAACCATCATCACTAATTCCAGAACATTTTCATCACCCCAAAGGGGCCTAAATAACTCGTTAGCAGTTGCTGCCCATTCCTTCCTCCCCCAGAACCTGGGAACCACTAAATCTTTCTGTCTTTGTAGATGTGCTTATTCTGGACATTTCATATAGATGGAATTATACTATATGTGTTCTTTTGTGACTGGCTTCTTTCACTTAGCATAGTGTTTTTAAGGTCCATCATGTTGTATCATGTATCAGTACTTCATTCCTTTCTATGGCTGAATAATGTTCCTCTGTATGGATATACCACATTTTATTTATCCACTCAGTTGATAGACATTTGGGTTGTTTCCACTTTTTGGCTATTACTAATAATGCCTTTAAAAACATTTGTGTACATTTTGCTTTGTTTTGCTTTTGAACCTATATTTTCAATTCTCTTGGGTTATGCCTAGGAGTAGAGTTGTTGGGTCATATGATAATTCCATGTTTAATAGTTTGAGGAACTGCCAGTCTGTTTTCCAAAGTGGCGGTTACATTTTACATTCCTACCAGCAGTGAGGGTTCTAATTTCTCCACATCCTCAGTAGTGCTTATTGTTTCTTTTTAAATTATAGCCAGCCTAGTGAGCATGAAGTGGTATTTTATGTCATTTTGATTTGCATTTTAATAATGATCAATGATGTGGAACATCTTTTCATGAGCTTTTGGCTATTTGTATATCTTCTTTAGAGAAATGTCCATTCAAATCTTTTGCCCATTTTAAAAATGGGTTGTCTTTTTATTGTGTAATATGGGTTCTTTATATATTCTGGATGTTAGACACTGATAAAAGTGTTTTGATATTTATAGCAAACACCTTTTAACCACCCCTGAGTTTATGTTAACGAGGTGACTTTTGGAAAGCACCTAAGCTGGTTGCCAGGGGAACCAACCACGTGATTGGAGGGTTGGAACTTTCAGTTCCTCCCACCCCCTCACCTCCATGGAGGAGAGAGGGGCTGGAGATTGAATCAATCACCACTGGCCAATAATTTAATCGATCATATCTATGTTATGAAACTTCCATAAAAACCCAAAAGGATGGGATTCAGAGAGCTTCTGGGTTGGTAAACTTGTGGAGATTTGGGGAAAGTGGCACACTCAGAGAGCATGGAACCTCCACGCCCCTTCCTGCATACCCCGCACTACACACCTCTTGTATCTGAGGCTGTTCCTGAGTTATATCCTTTTGTGATAAACTTGTAATCTAGTAAGTAAAATGTTTCTCTGAGTTTTGTGAGCCACTCTAGCAAATTAATTAAACCCAAGGAAGGGGTCGTTGGAACCTCTAACCTATAGCCTGTAGGTCAGAAGGCCAGGTGACAACCTGGATTTTGATTGGCACCAGAAGTCTTGTAGAACTGAGCCTTTAACCTGTGAGAGCTGATGCTATCTTCAGGTAAATAGTGTCAGAATTGAGTTGAACTGTAGGATACCCAGATGGTGTCAGAGAATTGCTTGGTGTGGGGTAAAAACTCACACATTAGAACTGGTGTCAGAACTGTGGACCCTCATTGGATATTTGATTTGTAAATATTTTCTCCCATTCTGTAGGTTGTCTTTTTATTTTCTTCATAGTGTACTTTGATACACAAAATTTTTAAATTTTGATGAAGTCCAATTTATCTATTTTTTCTTTTGTTCTCTCTGCTTTTGGGCTCATATGCAACAAATCGTTGCCAAAGCCAGTGTCATGAAACTTTCCTCCTATGTTTTCTTCTAAGAGTTTTACAGTCTTGGCTCTTACATTTACATCGTTGATCCATTGACTTAATTTTTGCATCTGGTGTTAGGTAAAGTTCCAATTTCATTCTTTTGCATGTAGCTATCCAGTTGTTCCAACACCGTTTGCCGAAAGGACTTTGCTTTCCCCATTGAAACCCCTTTACCTCCCCCTCCTGCCATAACCAGAGCCTCCCGGTCCCCTTGAGAAGCTGCTTCTCCATGTATCTCAGGTTTGGGAGGTAAGGTCAATGAGCACCCCCACTCCCCTTTGGTGCTTCTAGACCATGATCTCTCAGCCTTCTTGTCAAAATCTAAACTTCATGGGGCTTATTCCATCTGAAACAGTTCTAATCAGTGTCATCTGCCTTCCTACCACTCCTTGCTCACTGAAGACATTGCTACTTGGCATGGGGACTTTGTTTCCTGCTCCAAGCCTTGCTGTCGACACTGGGTGACATCTATATCTATGGGTCACCTCTTCCAACACCTCCCCCCTCCCCTCCAGACTCTCTTCCCACGGCGACTTCTTAGACACTGTCATCACTGAAACCATTCCATGCCGAAAATCTTAAATTCAAGCAGCCATTCTGATGACAACCTCTTCTCCTTCCTAGTCACTCATTTTGTTACTCCCATTGCATCTAGTCTTCCATCTCATTCCGAACTTCAATCTTTTAACCACTCTCCTTTCTCCTTATCTATCCTGGTGCCTGGGTCCTGGGAATGTTCATTTCTACTATTCACTTGCCAACATCTATATTGCTACCTCCTTATCCTCATGTTGTGGCTGTTGAGTGTAACTCCAATTTTGGACCAGTCCAAGGGTCTACCTGCTCCACTCTGCACCCTTACTGCTCCCCACTCCCACTTATCTTCTTGGTACCTTACACCTTCTACAGAGCCTGGTGCAGGGGGATGAGGAAAAACACTGTGCTAAGTGAAAGAAGCCAGTCACAAAAGACTACATATTGTATGATTCCATTTATATGAAACATCCAGAGTAGGAAAATATATAGGGAGAGAAAGTTGATTAGCTTAAATCTGGGGGTGGGTGGGTGGGTTAATGGGGAAGATGGGGGTGATAGCTAAAGGGTATGAAGTGTCTTTTGGAGGTGATGAAAGTGTACTAAAATGGACTGTGATGATGGTTGCACACATCTGTAAATATACTAAAAACTGTTGAATTATACACTTTAAAAACCATTAAATTATACACATTTAAATTATACATACATACAATTTGGTGAATTGTGTAGTATGTGAAACGTGTCTCAATAAAGCTGTTTAAAAAACAATCCAAGGGGGACTTCCCTGGGGGTCCAGTGGTAAAGAATCCACCTTACAATGCAGGGGACGTGGGTTCGATCCCTGGTCAGGGAACAAAGATCCCACATGCCGTGGGGCAACTAAGCCCACGTGCCAAAACTACTGAGCTCATGCGCCTCAGTGAGAGAGCCCACGTGTCACAAACTACAGAGCCCACGTGCTCTCACCCTATGTGCCACAACTACAGAGCCCACATGCCCTGGAGCCTGCGCGCCACAACTAGAGAAGAGACAACCTGCACGCTGCAACTAGAGAGAAGCTCACGTGCCACAAAGAAAGATCCTGCATGCCTCAATGAAGATCCCGCGTACCACAACTAAGACCCAACGCAACCAAAAATAAAATGATAAATAAATAAATCTTTAAAAAGAAAAATTCAGGGACTTTCCTGGTGGTCCAGTGGATAAGACTCCATGATTACAATGCAGGGGGCCTGGGTTTGATCTCTGGTCGGGGAACTAGATCCCGCATGCATGCTGCAACTAAGAAGTCCGCAAGCCACAATGAAGAAGTCTGTGTGCTGCAACTAAAGATTCTGCATGCCTCAACGAAGATCCTGCATGCCACAACTAAGACCTGGAGCAACCAAAATAAACAAACAAACAAATAAATAAATAAAAACAATCCAGGTAACATAAGCAAAATGATGGACTAGGAAGCTCCAAGCTCTAATTCCTCCATAGAAGCTTCAACACACACACACACAGGCACACAAAAACAACACACACACCCCAAAATCAACAAACCAACCAAACGAACAAAACTCCCAAACTGGCTGAGCTAACTTTATGAGAGACTCTGGAAAACAGTCAAAGGTTGAGAGCAACCAAGCGAATGCTCAGTTAAGAAAAAGCTACCTTCATGACACAAGCGTATAGAAAGATATACCATGTTCTTGGATTGGAAGAATCAATATTGTCTAAATGACTATACTACCCAAGGAAATCTACAGATTCAATGCAATTCCTATCAAATTACCAATGGCATTTTTCACAGAACTGAAATAAAAAACTTTTAAATTTGTGTGGAAACACCAAAGACCCTGAATAGCCAAAGCAATCTTGAGAAAGAAAAATGGAGCTGGAGGAATCAGGCTCCCTGACCTAAGACTATACTACAAAGCTACAGTCATCAAAACAGTATGGTGCTGGCACAAAAACAGAAATATAGATCAGTGGAACAGGATTGAAAGCCCAGAAATAAACCCATGCATCTATGGTCAATTAATCTACGACAAAGGAGGCAAGAATATATAATGGAGAAAAGACAGTCTTTTCAACAAGTGGTGCTGGGAAAACTGGACAGCTATATGTAAAAGAATGAAATTAGAATTCCCTAACACCATACACAAAAATAAACTCAAAATGGATTAAAGACCTAAAAGTAAAACCAGATACTATAAAACTCCTAGAGGAAAACATAGGCAGAACACTCTGACATAAATCACAGCAATATCTTTTTGTATCTGTCTCCTAGAGTAATGGAAATAAAAACAAAAATTAAAAAATGGGACTTAATTAAACTTAAAAGCTTTTGCACAGCAAAGGAAACCATAAACAAAGCAAGAAGATAACCTACAGAAAGAGAGAAAATATTTGCAAATGATGCAACCAACAGGGGATTAGTCTCCAAAATATACAAACAGCTCATACAGTTCAATGTCAAAAAAACCGAACAACCCAATCAAAAAATGAGCAGAAGATCTAAACAGACATTTTTCCAATGAAGACATACAGTTGGACACAAAGCACATGAAAAGGTGCTCAACATTGCTAATTATTAGAGAAATGCAAATCAAAACTACAGAGGTATTACCTCACACCGGTCAGAATGGCCATCATCAAAATATCTACAAATAATAAATGCTAGGGAGGGTGTGGATAAAAAGTAACCCTCCTACACTCTTGGTGGGAATGTAAATTGGTACAGCCACTATGGAGAATAGTATGGAGGTTCCTTAAAAAACTAAAAATAGAGCTACCATATGATCCTGCAATCCCACTCCTGGGCATATATCTGGAGAAAAACATAATTTGAAAATATACATGCACCCCAATGTTCATTGCAGCACTATTAACAATTGCTAAGATGTGGAAGCAACCTAAGTGTCCATCAACAGATGAATGGATAAAGAAGATGTGGTATATATACACAATGGAATATTACTCAGCCATAAAAAAGAATGAAATAATGCCATTTACAGCAACATGGATGGACCTAGAGATTAACATACTAAGTGAAGTAAGCTGGATAAAGACAAATATCATATGATATCACCTATATGTGGAATCTAAAAAAATGATACAAATGAATTTATCTATAAAACAGAAATAGACTCACAGACATAGAAAACAAACATATGGTTACCAAAGGGAGTGGAGGGGGATAAATGAGGAGTTTGGGGAAAAAAAAAAAAGAAAGAAAGAAAAGAAAAAACTACCTTCAAAGTAGTAGAAAATTTCATGATGTGTTCACTTGCCTTTGCCCCACCCCCTCCTTGGCATAGTTCAGTCTTGCTTTGGAGGAGACTGCAACCCAGTTACCAGTTTTCTCCCTCAAATCAGAGGGAGCAGAGCAGACCTTATTGCAATGTTCTAACCTATCAAGGAATTGTCTGAAGGACTAGTTTCTGTTTTGCCTAACTCAGATCTCAGAGGGGATAAGGAGTGGGCATTGTTCACGAAAGCTGCAGGGAAACTACGGATCCACAGACACCTGGGGCAAGAGATTATGGGTGAATACACATAAAAGACAATCTAAGGCCCCAAGCAGAAGCTAGGATGAGACTCTTGGGGAAATTAAGATATTCAAAAACAGCTGTATATGTGGGGGAATTGAAAAAGCCACATACAGGTCCAGGCAAGACACATGCTCAGAAAAGACCTGAGAAGACCTTAAGTTTTCACCTTGGGCTGATCCCTAGACCTAGAGCATACCCAGCTAATCAGTGAGGACTTCTCTGGCACATAGGCACTCTTAAAAGACTGGGAGAGGTGCTTGTTTTATTTAAATGCCCGGTTTTCAACAACAACAACAAAAGAAATCACAAGGTACAGGAAAACAAAGCCCATTCAAAGGGATAAAGTAGGTTGACACAAACTGTCCCTGAGGAAGGTCATACATCAGACTTATTAGACAAAGAGTTTAAAATAACTGTCTTAAATATACTCAAAGAGCTAAAGGAAAATATGGACAAAGAATTACAGAAAATCAGGACAATAATATATGAACAAAATCAAAATATCAGCAAAAATATAGAAAATTATAAAATGGAACAAAACAAATTCTGGAGCTGAAAAATAACTGAAATGATCAATTTACTAGAGGGGTTCAGTAGCGTATTTGAGCAGGGAGAAAAAAAAATCAGTGAATTTGAAAATAGGAAAATTGAAATTATTGAGTCTGAGTAGCAGGAAGAAAAAAGAATGAAGAAATGTGAACAGAGCATAAGAACTGTGGGACACTATCAAACAGACCAATATATGCATGATGAGAGTCCCAGGAGAAAAAGAGAAAAGGGCCAGAGAGATTATTTGAAGAAATAATGGCCAAAAACGTCCTAAATTCAATGAAGTCCATTAATCTACAAATACAAGAAGCTCAAGAAACTTCAAGCAGGATAAACTAAGAGAGACCCATACCAAGACGCATAACCAAACTATTGAAAGACAAAAATAGGATTTTGAAAGCAGCAAGAGAGAAGGGACTTGTCATGCACAAGGGATCCTCAATAAGATTATCAACTGATTTCTCAGCAGAAACCTTGGAGGCCAGAAGGCATTGGGATGATATATTTAAGATATTTAAAGAAAAAACTGTCAACTGAGAATTCTATATTCAGCAAAACTGTCCTTCAAAATGAGAGAGAAATTAAGACATTCTTAGATAAACAAAAACTGAGGAAATCCATTACCACTAGAGTTTCCCTGCAAGAAGTGGTTAACAAGAGTCCTTCAGGTTGAAATGAAAGGACAATAGACAGTAGACGAAGATATAAAGATCTCAAATAGGGGTAAATACAAGGGCAAACATAAAAGCCAGTATTATTATAATTTTTGTTTGTAATTCGACTTTTTAAAAGTATAGGATTTAAAAGACAAATACACAAAAGTAATTATAAATATATGTTAGTGAACAGACATATAAAGATGTAATTAGTGACATCAATAACACAAAGTGGGGGGTATAGTTACCCGGGAGTAGAGTTTTTGTATGTGATTGAAGTTAATTTGGTATTAATTCAAATTAGATTGCTATAACTTTAGGACATTATATATAATTCCCATGGTAACCACAAAATATATCTATAGGATATACACAAAAGGAAATGAGAAGGAAATAAAAACATGTCACTACAAACTCTTCCAAAAAATTAAGGTGGAGGGAACACTTCCTAAGTCATTCCATGAGGCCAGCATTATCCCGATACCAAAACCAAAGACACTTTAAGAAAGGAGAACTATGGACCAATATTCTTCATGAATACTGATGTAAAAATCCTAGCAAATTGCATTCAGAAGCATATCAAAAGCATTATACAACATACACAAGTGAGATTTATTTCTGGAATGCAAGAATGGTTCAACATACAAACATCAATCAATGTACTACCACAATCAATATCACATTAACAGAATAAAGGGAATATTCTGTTAATATCACATTAACAGAATAAAGGGAAAAGCCACATGATTATCTCAATTGATGTAGAAAAAGAATTTGATAAAATTCAACACCTTTTCTTGATAAAAACACTCAACAAACTAGGAAGAGAAGGAAACATCCTCATTCAATATGATAAAGGCCACATATGAAATACCCATAGCTAACATCATACCCAATGGTGAAAGACTGAAAACTTTTCCCTGAAGATCAGGAACAAAACAAATATATTGGGCTCCCCTGGTGGCGCAGTGGTTAAGAATCTGCCTGCCAATGCAGGGGACACAGGTTTGAGCTCTGGTCCGGGAAGACCCCACATGCTGTGGAGCAGCTAAGCCCGTGCATCACAACTACTGAGCCTGTGCTCTAGAGCCTGCGAGCCACAACTACTGAACCCGTGTGCCACAACTACTGAAGCCTGTGTGCCTAGAGCCTGTGCTCCGCAACAAGAGAAGCCACCGCAATGAGAAGCCCACACACTGCAACGAAGAGTAGCCCCCACTCACCACAACTAGAGAAAGCCCACATGCAGCAACAAAGACCCAACACAGCCAAAAAAAAAAAAGATATAAATATTAAACAAACAAACAAACAAACAAAAAACAAATATATTACCTTGCCAGGGATGCCATAGCAAAATATCACAGACTGGGTCGCTTAAAAAATAGAAATTTATTTTATTACAGTTCTGGGGGTTGGAGTTTAAGATCAAGACGTCAGCAAAGGTGGTTTCTCCGGAGGCCTCTCTTCTTGGCTTGCAAATAGTTGTCTTTCTCACTGTGTCTTCACATGGTTTTTTCTCAGTGTGTGTGCAACCCCTGTGTTGCTTTGTGTGTTCAAATTTCCTCTTCTTACAAGATGTTAGTCATATTGGATTAGGGCCTATCCTAATGGTCTCATTTTATCTTAATTGCTTCTTTAAAGGCTCTATCTCAAAATATAGTCACATTCTGAGGTACTGAATGTGGTTAGGGCTTCGATATATGAATTTTTGGAGAACACGTTTCAGACCATGACGATAAGGATGCTCACTTTTACCACTACTATTCAACATACTCTTGGAAGTTCTAGTCAGAACAATTAAATGGAAAAAAAAAGAAATAAAAGGAAAATTGAAAAGGAAGAAGTAAAATTATCTCTATTGTCAGATGATATAATTTTATATGTAGAAAACTCTAATGATTCAGAGTGAATTCAGCAAAGTTGCAGGATATGAGCTCAACACACAAAAATCAGTTGCATTTCTATACATTAAAAATGAACAATCAAGGGCTTCCCTGGTGGCGCAGTGGTTGAGAATCTGCCTGCCAATGCAGGGGACACGGGTTCGAGCCCTGGTTTGGGAAGATCCCACATGCCGTGGAGCAACTAGGCCCGTGAGCCACAATTACTGAGCCTGCATGTCTGGAGCCTGTGCTCTGCAACAAGAGAGGCCGCGATAATGAGAGGCCCGCGCACCGTGATGAAGAGTGGCCCCCACTTGCCGCAACTAGAGAAAGCCCTCGCACAGAAACGAAGACCCAACACAGCCATAAATAAATAAATAAATAAATAAAAATTAAAAAAAAAAAGAACAATCGAAACAGAAATTAGGAAAAAAATTCCATCAGAAAGATGAAATACTGAGGAATTAACTTAACCAAGGAGGAGAAAGACTCATACACTGATAACTACAAAATGTTACTGAAAGAAATTAAAGAAGACACAAATAAATGGAAATAAATTCTGTGTTCATGGATTGGAAGCTTTAATGTTGTTAGGATGTCCATACTACCCAAAGTGATCTGCAGATTCAGTGCAATACCTATCAAAATACCAATGACATTTTTCACAGAAATAGAAAAATCCATCCTAAAATTCATATGGAATCCCAAGGGACCCTGAATAACCAAAACAATACTGAAAAGAAGAATAAAGTTGGAAGATTCACTGTTCCTGATTTCAAATGTTAGTACAAAACTGGGGTAATCAAAACAAAGTGGAACTGGCATAAAGACAGATATATAGACCAGTGGAATAGAATAGAGAGCCCAGAAATAAACCCTTGCATATATGGTGAGATGATTTTCAACAAGGGTGCCAAGACCATGGGGAAAGGACAGTCTTTTCAGTAAATGGTGCTGAAACAACTGGATAGCCACATGCAAAAGAATGATGTTGAACCCTTACCATCCACTATACACAAACATTAACTCAAAAAGGATCAAAGACTTAAATGTAAGAGCTAAAAATATGAAACTGTTAGAAGAAAACATAGGGGAAAGCTTTATAATATTGGATTTGTCAATAATTTCTTGGATATGACACCAAAAACACAGACAACAAAGTAAAAAATAAGTACATTGGACTTCATCAAAATTAAAAACTTTTAGCATCAAAGAATTCTATCAAGACAGTGAAAAGACAACTGCAGAATGAGAGAAAATATTTGCAAATCATATGTCTGATAGGGCTTAATATCCAGAATATAGAAAGAACTCCTACAACTCAAAAACAGCAAAATAAACAATTAAAAATTGTGCAAAATACCTGAATAGATATTTCTCCAAAGAAGATATACAAATGGCCAATAAACACATGAGAAAATGCTCAACATCTCTAGTCATTAGGGAAATGCAAATCAAAACCACAATGAGATACCACTTCATACCCATTAGGATGGCTATTGCTAAACACATACAGACACAGATAAACGAACACACAGAGAAAATAACAAGTGTTATAGAGCATGTGAAGAAATTGGAACCCTTGCACATTGCTGGTAGGAATGTGAAATGGTGTAGCCACTGTGGAAAACAGTTTAGTCGTTCCGCAAAAAGCTAAACATAGAACCACCTTATGATCCAGCAATTCGACTCCTGGACATATACACACAGGAATTTAAAGCAGGGACTGAAACAGATACTTGTATGCCAGTGTTCATTGCAGTCAAAAAGTGAAAACGACCCATGCATCAATCAACAGGTTAATAGATAAACAAAATGTGGTGTATACATATAATGAAATATTATTCAGCCATAAAAGGAAGGAAACTCTGACATATGATACAATATGGTTGAACCCTGAAGACATTTTGCCAAGTGGAATAAGCCAGTCACAACATAGACAAATACTGTGGGATTCCACCTATACGAAGTACCTGGAGTTATCAAATCCATAGCAAAATGATAATTTCCAGGGGCTATGAGAATGGGGAGTTATTGCTTAATGGTTACAAATTTTCTTTTCTGTAATAAATGTTTTAGAAATACATAGTGGTGATGGTTGCACAACATTGTAAATTTAATTAATGCCACTGAATTGTACACTTCAAATGGTTAAAATGGTAAATTGTATGTTACGTATATTTTAACACAAGTGTGTGCACACACATGCCTTTGCACATAAACACAAACCCAAGGACCTAGTGTTCTATAGAGCCCACTTTTGAAACACTGACTTAATCCATTTTCCTCACTGTAGACAACTTAATCAGCCTGTGTAGACTGCTGTCCATCCTCCCAGTCAGCTATGCTCACCCCACCCTAAGGCCTTTGCATAAGCTATTCTCTCTGCAAGGAGTGTCATTCTCTCCTGCCCCATGATCCATATGGCTAACTTTTGCTCACCCTTCAGGTGTTATTTAAACATCACTTCCTTCAGGGAAACTTCTTGAGTATCCTCTCATATCTACATCCAGTATCTGTAATACTTCCACCATGATGGTATTATCAGACCATTTTTATTTGCCATTTACGTGTGTTGGTCTGTTATTTTACGGGGGAGGGACCATATGTATCCTGTGAATTGCTGTGTCTGAAACCTAGCACGGTGCCTGGGAAGCAGCAGATGCTCAATTACCACTTAAAGAGGGAAGAGAATAAGGGAGGGCGGGGTAGATATAGACTTCCTGAAGGCTCCACCTCCACCTCTATTAAGCTGGGTCTCACTTGTGCATCAGGGCAGTTTGTTCCTCTCTTGATAGCAGTCATAACTATCTTCCTTCTACTCTAGTTCTCTGTGCAGATATTTCATCCCGTGAGGGCCCCAATTGTCTCTGCATTCCCTACGGTACTTTGCACATAGTAGATGCTGGATAAATAAAAAAACAAGCACACACAGTTAAAAACAATACGTTGTAAACAGACTATTCTGACCTTTTGCTGTCCTTCATATTAGGAGAACAGGAAAAATCCCACAGTCTCTCAAAATGCACTTGGACCATCTTTTAGTTATCAGCTACTATCTGTTGCTTTTCATGCGCCTTTCATTTCAGATGACCAATTTGGAAATTGTCTTGGAATGTAAAAGTATCAAAATGTGGGCTTCCCTGGTGGCACAGTGGCTAAGAATCTGCCTGCCAATGCAGGAGACACGGGTTCGAGCCCTGCTCAGGGAAGATCCCACATGCCACGGAGCAACTAAGCCCGTGAGCCACAACTACTGAGTCTGCACTCTAGAGCCCACGAGCCACAACTACTGAGCCCAAGTGCCACAACTACTGAAGCCCGCGTGCCTAGAGCCCATGCTCTGCAACAAGAGAAGCCACCCAATGAGAAGCCGGCACACCACAACAAAGAGTAGCCCCTGCTCGCTGCAACTAGAGAAAAGCCCGCGTGCAGCAACAAAGACCCAAGGCAGGTAAAAAAAAAAAAAAAAGTATCAAAATGTATATTTTTTCTTATTATTTTAAGAATGCTTGCTTTCCTTCCATCACATTTTGTATTAGAGATCTTTAACTTATCAACCTGAAGATACAGGAGTTGGTGGTGGTGACAGCGGGCAGGGCCTGGGGGCAGTGGCAGGGAGAGCTCCAGAGCTGTATTTTCTAGCAGTTACATTTCCCAAGAGTGAGGGGACTAATGGAGCGTCCGTGAGAAAAGCCCAGCCCTGGCTCTGCCTCAACCACTCCTCTTATCCAAGGGCCTGCTAGACCTCTGGCTGGAAGCTAGGGGCCTGGGCCACTTCATTCCAGGGACACAAGTTCTCCTTTCCAAGAGCCCCAGGCTGCTGGTCTCAGCAACCAACCATTGACCTAATAAGCCCATTTCTTTAGCCATATATCGTATATATTAATGAATCACTTCATCCACAGAATGGAAGGTCCCAGGTGTGCTATGAAATGGTGGCGTCTTTCAGGTTCATTTGCTGCCATGGTACCCTTGGAAGGTTGAAAATTTTGTTTCTCCTCGTGGAGGTGAGAAGTGAGCTTAGAGCCCACCAGAGCTATGTATTTACCTGGCCCCCTCCTTTTGCAAATAGGTCCAATCTCCAATTCTTCCCACGTTTAAAGATGAGAGGAAATGGGGATCCTTCTTCCCATGGAAGAGGAAAACAGGACCCCACAAAGGAAGGAAACTTCCTGAGTCTGTTACTTACTTCCTCAGTAAGGCCTGAATGAACTAAATCAGTAACGCTAATCCCATTAGGAATGCTAATTCCCAGTCCAGAACTCCAGGAGTGAGAAACGTACCAAAGAGCCCTTTCTAGGAAAGTTAGATAAATGTTGGATGCTCAGAGACAAGCATAGAAACTCCTCGAATAACAGCTTCAAGTCATACAGAAATACCACCCTAAACATGCATTCCCTTAAGTTCTCCAGGCCACAGTTCTCATCCTTGAGGCCTCTCCCTTCTCTCTGTCTCTCTGTCACTCTAGAAGGTCCTTATGGAAAGTCCCTACCTCACACCTCATACCCCACGTTGGGGAGAAGAGCGTTGTCACCTACCCAGAGCAGTGCGGGAGCTGTTGGGTGGTGATGGCTGCAGGGAAGCGAGAAATCCTGACAGGTTTCTGGGCTGGAGAAGGTGGGGAGGAAGTTCTCTCCAGGATGCCTTGGAGTATGGGCCCTTAAGGCGATCAGGGTCTGGCGGTGTTGAGGGATTGGGAGTATAGGGAAGGCTCCTGGAGTAGCCAGAAGAAGAGGCAGCGGTTGGTCGTTGGGGAGGCAGTTGGAGAAAGTTCCAAGGAGTTCCAGGGAGGAGCTAATATGTAGGGTGGGAGAGAATAGGAAAAGAAGACTGGGTGGGTTTTCTGGCATTCCTCCTTCCAAGGACTCTACAGAAAACAGTGGAAATCACAGAGATAATTCTCTTACCTTTCAAGATACACTGTAAAGATGGCAGAAGAGGCACTAGGGATGCACTAGGGATACACAAAGAGAAAGCTGTAGAGGGATGGAAGGAAACCATAGAGGCCAGAGTCCCTGAGAGAGACAAACAGCATCTGACTGCTTAGAGCAAAAGGCTCAGGGACACGGACAGCAGAGATGCGGGATTGGGACCCTTGCTTGGGGTGGAGCAAGGGCCCCTTCCACAGTGAGTGCAGCCTGGAACCGCAGAACAACAACACTGGTTCAAGGCCAAGGTCTGCCAGGCCTGCCAACTCAGTGTCTGGCAGGTAATGTTCTACCAAAATGGGCAGTGGATGCTCCTGTAACAGGCGACCACGTCCAGGCAAGTCCCTGGCTTGAAGGACCTGGGTTTCCCGCTGTGTTTTAAATGACCACATCTGGGTCCACACCCTGGGTTTCTTTCTGGAAAACTCCTCCCAGGAAATTCAAGGAGTCAGTGGAAACTTATACACCCCAGATGAATTAAGTTTGAATCTCTGAGGGTAAGTCGTAGGCATTGATATTTTTATCGATGCTTCTCATGGGATTCTAGTGACCAGCCAGATCAAAGAATCACTGTATTAAACATAGACTGGTGGCAGGCACTTGACAGATGCCGAAGGTACAAAGATGCACAAGATGCAGACCCTGATCTTCATGAACTCACAGCTGAGCAAGGAGGATAAACATCAAAACAAACAGCAACAACAAAATTGCCAACAGTGTGCTGAGTTCGGCCATAGAGACATGCTTAGGTTAAAGAGGAAGATGTTAATCGTGTGTTTTGTTTTCGGCATTTTGTGACGGTTTGACATCTTGGGGGTCTTGCTGGCTGGGGAGGGATGCCCCTCCCAGAGTTAGCTGATTCCTAGAGAGAGTGAATAACTTGCGTTGAAGCATATCTTTCACATACAAACCAACCAACCTCCAATCTATACCCCCTAACCACCTCCTTTATCCAACTCTCACCCACCAAGCCAGTATTTTCCCTGCCCTAAATCACCCCAAGGCCAGGTACCAGACAACAAGAGACCACCTCATAGACAGAGTCTGCCGATGTTATTCCAATGACCTAATCTAAGCTTGTTCAGCTGTTTAACCTGCCTTACCCCTTCCTTCCCGTGGAAAACACAATAAAGGCTCTGGACCATGCATTCCCCTTATGCTTTCTGCTTCTTGATCAACCCTGGTGCTTCCCCAGGTGGTATGGTATGCCCCTTTCTCCTGGAAATTGTAAGTATATATTTGATAAATAATATATTTGGATAATATATTGAAAATATATATGTATTTTTAGAAAAATGATTCTGCTTGCAAATATTCAAGAACTCACTGGATTAATATTAACTTACCTCTGCTGAGCCTTTGCCATCTGTTCTACATTTTCTCTGTGTGTTATCCCCTTTTATCCTCACAGGGACTTCATGAGGTATGGAGTGATATCCCCATTTTTCAGACAAGGAAACTGAGGCACAGAGAGCATGAGAACCTTGGCCAGGGTACACAGCTGGTAAATGGTGGGCTGGATTTGAAGCCAGCCATGCTGACTCTAGGCCTCTGCTCTTTCCCTCAACATGCTCCTAACCCATCCTTTCCAACCCTGAGAACTGGGATTTGGTGTTTCTGTCTGTTTGTCAAATGACCCCAGACAGCATGTGAATAAGGCTGTGTTTGATTTCATTGACTTCATCCCTCTGCCAAACTTTGTGTTCCACTTTCAACGTCCCCTCCAGGCTTCCAGGGACCTCCCTGGTCTATCCTGTAGGAGAGAAAAGCAGTCTGATGGGAGGAAAGGCACCTTCCTGAAAGGCTGGATGGGGGCCCAGGCCATCCACACACACAGCCTGGGTATTTTTGGACACATGTGAGAGGGACAGGCTTCTGAAATGAGGGGCTTTCGGGGGATATCCTGGTTGGCCAAGAAAGGAGCTCTGCTCACAGGGGGCCAACTCCAACCCCCCCTTCTCAGGAGGGGAAGACTCTCTCCAGGCCCTACGCTAATGTGTGAGAAATAACATCTCCCAACAATCAGATTCCCCACCACCGCCTGCCTCTGGGACTCCTCTGGCTTACTCCCCACCAGTTCTGGGAACTCCACTCTACTCTGCCCTGGGAATGTCCTCCTTTACCCTATTCTCAAATCTGACCTCTCTTTAATGCCCACCTCATGGCTGTTTCCTGCTTCAAGTTTTCCTTGAGTGCTCCTCCAGACCTACACCACTTAAGCTGACATATCTGTTTGACTTTCATCTGTACATTCTGCCTTCTCAAGTAGGGTTCATATTCCTTGAGCTACTGTGTCTTTGCATTGGCAGGGGTCTTGGGAAAACTACCTTTTGAGGGGCTTGGGTTCCCCAGGGAAATGTCACTCGGTAATGAGACTGTCTTTCTTTGGTCACCAGATTTTCTCCTAAATTAGTAGAGCCTGTGGTCCTTAGACTGTAAACAGATGACACCACGGCTTCCCACAGGGGGCCTGGAAGGAGGTTTTCCTTGGTAGGACTGCCAATCGGCCACATCCCCTGGAGCCCTCACAGATGACGGCCTCGAGAGCACAGGGTGGCAGGAAGGACACCAGCCCTGCTCTACCAGCAGGGACCACGTGCCCCTGCCTGCAGCGGGAGAGATGGAAGTTCTCACTACACCCCCTCCTGGGGCTGGGACAGGAGGCAGCACTACAACTTGCTCTTTGACGTACTCAGATCCAAGTCACGTCTCTCATATCCTCTTACTTCTTCATATCTGATCCCATCACATCTCTCTTTGTAGGGACTGAGGGGTGAGTTCCACCTCTGGAGTTAGGAAATTCATTTCAACCAGACTGAAGAGACTTTTTTTACTTCTTGATTCATTGCATGTAGCACTGAGCACAGCACTTGTGGGCACTCAGTGAATATTTGTTGAGGAATGCATGGGTGGATGGAAACTTCTAGAAAGCTCATATCTTCTGCCTTGTTGAGCCAGGCACCTTCATTCCAGATGCTCAGTGTTGATTCTACCACCATCACGATGTTGGAAATTTCCTTGTAATACTGATGAGACATATCAGAATATGTATCCTGTTTGGTTTTTTCCCCCTGGTCACCCAGAACACTGTTATAAGCAAAAAGCATGCCTCTGTACTCAGGTCTGTGCTCCTAAAGAAAGAGTCTAAACACTTGTGAATTGGATCCTGTTGTAACTGCTCACGTGGGAAGAGCTTATATAAGTGACTCATTGCTACCTAACAATCGTTTCTCTTTGGGTTTTCTTAAAGCTATATGTCCTAGATATATGACTGCTAAAGGATAATTTTCAAAAAAGGGAAAATCATCACTCCCACACAGATACAAACATATGTTAAAAATTTTATTTAACTCATTATTAATGAGGGAATTGTTAAGGCCTTATAACCAGTTCAAGGGCAAGCCAAAGAATAGACACATTGATTGAGCAGGAATATTGAAATGAACATGCAATGGGCAAGGGAAATCAAATGAACCTCCATCACACAGAATTTACTTACATGTTTATAGACAAGAATTATTCAGCATTGTTTTTAGTTATCTACATCATTATCTACAGTTTACGGAATTTTAAAATACCTCAAGTCATGAAAGGGGCAGAACCTCAGAAAACCTACAACAGTGTGCTCTAAGCAGTTTTCCACGGCAGACATTCAGTAATATTATTTGCTTATTCAAACTTCCTTACATGACAGAAGTGACATTTGAAGTCAATGGAGAAAGAGCAGACTATCCAATAAGTGCTGCCAGGATAACTAATTTCCATATGTAAAAATAAAACTGGATTTTGACACCATAATTTACCCAGAACAAATTTCAGGTGGATTAAAAAATGAAATATTAAAATAGAAATTTTCGAGAAGCAAGATGAACTACAATTCTGCAGCCTGTGGAAGGAAAACCACATTCACAGAGAGACAGACAAAATGAAAAGGCAGAGGACTTTGTACCAGATGAAGGAACAAGATAAAACCCCAGAAAAACAACTAAAAGAAATGGAGATAGGCAACCTTTGAGAAAAAGAATTCAGAATAATGATAGTGAAGATGATCCAGGACCTTGGAAAAAGAATGGAGGCAAAGATCAAGAAGATGCAAGAAATGTTTAAAAAAGACCTACACGAATTAAAGAACAAACAAACAAAGATGAACAATACAATGACTGAAATGAAAAATACACTAGAAGGAATCAATAGCAGAATAACTGAGGCAGAAGAACAGATAAGTGACCTGGAAGACAGAACGGTGGAATTCACTGCCATGGAACAGAATAAAGAAAAAAGAATGAAAAGAAATGAAGACAGCCTAAGAGACCTCTGGGACAACATTAAACACAACAACATTCACATTATAGGGGTCCCAGAAGGAGAAGAGAGAGAGAAAGGATGCGAGAAAATATTTGAAGAGATTATAGTCAAAAACCTCCCTAACATGGGAAAGGAAATAGCCACCCAAGTCCAGGAAGCACAGAGTCCCAGGCAGGATAAACCCAAGGAGAAACACGCTGAGATACATAGCAATCAAATTGACAAAAATTAAAGACAAAGAAAAATTATTGAAAGCAACAAGGGAAAAATGACAAATAACATACAAGGGAACTCCCATAAGGTTAACAGCAAATTTCTCAGCAGAAACTCTACAAGACAGAGGGAGTGGCATGATATATTTAAAGCAATGAAAGGGAGAACCTACAACCAAGATTACTCTACCCAGCAAGGATCTCATTCAGATTTGATGGAGAAAACAAAAGCTTTACAGACAAGCAAAAGCTAAGAGAATTCAGCACCACCAAACCAGCTCTACAACAAATGCTAAAGGAACTTCACTAAGTGGGAAACACAAGAGAAGAAAAGGACCTACAAAAACAAACCATAACAATTAAGAAAATCGTAATAGGAACATACATATCGATAATTACCTTAAACGTGAATGGATTAAATGTTCTAACCAAAAGACACAGGCTCACTGAATGGATACAAAAACAAGACCTATATATATGTTGTCTACAAGAAACCCACTTCAGACCTAGGGACACATACAGACTGAAAGTGAAGGAATGGAAAAAGATATTCCATGCAAATGGAAATCAAAAGAAACCTGGAGTAGCAATACTCATATCAGATAAAATAGACTTTAAAATAAAGACTGTTACAAGAGATAAGGAAGGCACTACATAATGATCAAAGGATCAATCCAAGAAGAAGATATAACAATTATAAATGTTTATGCACCCAACATAGGAGCACCCCAATACATAAGGCAAATGCTAACAACCGTGAAAGGGGAAATCAACAGTAACCCAATAATAGTGGGGGACTTTATCACCTCACTTACACCAATGGACAGATCATCCAAACAGAAAATTAATAAGGAAACACAAGCTTTAAATGACACAATAGACCAGATAGATTTCATTGATATTTATAAGACATTCCACCCCAAAACAGCAGATTACACTTTTTTCTCAAGTGCACGTGGAACATTCTCTAGGATAAATCACATCTTGGGTCACAAATCAAGCCTCAGTAAATTTAAGAAAACTGAAATCATTTCAAGCATCTTTTCTGACCACAATGCTATGAGATTAGAAATCAATTACAAGGGAAAAAAAAGGAAAAAACAGAAACACATGGAAGCTAAACAATATGTTACTAAATAACCAAGTGATCACTGAAGAAATCAAAGAGGAAATCACAAAATACCTACAGACAAATTACAACAAAAACACCATGATCCAAAACCTATGGGATGCAGCAAAAGCGGTTCTAAGAGGGAAGTTTATAGCAGTACAAGCCTACCTCAAGAAACAAGAAAAATCTCAAATAAACAATCTAAATTTACACCTAAAAGAACTAGAGAAAGAAGAATAAACAAAACCCCAAGTCAGTAGAAGGAAAGAAATCATAAAGATCAGAGCAGAAATAAATGAAATAGAAAAAAAGAAAACAATAGCAAAGATCAATAAAACTAAAAGCAGGTTCTTTGAGAAGATAAACAAAATTGATAAACCATTAGCCAGACTCATCAAGAAAAAGAGAGAGAGGACTCAAATCAATAAAATTAGAAATGAAAAAGGAGAAGTTACACCAGACACCGCAGAAATACAAGGCATCCTAAGAGACTACTACAAGCAACTCTATGCCAATAAAATGGACAACCTGGAAGCAATGGACAAATTCTTAGAAAGGTATAAGCTTCCAAGACTGAACCAGGAAGAAATAGGAAAGATGAACAGACCAATCACAAGTAATGAAATTGAAAATGTGATTAAAAATCTTCCAACAGGGCTTCCCTGGTGGCGCAGTAGTTAAGAAGTTGCCTGCCAATGCAGGGGACACGGGTTAGAGCCCTGGTCCGGGAAGATCCCCATGCTGCGGAGCAACTAAGCCCATGTGCCGCAACTACTGAGCCTGCGCTCTAAGGCCCATGAGCCACAACTGCTGAGCCTGCATGCCACAACTACTGAAGCCTGTGCGCCTAGAGCCCGTGCTCCACAACAAGAGAAGCCACTGCCATGAGAAGCCCATGCACCGCAATGAAGAGTAGCCCACGCTTGACGCAACTAAAGAAAGCCCGCATGCAGCAATGAAGACCCAATGCAGTCAAAAATAAAATAAATACATAAATACATAAATAAATTTATTTAAAAAAATCTTCCAACAAACAAAAGTCCAGGACCAGATGGCTTCACAGGTTAATTCTATCAAACATTTAGAGAAGAGCTAACACCCATCTTTCTCAAACTCTTCCAATAATTGCAGAGGAAGGAACACTCCCAAACCCATTCTATGAGGCCACCATCATCCTGATACCAAAACCAGACAAAGATACTACAAAAAAAGAAAATTACAGACCAATATCACTGATGAATATAGATGCAAAAATCCTCAACAAAATACTAGCAAACAAAATCCAACAGCACATTAAAAGGATTATACACCATCACCAAGTGGGATTTATCCCAGGGGTGCAAGGATTCTTCAATATATGCAAATCAATCAATGTGATACACCATATTAACAAATTGAAGAATAAAAACCATATGATCATCTCAATAGGTGCAGAAAAAGCTTTTGACAAAATTCAACACCCATTTATGATAAAAACTCTCCAGAAAGTGGGCACAGAGGGAACCTACCTCAACATAATAAAGTCCATACATGACAAACCCACAGCAAACATCATCCTCAATGGTGAAAAACTGAAAGCATTTCCTCTAAGATCAGGAACAAGACAAGGATGTCCACTCTCACCACTATTATTCAACATAGTTTTGGAAGTCCCAGCCATGGCAATCAGAGAAGGAAAAGAAATAAAAGGTATACAAATTGGAAAAGAAGAAGTAAAACTGTCACTGTGTGCAGATGACATGATACTATACATAGAAAATCCTAAAGATGCCACCAGAAAGCTACTAGAGCTAATCAATGAATTTGGTAAAGTTGCAGGATACAAAATTAATGCACAGAAATGTCTTGCATTCCTATACACTAACAACAAAAGATCAGAAAGAGAAATTAAGGAAACAATACCATTTACCACTGCAACAAAAAGAATAAAGTACTTAGGAATAAGCCTACCTAAGGAGGTAAAAGACCTGTCTTCAGAAAACTATAAAACACTGATTAAAGAAATCAAATATGACACAAACAGATGGAGAGATATACAATGTTCTTGGATGGGAAGAATCAATACTGTGAAAATGACTATACTACCCAAAGCAATCTACAGATTCAATGCAATCCCTATCAAATTACCAGTGGCATTTTTTACAGAACTAGAACAAAAAATCTTAAAATTTGTATGGAGACCCAAAACAACCCAAATAGCCAAAGCAGTCTTGAGGGAAAAAAAACGGAGCTGGAGGAATCAGACTCCCTGACTTCAGACTATACTACAAAGCTACAGTAATCAAGACAATATGGTACTGGCACAAAAACAGAAATATAGATCAATGGAACAGGATAGAAAGCCCAGAGATAAACCCACATGCCTATGGTCAACCAATCTATGACAAAGGAGGCAAGACTATACAGTGGAGAAAAGATAGTCTCTTCAATAAGTGGTGCTGGGAAAACTGGACAGCTACATGTAAAAGAATGAAATTAGAACACTCCCTAACACCATACACAAAAATAAACTCAAAATGGATTAGAGACCTAAATGTAAGACTGGACACTATAAAACTCTTAGAGGAAAACATAGGAAGAACACTCTCTGACATAAATCACAGCAAGATCTTTTTAGATCCACCTCCTAGAGTAATGGAAATAAAAACAAAAATAAACAAATGGGACCTAATGAAACTTCAAAGCTTTTGCAAAGCAAAGGAAACTACAAACAAGATGAAAAGACAACCCTCAGAATGGGAGAAAATATTTGCAAACAAATCAACAGACAAAGGATTAATCCCCCAAATATATAAACAGCTCATGTGGCTCAATATTAAAAAAACAAACAACCCAATCCAAAAATGGGTAGAAGACCTAAATAGATACTTCTCCAAAGAAGACATACAGATGGCCAAGAAGCACATGAAAAGCTGCTCAACATCACTAATTATTCGAGAAATGCAAATCAAAACTGCAATGAGGTATCAACTCACACCAGTTAGAATGGGCATCATCAGAAAATCTACAAACAACAAATTCTGGAAAGGGTGTGGAGAAAAGGGAACCCTCTTGTACTGTTGGTGGGAATGTAAATTGATACAGTCACCATGGAGAACATTATGGATGTTCATTAAAAAACTAAAAATAGAATTACCATATGACACAGCAATCCTACTACTGGGCACATACCCAGAGAAAACCATAATTCAAAAAGACACATGCATCCCAATGTTCATTGCAGCACTATTTACAATAGCCAGGTCATTGAAGCAACCTAAATGCCCATCGACAGACGAATGGATAAAGAAGATGTGGTACATATATACAATGGAATATTACTCAGCCATAAAAAGGAACGAAATTGGGTTGTTTGTAGAGACCTGGATGGATATAGAGACTGTCATACAGAGTGAAGTAAGTCAGAAACAGAAAAACAAATATCATATATTAACACATATATGTGGAACCTAGAAAAATGGTACAGATGAACTGGTTTGCAGGGCAGAAATAGAGACACAGATGCAGAGAACAAACGTATGGACACCAAGGGGGGAACGTGATGGGGGGGTGGTGGTGGTGGTGTGATGAATTGGGAGATTGGGATTGACATACATACACTAATATGTATAAAAGAGATAACTAATAAGAACCTGCTGTATAAAAAAATAAATAAAATAAAATTCAAAAATTCAAATGAAATAAAATAGAAATTTTCAAACCTTCAGAAAAAAATACAGGAGAGCATCTTTATGACTTAAGGTAGGGAGGGAAATATAACAGAAAAGACACAAAGTATATGAAAAAGACCAATAGATTGGACTATATTTAAAACAAAAAAATCGTTTTTTGTCAAGAGACCTTGGATATAAAATATTGCACTGCATATAGGCAAAATAGTCTCCACATACAGAATTCATAAGGAGCTCCTACAAATCAAATCAGAGAAAGACCAATAACCCAGCAGCGAGGAGGGGGAACATATAGGAAGAAATTAGGAGTACAAATTTCTTGGGAGTTGTACTCCAGTGGTCCCTCCAAGGTCTTTGAGATGAGCACTAGCTCCTCAGACCATCCAAAGGAGCCCATAGAGACAGAACAGCCTGGAGATTCACTCAAAACCAACTGTATTTCCCTCTGGCTCCATGCCCAGATTCCTCAGGACACCAGGCTGACCCACCGATGTGAGCAATTGCAGTTTCTCTGAACATTCTTATAGTGGAGGCCAATTCTGCTTCCATTATGGAAACCAGGATCCTATTCAGTTCATTCATTCATTCAACAAATCTTTGCATGCCCTTCTGTGCCAGGTACTGAGGATATAGAGGGAAGTCACCTTCCAGAACTTCCCTCGCTAGGGCTGGTGAAGGAGTCACACCTAAATGGATTAAAGACCTAAATGTAAGGCCAGACACTATAAAACTCTTAGAGGAAAACATAGGCAGATCACTCTTTGACATAAATCGCAGCAAGATCTTTTTTGATCCACCTCCTAGAGTAATGAAAATAAAAACAAAGATAAACAAATGGGACTTAATGAAACTTAAAAGCTTTTGCACCGCAAAGGAAACCATAAACAAGACAAAAGACAACCCTCCGAATGGAAGAAAATATTTTCAAACTAAACAACTGACAACGGATTAATCTCCAAAATATACAAACAGCTCTTGCAGCTGAATATCAAAACAACAAACAACACAATCAAAAAATAGGCAGAAGACCTAAATGGACATTTCTGCAAAAAAGACATACAGATGGCCAACAAACACATGAAAAGATGCTCAACATAACTAATTATTAGAGAAATACAAATCAAAACTACAATGAGGTATCACCTCACACCAGTCAGAATGGCCATCATCAAAAAATCTACAAACAATAAATGCTGGAGAGGGTGTGGAGAAAAGGGAACACTCTTGCACTGTTGGCGGGAATGTAAATTGCTACAGCCACTATGGAGAACAGTATGGAGGTTCCTTAAAAAACTAAAAATAGAACTACCATATGACCCAGCAATCCCACTCCTGGACATATATCCAGAGAAAACCATAATTCAAAAAGATACATGCACCCCAATATTCATTGCAGCACTATTTACAATAGCCAGGGCGTGGAAGCAATCTAAATGTCCATCAACAGAGGATGGATAAAGAAGATGTGGTACATATGTACAATGGAATATTAGCCATAAAAAGGAACAAAACTGTGTCATATGCAGAGACATGGATGGACCTAGAGACTGTCATACAGAGTGAAGTAAGTCAGAAAGAGAAAAACAAATATCATATATTAACACATATATTATATGTGAAATCTAGAAAAATGGTATAGATGATCTTATTTGCAAAGCAGAAATCGAGACACAGACATAGAGAAGAAATGTATGGATACCAAGAGGGAAAGGGGGGTAGGGGTGGGATGATTAGGGAGATTGGGATTGACATCTCTACACCAATATGTATAAAAGAGATAACTAATAAGAACCTACTGTATAGCACAGGAAACTCTACTCAATGATCTGTGGTGACCTAAATGGGAAGGAAATCCAAAAAAGAGGGGATATATGTATACATATAAAAAAATATAAGCAGTCGATTTAAAAAAATTGAATCAATGGAGATATACCTGTATATCTAGTTGGGACAGTTTAATATTTTTAAAAATCAATTATCTTTAAATGAATTTATACCTATAAAGTAATTCAAATAAAATTGTTTCATTTTTAGTGCAAGTTTTTAAAAAGTCTAAACTTCATTTGGAAGAATCAATGTAGCAGAATAGGCCAGGAATTTTTTTGAAAGAGAAATTTAATGGGATGTGGAGTGGAGAAGAGCATGTCCTATTTAATTTTTCCATAAAGCTACAATAATTAAAACATTATGGTTCTGTCTCAGAACCATAAACAGCTCGGTGAAACAGAATTGAAAGTCTAGGAGCAAATCCAAGTGTGAGTGAAGATTTAATATATGATAAAATTGGGATTTAAATAAGGGAAGTACAGAGGCTAGGACAATTGACTATTCAGAAAAAAATTTCCAGACAATTCAATTAGTTAAACATGAAATACAAAGCTATAAAAGAACGAGAAAATAATATAAAATATTTATATAACGTTGGGGAGGGAAAGGCCTTGCTAAGATTAAAAGCAAAGAAAAAAATAAAAAACAAACAATGGATGTTTCTTAAGAGATAAAAATCTGAAATTTTTGAATGTACATACACAGCATAAAATTATTAAATGCCAACAAACAAGATAAAAGTCAAGCAACAAATTAGGAAATAATATTTGTAACAGATGACAAAAGACTAATATTCTTAATATATAAAGAACCATTATAAATCAATATAAAAGTATTATTCCACTGAAAAATGAGTAAAGGTCATGAACAATTCACAAAAGAAGAAATAAATATATGACTAAAACAATGTTCCATCTCATTAGCAATCGAAGAATGGAAATTGAAACCAGGTACATTCTGATACATAATGCATATCAAAGCTTTAAAAATGTTTATGCAGTTTAAACCAGAAATTCTGCTAGGAATTTACCTTAAGGAAATGCCCACGTCTTTGCAGTGTTATTTATAATAGTAATAGCCTGGAAACCATGTAAGTCTAACAAGGAGGAATTAGGTTTTTTTAAATAATAGTATTTTATACAGGGGAAACCACCACTAAAATGTAGGAAATACACTGTTCAAAATAATGTAAAAATACTAAGTGCCATCGAAAGATGTACACAATTATAGCAGTCAGCGTTCCTGGAGGAGCTTGATGGTACACTCAAATTGGGATAAATTGAGCAGGAATCAATAAAAGGGCTACTTACAAAGATGAGGGCAGGGTGTAGGGAGAAACATTACGGGTGGTGCAATAAACTGGGACTAGTCACAGCAAAATATTTCTAGACTTCCAGGCATTCAGGGAAGGCAAGGCAGAGGCTAGGGTGAGATAAGTGAGACACCTAGAATGAAAAACTTAAGGACACATTCACCTTCAGGGTTGTGCAAGTGAAAGTGAGTGCCTTTTTATATTTCTGCATACTAGGCACCTCCTTCATCCCATCCTAGGGTTGACCCTGAGGGAGGAAGCTATTAAAGGAAACTGGAAGGGGAATACTGCAGAGAAGCCTGCCTGGAGAGAGCAGTGACCTTTTATAGGGTACCAGAGGCAGCCCAAGGTGACCCCTCAGAAAGGCTTCCTGAGATAAATACCCTGTTCTTACTCTCCTCCCATCCTCTTATCTCCTGCAAGGCCTCCTCTCACCAGACCTATCTGGAAGCCAGAGGGCAAGGCTACTCCACAGTCTGTCCCAGCCTCTGGGATAGACAGCAGGGCAGAGAAAGAAAGAGTGGATTCAAGGGGCACAGAGACATCCATAGAACAACACAGCTAAGCGAAAGAAGCAAGTTCCAAAGCAGTATCTATCAATAATATCTGATACCTATTTTTACATGAATATTATATAGTAGTATACCTGGGGTGTAATATCACATTATGGTTGATTTCTAAATAGTTTTTGCTTTTATGTATTTGTTAAATTTAATAGAATGTATGTCATTTAAAAAAAGAAAAGAAGAATTCCAAAAATTACATATAAGTTATGGCCTTAAGACGAAGTAAAAAGCCTGGATGGGAAAAAAAAAAGTTAAAATATTTACAGGGGTTGCTTTTGGGTTATGACTGTGTATGTTTATAGAGTTAAAAAGTGGTTATTTCTAGGGGGCAAGTGTTGTAGCTTTTAAAAAATTTTTAATTTAATTTAATTTAATTTAACTTATTTATTTATTTTGGCTGCGTTGGGTCTTTGTTGCTGTGAGCGGGCTTTCTCTAGTTGTGGCGAGCGGGGGCTACTCTTCGTTGCGGTGTGCGGGCTTCTCACTGTGGTGGCTTCTCTTGTTGCAGAGCACGGGCTCTAGGCGTGAGGGCTGCAATAGTTGTGGCACTTGGGCTCAGTAGTTGTGGCTCATGGGCTCTAGAGCGCAGGCTCAGTAGTTGTGGCGCACGGGCTTAGTTGCTCCGCAGCATGTGGGACCTTCCCGGACCAGGGCTCGAACCCATGTCCCCTGCACTGGCAGGCGGATTCTTAACCACTGTGCCACCAGGGAAGCCCAAGTGTTGTAGTTTTGTTTTTGTGTTTGCATCTTAATTTTTCTTTCCTTCAAAATGTTATAAAGTGAACATATGTTTTGCTGTGATAAATCCAGAAGATATTCAGTAAGTAGGTTGGGAGAGAGGAGAATAGATAGGCATATGATGGAGAGAAGAGAGAGAATAGATAATAAGAATCTCCCTAAATGGTCACACTGTCCTTCATGGGCGTTGACATTCTCAGCCCAACTATGTATATCTGAAGATTTTATTCAAATGTATAAAATCACATTATGATTTCACAAGATCCTTTTCTCTAAAATTCCCTTTAAAGAAGAAACACAATTCTTATCCATCAGACCTCATAACCTGCAGTAATAGTCATGAGACTGAAACTGAGCAGGACCCTGTGGGTCCCTCCCAGGTACAAATCCTTTCCACATTCCCTGTTTCTTGTTTGCAGGAAATAGGCTTCATTCACCTCTGAGACCTTCCCTAAGTGCCAAAGGGCAGATTCAAGCAGTTGCTAATCAGGGAAGCGAAGGAATGCAGAAACAAAAGAGAAGCAGTCAAGGAACAATAGTGCAGAGATAAAGCAGGGTACTGGTTCCTCCTCAAGGAATATACATAACAATACCGTTAAGTCTTTTGCAGGAACTAAGGCCCCCACCCAGGTAGAGGATGGGAACTTAAGGCTGAGCCCAAGATTCCTGAACACTGCCCTGTTACCTCACCTTGAACCAATCAGAGAAAGTCTGCACAAAGTGGAAGATAATGAAGACTTTTATCCCCTCCCCAAATGATTCTCGCTTTAAAAACGTTCATGGTTGAGCAGAATCTTAGGAGTTGTTTGTTTTGGCTGTGCTTGCAGGATCTTAGTTCCCCCACCAGGGATCTAACCCATGCCCCCTGCAGTAGAAGCATGGAGTCCTCATGGCTGGACCGCCAGGGAATTCCCAGGAGTTGGTTTTTGGACACAAGTCCACCTTCTCCCCAGGTTGCCACCTCCTGAATAAAACAACCTCTCCTTTCCAGCCAACACTTGTCTCTCGAGTATTGGCTTTCGAGCAGTGAGTAGGCGAACCTGAGCTCAGTAACAAGACAAGACAGACAAAAATATGGCTTAAATAAGTAAAGTACAGACATGCAGGAGGAGTTGGGAAAGTCAATTCTCTGCAGGGCATCACAACTGACTTCTAAGGGTTCTGTGCCAGCCTCCAAGACATACTGCCCTCTCTGCTTCCCTATGGAGGCCATGTGCTGACCTCCTAATCACAATTCTTCATGCCCCAAGGACTCTGAAACCCAGCTCACTGTCTTCTCTACTCAGGTCTTAACATCTTCTAAGTCAGTTCAGCATCCCAAGTCTGAGTGATCCAACGTGATGACTTCTTAGTTCCTTACTACCTCACCTCCTAAGAGCTTTGCATCCATTTTGTCTTTGCCACCCTCTCCCCAGGGCACACTGCTCCACTTCTGCTATCTGAAATCTCACTTTCCTTTTCAGCCCCATCCTTCCAGCTCTCTCATTCATTGACTTCCTCCTGAAACTGTGCAACTCAGATTGGGACTTGAACCCAAGGTCTTTTAACTGAGATCACACACCTGGTCTCAGGACTTAATGAAGCTCAGGTTCTTGATGTCTCGTCACAGAGAGAATTCAGTGAGAGACAAAGTGATAGGTAAGAAGTGGATTTATTTAGAAACACACTCCACAGACAGAGTACGGGCCATCTCAGAAGGTGAGAAAGGCACCAGGGTTTCGGGTTGTCAGTTTTTATAAGGGTGGGCAATTTCATAGGCTAATGAGTAGGAGGAATATTCCAGCTATTTTGGCGAAGGGGGTGGATTTCCAAAAATTGGGCCATTGCCCACTTTTTGACATTTAGGGTCAGACTTGGAACCATCATGGAGCCTGTGGGTGTGTCATTTAGCATGCTGATGTGTTACAATGAGCATATACTGAGGCTCAAGATCTAGTGGAAGTCGACTTGTCTGACTTGTCCACCACCTTGTACTTATTTGGTTCTAATCAGCTTATGTTGTGTCCTTGGGCTATGTCATTGTTTTAAAGGTTGTGCTCTGCACCCTTCCCTCCTGTTTCACTCCCACTAAAACCGTTTCTCAACCTCACGAAACTCATCAGTCCCATAGACTGATTTTGCAGGAAAACAAACAAACAAACAAAACCCCCCAAAACAAAAACAGAAGCTATGACACAAGGACTACCTGAATTCCTCTACTTTCCTCCCAATATAATGGGAAAGGTGTCCCTCCCTAGGTCAAAGACTTATCCCTCTTACTATATTTTAATCCTTCCCCTCTCCTCCTCACTCAGCCCGTCAGTTGTTCCTTTCCTGTATCTTTAATCCCTCTCCTTCAACTTGATTCTTCCTACCAGCACTTAAGTATACTTATGTCTCTTCCATCTTTTTGTTTTTTATAAATTTATTTATTTTTATTTATTTATTTTTGGCTGTGTTGGGTCTTCGTTGCTGCACGCGGGCTCTCTCTAGTTGTGGTGAGTGAGGGTTACTCTTCATTGTGGTGCGTGGGCTTCTCATTGTGGTGGCCTCTCCTGTTGCAGAGCACAGGCTCTAGGCCTGCAGGTTTCAGTAGTTGCAGAACACGGGCTCAGTAGTTGCACGCGGGCTCTAGGGTGCAGGCTCAGTAGTTGTGGTGCACGGGCTTAGTTGCTCTGCGGCATGTGGGATCTTCCCGGACCAGGGATCTAAACCATGTCCCCTGCATTGGCAGGTAGATTCTCAACCATTGTACCACCAGGGAAGCCCCTCTTCCGTCTTTAAAAGGTCCCTCTGTAGTGGATGCTGTGATGCATAACCCAGATGTCCCTTTCTGCACTGAGACATTCATTCTTCCAGCTGCCAGGAGTGTTGGCTGCTGACAGCTTGCAGCTCAAGCCCCCTCTGGGAATTGCCACAGGGAGCTGCCTTGCCCAAGGTGACACTCATTCTCCAGGGCAGGCCACAGCCCATGGCTGGTTGGTGCTGGGGCATCTTAAGGGTACTTGGGATTTGTTTTCAGCAGGTATAGTAAGACATGCAGACATGGAGATGACTGTCATGAAGGAAGAGGTTTATACTCATAGATCCCTAGAAACAGGAGGCATGGCACACCATGCAGGGCCACATGGGGAAGCACCAGAGTTGGTCAGGAGGCAGAGGGAGAGAGGGGAAAATAGGGGAAAATGTGAGAACCTTTATTATGGTTTCCATGAGGAAGGCAAGGTAAGGCAGTGTAAGCGGGTTTAGGTTTGGTCCGTTTGGATAATTTCATGGGCTCTAGGGTATATGGATGGCTCTGGTGTCTGATCCTGAGATGATTAGGGCAGGTGGATAGTGGCCCAGGTGTAAGATCTTGTTAAAGGAGACAGTTGGGGGGTATGGACTCTGGATTGGCTGATTTGCATAGGAAAGTCATGCTCACAGAGGAGTCATTTTCTATCTCTAGAATTAGCTAGTCCTGGGAGGGGCAGTCTCTCCAGAATCAGCAAGGCTCCAGATGTCAAGACAACAGAAAATACAGACAATAAAATGGCATGATTAATACATGGGGTAACAGGCCAAGCCCACTTAACTTGATTCTGGGACATCTAGGAAGGGCCATCCTAGCTCCACAGCTCCCAGAGGGCTCTGCCAGTACCTGGATCGCTGCATCACAGTTCAACTCTCCCTCTGCCCCCTCACTCAGCCCCCACCCTCGGGAGTACTCCCCAAGAAACTTCCTGCCTGCAAACCTCCATCTCATCATCTGTTTTCCAGGGAACTGACTTAAGACACTCTCTAAGCCCCACTAACCCTCATCCATTGCTCTCCTTTCCTTCACAGCCAAACTTCCTAAAAGAGCAACCTCTCCTCCTTGTCTCCACTTGCACAAATCAACTTGCACAGCTTTTGCTCTGCTGTTCTCAAACTTCAGCATGACTCAGAATCATGTGGAGGGCTTGTTAAACCACAGATCGCGGACCTCCAGCTCTGAGTTCCTGATTCTGCAGATCTGAGGCAAGACCCAACAATCCACTTTCCTAATTTGCTCCCACGTTAGAGAACCCCTGCTTTCACGGTCCCCTATTCTGTCAGGACGAAGTCCAAGCTTCCTCTCAGGGCCCTTCACAGTGTGGCCTCTGTTTCCCCATCAGCCTTGTCTCCCCTTGTGTGTTTCTGGGGTTTTTGTTTTTGTTTTTCTTTTGGCCTCACTGCACAGCTTGCAGGATCTTAGCTCCCTGACCAGGGATCGAACCCAAGCCCCCTGCAGTGGAAGTGCAGAGTCTTAACCACTGGACCACCAGGTAAGTCCCCCCTCATATGTTTCTGAATCTGCCTTCCTATGACTCTGCAGTAGTTGTGGTTTCTCATGGAGATAGGCTCTCCTCTTGCCTCTGGGCCTTTGCACATATTTTATTTGCACCTTGACACTCCTCACGTCTTTCCCCTGCCTGGGTAGCCCCTTTTCAATTTCTTGTTGATAGGGACAGAGTAAAGGGACAAAGTAGGTAATTAAATAGTTAATCCCATTAGGGAATTGTAAGTAAAGAAAAAATATGGGAGACCCCAGTAAGTTAATTATCACTCAAGAAAGCAGGTTCACTTAACCACAAAACCAAGCAGGCTTGCTTAGCAACAAAACCCATGCAGCAGAAGCGTGATATATGCCCCAAAACGATAAAACGATGGTGGCATGAGACTCACATCCTGCCCAGTGAGCTCAGTAAGTTAATGACCCCTAGGACATGCTCTCTGCATGCATAAAAAACAATAATTTATGGAAAGGTGACATTTCAAAGTGAAAGACCCTCACTGTACTGAAACCTAAAATAATTTTTCCATAGTGCCATGACAGTCCTGGCTTGACCATGTAGGGACAAGAAAACTTCCCTGCCCAACCTGGAGGAGGAGCTGATGATGGAAGCTTGACGTCTACTCAAGAATGAGGAAGAAGGTGGTCTTTTCCCCCTCCCCACTTTTCCTTTGATTATAAAACTGTAGCCCACTAAGTTCTCGGGGCACGGCACCCTCTCGCCCACCGGCTTGTAAGCCTCACAAGCGTCCTATTCTAATTAAGTCACTTTTTTTTTTTTTTAACTAAAGGTACAATTTGTTGAATTTGTTGTTTTTATAAGTTCTCTTTTTGCAGCTTAGCACAGTAGGTGAACCTAATACCTTATAACATGTGGCCCAATTTGGTTATTTTGGTTTTTTTTTTTAACATCTTTATTGGAGTACAATTGCTTTACAATGGTGTGTTCGTTTCTGCTGTATAACAAAGTGAATCAGCTATACATATACATATGTCCCCATATCTCTTCCCTCTTGCATCTCCCTCCCATTAATAAATCACTTCTTATCTATCACTTTGCCTCTCACTGAATTCTTTCCTTGCTGAGCCATAAAGGACCGGAGCGCCTTGGAGCCCCCCGAGATGCCACCTAGCGGTTCCCCTGTCTCTTCTCAAGTCACTTCTTCAGGAAGTCTTGACCCTCTCCCTGCCTGCTGTCACAGGCAGCCCTCACTAAGCCATCACAGAGTGAATGGGGAAATGAACAATGGGGGAGACAATTAGAGAGCTCTCTAATCATAGAGACCCCTCCTCCTGGCTGAGGCCAAATGGCAAAAGAAGAGGCCCTGATGGGGTGAGCTGGGCCCACTGGCAGCTCCTGGAGACAAAGGGGAAGAGGCTGCATCTGCAGGACGAGGGGCACTTCCTCTGGCTCCAAGCCTATGACAGCACGTGCCCCCTTGGGCTAGTGCTCTTGTCCTGCTCTCCTCAGCCCCTGCAGCCCCCCACCTCTCTCTGTCCCTCCCAAACCTCACCGCTTGGGCCAGATGAGACCCACATCTTGCACCAGCTCTCCCAAGGGAGCCACCTCCCCACCCCTGGTGGGAGTTTTGTGATCGCTTTGGTATGCGTGACAAGTTCCCCAGAGTGATGCTTTGAGGGGTGACCTTGCCGTCCAGGAGAGCCCCTGTTGAGTTTGCTTATGTACAGCTGGGCTGCTTTCTGGGCCTGAGGGCGTGGGAGGGAGGGGGAGGCAGGGGCAGGGGCAGACTGCTTTTTCTCCATAGATATTTGGCCCCAGTTTTCAAGCCCAGGTTACATAAGACCTGCGGAGAACTACGCTCCCCTGTCACCCACACCTTTCCCTTTCTGTGGAGCATTTCACAAGTGCAGCTGCTTCTCAGAGAAGGTCTATTTTGGGAGCTGTTTCCATTTGACCTATATTAAGCACAGTCACAAGGCAGAGGCAAGTCGCGGGGTGCAGGGTGGCCTGCTTGCTCTTTGTGCTTTTTTAGTGTCGAGGGTGAGGGAAGCAGACAAGCTGATGCCCATAGTTTGGGAGCTGAGACTCAAGTGGCTCATGAGCCTCCCCAGGGCAGCAAGCTACAGAAAGCGCTAGACTCGGACAGACTACCTGTAACTAGTGCAGGCCCAAGCCGCCATCCCACTTCACAATTCTGATTTGCCTCCCCCTGAGGCCCTGCTGACAGAGAATACCTGAGTCACTGCAGCGCTGGTCAGGGAGGAATTTAGGTTCCCTGCAGGCCTAGAATCTACCAGGCCAGGTCAGGATGAGTCCCGGCCTGGGCCTGTGAAATGCAGTTAGTAGAGTTTTCATTGGCCATCAAGTGCCTCCATGGGGAATTCTCTTTCCTGAGTTAATGATTAAATCACATGACCAGCAGGGGGAGAGAAAGGGTTGCTGGGAGCTACTGGCCCAGGTACTGAGCACAAACAGGTATTACTCGGAGTTCCCACCACTTTGAAGGCCCGTGGACAAAATGACAACAGAAGTGATTCGCCCACTAAGCACCCCATTTGCCCCTTTTCAATGGGGATATTTCTTGGATCACCGTTTTCTCCCTTGAGCCCCTTCTCATTGTCTCCCTGGGAGTAGAGGTCTGATTCCAGGGTCTAAAACTGGGCCCCAAGTTGCTGACCCCCAAACCTACAGCTCTGGGCTTCCCGCCTCCTGGGAGTCAAGCCAATATCTCCAAACAATTGTCCCACTGAGACGTCACAATCAAAAATCTCAAAGCAAAACCTCGCGCCTCCCCCGCATCCAAATCAGCCCCGCCCCTGGGGCGCTGCCGGGTCCACCTTGCCACGTGCTGCACGGTGTTTCTACCTTAGAAGGACAGAATGGACACTGACCTGACGGGGACACGTCCAGCCATCTGGGAGAGGCTGACGTTGCATCCCCTCAGAACTGCTGGAAAGGAGTCCTGGCTTCGTAGTGTGGACCAGACAGCAGGGTTTCTGCCCCAGCCCCTTGTAATCGAGTTAGTGGAGTGCTCCCCTCAGGACACTGGGTTTGGCCTTCACACCTGACTCGGAGCTGGCTGGAAGCACCTGGGCAAGTGGGAGGGGGCTCCCCTGGGAGAGTCGATGCGAGTGTTAGTGAGGAGTGGGAGGCATGGAGAGAGCTGGGTGTGAGCGAAGAGCAAAAGTGAGAGCAGATTTTAGAAACTTGAGTTTGGCCTTGAGGAGTGGCTTTGAGGGCTGGTTGGAAGAGACGATGGGTAGTGCATTCTAGGCAGGGACACAGCTCTGAGAAGGAGCAGAGCAGGGCAAAGCAAAGTACGGCCATCACGCCGTACTATGTGGGATGCTCTTGAGAATATGGTGAAGAGTGGGTTAGGAGAAAAAGATGGAACCAGCTTAAGGAGATCCTTCCACTTTGGTGGCCCCTTTCCTTCCCTTGTTTCCTGTCCTTCCCACTCCCTGCAGTGTGACAAGTCCTGGCTGCCCATCACCCTGAGGGGACTCCTGGGGTGGGGGGGTATGGAAGCTGTAAAACACTTTCTGCAGGATGAGATTGAGACAGTGCAGACCAGGCTGCAGACAACCTAGTGGGTCGCAGGCAGCCAGCAAGAGGTGAAAGGCCATCTCTGCCCTGGGGGCAGGAATGCTCTGGAGGTGGGAACACTGGGACCAAAGGATCAAAGGAAAGGACGGTGGAAGCAGAGCCAAATCGAAGCAACGGAGGGACTTGGGAAGAATAATCCGCTATGATCATCAAGGAATAAAGAAAAGTCCATGTCATTTTCTGCTCAGGGAAATACCAAAAAGGAAAACAATTTTTTAAAAAAGGGAGAAATTCCAAAAGAGGAGATATTGTCATTTTCAGTTGGTAAATGTCAAAAACATTGTTTCTGTTGATACAGCATGATGGGTAGAACACATTTTGGTGGGGGAAGGGAATAACAGTGTACATATCAAGATGCAAGCTCCCACTGTTTGACTCAGTATCCCCCCTTTCTACTAATTTAGAAATGTTCTGATGAAGAAAAGGCTCCTTGTCCACTGACCATATGCTACACAAAGGCAGGAATGACTTTCACCCCGTCATTCCAGCACTCAGCACTTTGCTGGAACATGGTAGGTGCTCAATAAACACTCATTTAAAGAACAAATTTGCAAAAAAAAAGCTCCTTGATAATTGCAGGTCAACTTTAGAAGAATTGGTTAATTTCATCCAGTGATGGTAATATTAGGCAACTGTTCAAAAGGTCTGAGTAAGAAAATAACTATAAGAGATATTGGGGAGTGGGGCTTCCCTGGTGGTGCATTGGTTAAGAATCCGCCTGCCAACGCAGGAGACACGGGTTTGAGCCCTGGTCTGGGAAGATCCCACATGCCGTGGAGCAACTAAGCCCGTGGGCCACAACTACTGAGCCTGCGCGCCTAGAGCCCGTGCTCTGCAACAAGAGAAGCCACCACAATGACAAGCCCGCACACAAGAGTAGCCCACGCTCGCCGCAACTAGAGAAAAGCCCGTGCGCAGCAACGAAGACCCAACACAGACAAAAAATAATAAAAAATAAAATAATAAAATAAATAAATTTTAAAAAAAGGTATTGGGGACAATTTGGGAAATACGAATATCAACTGGGTAGTAGATGATATTAGGAAACTTTTGTTAAGATGTCTACAAGTTATTTTGAAAAGTTTTACCAAAAAAAAAAAAAAAAGCACAAAGGAAAAATGTTAACAATTGTTAAGTCTAGGTAATGGGAATATGAATATTCATTGCACTTTTTTTTCCAATTTTCCTGTATGTTTTCAAATATTTACAATTAAAAAGTTTATAAACATAAAGGACACCTTACAACATGAGGCTAGAAGAAAGATAAGAAAATGTAATATTTTTTATGATTGATAAATAAAAAGCAAAAAATATATAAAAATGTATAACATGGAGGTAGAAGAACTGAAAAGAATTGCCAATCTGATGTTGAAGTCATGGAAGATATCTTTTCCTTAACTTCCTGTATGTTTTCTTATCTTTGAAAAGCAAGTTTAAAAGCTATTTATAATAAGCAATTCACTGCCTAACTTCTTGTATCTTTTGTATATTGTCATGATATATAAATATATATGTTTATATCTTTATTAGAGTCTTTTATACCAAGTTATTTAACATACCAAGTTGAAACTTTGTTTCAACTTGAGTTACATTACATCTTCTTTTATCACTGACCTATGGGATGCAATAAAACAAATAAAATACAGATTGTACCTTAAGAAAAAAATCCACCCAAATTTATTGCTTTAGTGACATTTCACAAGTGAAAGAAAAGACCTGGCAAAACATTTTCTTCCTTCTTTCTTTCCTTCCTTTCTTCCTTGTAAATTAATTTGTTTACTATTTTGGTAAATAATTACCTTTTGTGCTTCTCTTCCCCCCATCCCCCATCAGAAGATATTACAGACTTACTTTAAAAACCTGGAAGGTATCAAAATATACAGAAAGAAAAATTTAAAAGACCCTTCATTTCAAGATCTAGAAAAAAACAGTTTACATTTTGTGATATTTCTTTCAATCCTTTTTCTCATGTATGAGTTTCTCTTAACTGAGATCATACTGATAAACAATCATGTATCTTCTGTGTGTGTGTGTGTGTATGTGAGAGAGAGAGAGACCATGCCACACACATTCCATCTTATGGATATAGCATCATTTATTTAAACCTTCCACTATTGTAGGACACTTAGTGCAATAGACTGAATGTTTGTCTTCCCCCCAAATTCATGTTGAAACCTAATCCCCAGTGTGATGGTATGTGAAGTTGGGGCCTTTGGGCAGTGACTAGGTCATGAGGGTAAAGTCCCCATGACTGGGATTAGTGGCCTTATAAAAGAGACCCCAGAGCTCTCCCTTCCCCCTTTCACCATATGAGGACACAAGGAGAAGACAGCTGTCTATAAACCAGGATATGGGCTCTCACCAGGTACTGAATATGCCAGCACCTTGATGTCCCAGCCTCCAGAACTGTGAGAAATATTTTTCTGTTGTTTATAAGCCATCTAGTTAATGATCTGTTATAGCAGCCTGAATGGACTAAGACAGTTTATTTTTTTCTTCAATTTTTCCCTATTTCTAGTGTTGTGAACATCCTATATGTACATCTTTTCCTCACTTCTTTTGTGCTTAGAATTTTCTTGGATCGAAGTATATGAATTCTTTTCTCTTAGTATATATGTAGGAGAGGAAAAATATAGCTTTTCCTCTACCTTCTTAGGTTTAGTAACTGAGGCCTGTGAATTAAATCAACAAGACATTACCGGGGAAAACGTTTATTTGGGTACACATGAGAGCCAACAAATGAAGTAGCTGGCTCATTAAATGGTTAGAGTTAAAGCCTTATGTACCTTACTTAGTAGGGGAAAGGGTGGGAGGAGTAAAATGCTTCTCTGGAAAGAATAAATAGGTTTCTTTGGGTAAGATAAATGGATTTTCAGAACAAACGAGATAAAGTTTGTGATGATATTTGTCAATACATGTATGAGGTGTGTCAATGAAAATTTAATTAACTATCAAGAAGAAAAAAAAAGGGAATTTTATTAGAGCCAAACTGAGGATTAGAACCCAGGAAGCAGATTCTCAGAAAGCTCGAAGAACTGTTCTGCCTGTTGAAGTCGAAGGTACAGTCATATACATTTTTGAGGCAAAGGATCATATATCAAAATGGTATACTGGTATTTTACAAAAAGGTCGCCAAGGACACATAGTCCAGGTAAACACGTACAAAGCACAAAGCAAGTGAGCAGCAAGTCATCATGACCCTCTTCGAGCTGGGAAAGTTACATTTTAAGAAGTTACAGGGGCTTCCCTGGTGGCGCAGTGGTTGAGAGTCCGCCTGCCAATGCAGGGCACACGGGTTCGAGCCCTGGTCTGGGAAGATCCCACATGCCGCGGAGCAACTGGGCCCGTGAGCCACAATTACTGAGCCTGCGCGTCTGGAGCCTGTGCTCCGCAACAAGAGAGGCCGCGATAGTGAGAGGCCTGCGCACCGCGATGAAGAGTGGCCCCCGCTTGCCACAACTAGAGAAAGCCCTCGCACAGAAACGAAGACCCAACACAGCCATAAATAAAATAAATAAATTAAAAAAAAAAAAAGAAGTTACATTGCTAGCATCAGATGGAAGAAAAAAAAAGATCATCAGGGTTGAGCAGGCACTCCCATCTTTGAGGAGCTCTGGTTAATGTGTAATGCAGATGCACGGGGCATATCGGGGAGGGAGGAGGCCCAAACAGACACAGAAAGAGAATTTTATGTTTAATTTTTTCTTGTCCTGCCTTAAAGTATAAATTTTATTTCATTAGGTGTATTTCTGTTTCCTTCAGGTTCCTACAAATTCCCCAGAAAAGGGATGTGGGGTAAGTCTTATTTGATCTATTTGAGGAATAGGTCCACCCTGAAGAAATAATTTATGGCAGACTTATTTCCTAGAAATTTCTGCTTTTAGTCAGATAAGGGAAGCTCTAAGAGGCTTCTTTCTGCGTCTGTTCCATCTTAAATGTCTTCAGCTTAAAATAATCTCTATACCAACTCCTGGACTTGGAGTGGGTCCTCACATGTATCATCTGATTATTTTCCAGGACTGTTTTTACTAATTTATGCTTTCATCAAGCAAATGGAGTTGAGTATTATCATTAAAAAAAAAATCCTTACTGATTTGATAAACTAAAATTGATCTAATTTTCAATTTTTAAAAATAACTGAGGTTAAGCCTTTGAAAAAAAGTTTGCTTCCATATTTATTTCCTTTTGAAATGAATTATATTTTTATGCTCTTTACCTATTTTTATTTGCTAAAAAAATTTACTAGTAAATTAAAATCCTTCAGATTTTAAATACTCAATTGTTACACTAGAATATGTATGAGGACAGACTGAAAAATGTGTATTTATCTTACCAGTGTGAAGAGAAATAAGAATTCATTTAATCGTCAAATTCCTTAATAATTTTGAAAAACAGAAGGGTCAGTTCATTTAATCAGGACAATTTTGATTGTTATCCTAGCCATCTTCAAAGTGAAAGTCTGGACCAAAGTCCAACACCAAGTTTTTTTAAAAAACAAACTCTGTGGATATTTAAAATTAGTGCTCCAAATTCCATGGAAGCTAATTTTCTAACAGCTTTGTGTGATGTCCCAAATACTTTAGCAATCCCAAATTACAAATTTGTGTTTCAACTTGATTGTATTAAGTGCAGTTCACTCCGTAGCTCTGACCCCAAAACAATGTTTTTTAATTTGCTCAAATTTCCTGTATTTAACTTTCTTTTTCAGCCGTAGCCAATCAAAAGAAAACACTGCATCGCTCTAAGCGGCTCCGTTCAAGTGTGATCCATTATCTGTTTGTCGAGATTAAAGCAAAAGAATTTGGTCACAATTTTTCCAGTTCTAAACCACCTACTGATTTTCCTCTGAGATTTATAAATGTATTTTCTAGAATTCTACTGCAGTATATACAAAAGGTCTGCTTGTCAGAATATATTTTTTTCCTTACAATCTCATTTTCTATCACAAAAGCAAGTTGTCAGTGCTTGGCAAAGTGCCTGCCGTAAGTAACCGGTTCCATAAAGGATTATGTTGACTGGAGTTGATTCAACCACTGGTAAAAGTGAAACGTCTCTGTAACTCTGCTTGTGGTGACAATGATTTTCAAACCTATGCTGAATTATATCGCTGACAGAAAGAAAGGGAGCTTGGGGCAAGCCTGGTGGAGCTGCCCCCAGCTCATTCCCAGCCGTGGAAGCCTCTTGAGCTGTGGTGGCCACCCTTCCCCCATCCTCACTCTTCTTTGCTTCATTGGAGCCGTGAGATGCTCTCCTCACTAGGGCAGCCCCCTCGAGATGGTTCCAAGTAGGCTGGTTTCAAGAGCAGAGCCTTCTGCCAACCAGATTCATGTGACTAAGCCGCCACGTCCCTGCCAGGAATTCACAGGGCAGCTGGTACAGGTTCTTCCTGTCGCATTGGGGTGGGAGTGGGGTGGGGGGGTGTGTGTGGAGGGGACGTCAAGGGTGAAAGGGGACAGAAGTGAGGTACCATCTGTACCGTCTGCAGCCCCTTCCTCCTCCTACCTGCCCCTGAAGCAACGCCACCTGCTCCCCAGGGGGTGCAGGATGGACAGTGGGCCCACTCTAGCTGGACTGCTGTTACAGCGCAGTGCTGGCTTCTGCAGGGGAGTGTAGGGCCCAGGCTTGGCCCCAAGCCCAGTCAGCTGAGCTCTAGCTGCCGCAGCACCACACTGCTCAGCCCAGGCAGCCCACTAGCTGGACCACTTCACACTCTGGTGCAGCTGGCACCCCTCCCCCACGCCCCCGACCCCTGGCCTCCCCCCTGGGATCTCAAAGACCCCAATCTATAAATGGTGATGTCTGTCACTGGAGAAGCTAAAGCATCAGGACCTGCCCAGGCATTTCTGCAGCAGAACTAGAAGAGAGAAGCCTTCCACTGCTCCCAGCTCTGTCCTCTCACCATTCCACCCAGCCCACATGCAGGAAAACTCAGAGGCTACTGGCCTGAGGCCATCACCACTGTTTCCATCACGTAGGCCAAGGGCAGTGTCTAGGCGAGATGGCAAGGTCTGTTTAGAACTCCTCCCCCAGTGCCCTGGCCTTTCCACCTGCCAGGGAGGGCTCGGCTCTCCTCCCAGCAGTCTGCTGCTTTCTCTTTCTGCGCTCTCATTCTCAAGTCTTTCTAGTGTACCAAGGTGGAACTACCTAGCAAACCAGACTTCAGATTTTTGGGCCAAGTCCAACTCATTGTTACAGATAGTCTTTCTTGGGGAGTGTGAGGCAGCTTCCAGCCTCATAGTGGGTATCTGGTTGATTAGCTCTGCCGGCCACATGCCTAAGTGGGAATAAAGGTGACATGTAGCATGTTTGCACCAATATGGACCCTACTTTTACACCAATCCAGTGAAATAGAGCTCAAAGAGTTTCGCCAAAAAGGGCTGAAAGTCTGAGGTTCACAGTTTGGCCATAGCAAAGCGTGAGTAAAATGTGGGGGGAAAGTATTTGGTTTTGGTGAAGATGATCATAACCCACGTTTTTATTTTCCGCCTCAAGGAAAAAATGTTTTTGGTAGAGGTAGGACTTATTTATCATTTAAATAACTGATTTCTGTTATACAGCAGAAACTAACACCACATTGTAAAGCAATTACACTCCAATAAAGATGTTAAAAAAAATTACAGATTAAAAATAAGTAAATAAATAAATAAGTTAACTGATTTCATGTACTTTGGATGGTTCCATAAAGTATTCAATAATCCAATTTGTTTTTGTGGGATTTGCTTGGGCCCATTTCAAATTATGTTGGGTTGCTGAGGGTCCCCCTCACGATATGCTTATTCCATGGGGTGCACATGAGTCTCTTGCTGACCAAGGATAAGGCTAGAAAGTCTTTGCACTGGTGGGGGTAACGACCATGATCTGGAATCTTCTCACCAGTGGAGAACTCTGCTTCTGAATAACCAGCTGGAATGTTGAGAGGCACGCTGAATACTTTCAAAGTAGCATAAATACACACTATTTTCCTTTATTTTCTACTTTCTAAATGAGCCTGTATAACCAGAAAAAATACGATATAAAAAAGAATGCAGGGCTTCCCTGGTGGCGCAGCGGTTGAGAATCTGCCTGCTAATGCAGGGGACACGGGTTCGAGCCCTGGTCTGGGAAGATCCCACATGCCGCGGAGCAACTAGGCCCGTGAGCCACAACTACTGAGCCTGCGCGTCTGGAGCCTGTGCTCCGCAACAAGAGAGGCCGCGATAGTGAGAGGCCCGCGCACCGCGATGAAGAGTGACCCCTCTTGCCGCAACTAGAGAAAGCCCTCACAGAAACGAAGACCCAACACAGCCAAAAATAAATAAATAAATAAATTAATTAATTAATTAAAAAAAAAAAGAATGCAATGTTATATACCTAGAGTTATACTATGTATTTTTTACAGCTATATCTATTGGTAGTGAAAATTTTAGTGGCTTTTAATTTTTCATATTTTCCAAGTTTTCTGCAATTATTAATATTTATTAATGAGCACTTGTTAACTATAGAACCAGAGAAATATTTTAGAAATAAAACACTCGTTTTTTTCTTAACGAAAACAAGCAGAAAACCTAATTGATAAAAATGAACTCAGATGGAGATCTTAACAGGAAAGGAAGCTTAACGTGTTTGAGAAAAAAATACAGAAAACTATATATATTACCTTAGGATAGGAAAGGGTTTCTTAATCAAGACATAACATACACTAGCCAGGAAAGAAAACTTGATAATTTCAACTGCAGTGTAATTAAGAATGCATGTTTATCAAAAGCCACCATAAACGGAGTCATAGGGTTTCCCTGGTGGCGCAGTGGTTAAGAATCCGCCTGCCAATGCAGGGGACACGGGTTCGAGCCCTGGTCTGGGAAGATCCCACATGCCGCGGAGCAGCTAAGCCTGTGCACCACAACTACTGAGCCTGTGCTCTAGAGCCCGCGAGCCACAACTACTGAAGCCCGCGTGCCTAGAGCCCGTGCTCTGCAACAAGAGAAGCCACCGCAATGAGAAGCTCTCGCACCACAACGAAGAGTAGCCCCTGCTCGCTGCAACTAGAGAAAGCTTGCACGCAGCAACGAAGACCCAACGCAACCAAAAATAAATTAATTAATTTAAAAAAAAAGAGAGAGAGTCATAGCACAAGACATACTCCTAGAGAAAATATTTGTCACACATACAGCTGAAAAAGTTAGAAATATTTTTTCTATGTTAAAATATATAATGTTTTATGATATATAATGTTTATATTACTAAAAAATATTAGTTCCAGAATATATAAATAACTCATACAAATCACTCATGATAACAAAGTGATGGTGTCCAAAGAATGGGCAAAGGACATGAATGGGCACCTCACAGAAGAAGAAACACAAATGTACCAAAACGTATGAAGATGACCACTCACCCTTGTAAGTAATCAGAGAAACACAGAGATACCATCATGCATCCAACAGAGAAGAGGCAAAGTTGAAGTCTGAAAAGGCAAGTGGTGATGAGAATGTGAGCAACTAGAACTCTCCTACACTGCTGGTGTTACAGCCACTTAGGAAAACACTTTGGTGTGATCTTGTCAAGTTCAGCGTGTGCGTACACTGTAACCCAGCAATCCCAGTTCTACGTATCTACCCAACGAGAGATGCTTGAACGTGTGCACCTGAAAACAAGTTCAAGAAGATTCAAAGAAGCGGTTTTCATAATAGCAAAAAACTGGACAGCAGAATAATATGCTGTAGCCCTGGAAATGACACTGCAGTGAAAATGATGGAACCCAGCTGCACACATCAGTGTGGCTGTATCTTAGTAACATAAGGCTGAGAAAAACACAAGTCCAACAAGATGATGTACATACAGTACAACAACACTTCTCAAAACTTTGAAACAAGCAAACCTGAACAGTATATTATTTAGGGATGCCCACACAATATGATATAAACATTTTTAAGTCATCAAGGAAATGACAAATACGAAATGGCGATCAGGGGTCCCTCTGTTGGAGAGGCGGGCAGTGGGAATGGGGAGTTACACATTTGTAGCTTCAACCCTGCAGTGCACTGGTTGTGTTATACTTTTTAATTGAGTAAGGGGTTCACAGTTGTTTGGGTCCTTGTGTTTCATAGCTTGGATATGTGTAACACTTTAATATATCATATATCACATCACTTAGAAATGTAAAAACTACAGAAGGAAACATGCAGCATGTCCAAAGCCTGTAAGTGGAACTCCTTTGATATGAACTCAGTCTTGACTCGGGATTCCAAACTCTTAAACCTATCTGGTCATGATATATTGTTGCCTCATGAAAGGTGATTTAATTTGAAAAAATTTCCTGATTATAATCATTGGTATGGGTATGGAGGCACAGACTCATTCCCTTATCCCCACTCCTTACTCCTCAACATCTTCCCAAATGATCATGGTCCCTCGAGGGTACCTAAGAGGGAGGAGGTGGGATAAAGGCTGACAGCACGCTTCTCTAGGGCCCCCTGCAGATGAGACCTACCCTACCAGAGAATAGGGTACTGGCCAGACCTCTGGGCATCACCTTCACTGACAGACCAACCCTCTTGACCTGAAGTCATTTTGGGGGCTAGACCACAGAATCCTTCCTTTCTCAACAGAACTGCTGGTAGAGACAGGGTGGGGCTGTGAGTCCTGGGCAGCTGGGGGAGATCAGAGGTCAGGGGCAGTCTGGTGAGGGGATGGGAAAAGCAATTGCCTTCTGGAGGAGGGGGAGGTAAGGGAGACACACTAAGACAAGCAGCCACTGCAAGCTACTGCGGCACACATCAGATACCCCAGGAGGTGAGAGCTGTCAGGACCATGGGAATCCTCTCCCTTTTCCCCGATGAGACACTTAAGGGGGTGATGGCTGACCTGGAAATGAATCCAGCTCTTCAATTCCCAGCCCAGGGCACTGTCATGACAACCCTCCCTTTTCTTCTCCACAATCCCACCCACGGGCAGTCCCTTACGTAATATTCAAAATGGAGAGGTAACAGAGTTCAAGCCGTTGGGAGTGATATGGATGCTTCATCAAAGAAGTAACCAGGCTGTTGTTCTTAGCATTTAAAATTAGGGGCTGTCAAACCTTTAAGACTCACAAAAGGGTAAACCGAGATCCAGAAATCCAAGAAGCACAGAGGTCGGCCTAGGCTTTTGAACTTCCTTGCTCCATCTTCTTGAGTTTCCTGGCTGGCCAGCCAGGTATGTCTAATCACAACAAGCCAATAGCTTTCCTGCTGTTTGTTTTCCACCTGTGTGCAGGTGAGCAGAAGCAGGAAGAAAGCCTTCCTGCCCAGCCCCACCCCACACCCCGGGTCCCCCCTGCGTCCCCCCTTGCTTCTCCAGCCTGGCTTCCTTTACCACAACTCTATATAGCCTTTAGCTCGGGGAGCCAAAATTAATCACTGGTGGGGCTGAAGCAACAGCGTTGTTCCTTGGCTCCAAGCCAGGCTCCCAGGATGTGCGTCAGAAAAAAGCTGGTGAGTGAAATTCCAAAGCAATTTGAGTCACTGGGGAGGAGGCGAGACCAGGACAGAAGACACAGTGAGAGCCTGAGGGCAGACCAAAGCAGGGCCCTGGGGGTCAGGGGCTGGGCGAGGCATCAGGAATGCTCACCTGCCCAAAGATGGGTTACAGGACTCCTACCCAGGTAGCTTATCTCTGAGCTCTGCACAGCCCTGGGTGGGGCAGGAACTGACCAGGAGGCCTGCCTGCTGGTTCCACCCCTGGATACAGTAACCATGCCCTTCACCTGGCTCCCCATAGGCTGGTCTTTGGATCCCAGCCCCTAAAAATCCCCGTGGTTGTTTCTTCATGCATTCCCTCCCACTGACCTGGCCCAGGACACTGCTTCGGACAGGGAAGGGTCAGCCGGGCCCCAGAGGAGAGACAGCAGGTAAGTCCATCACTCATGTCCCACCGGTCCCGAGACCACCCTGGGCCCTTTCTCTGTGCCTGGGGAAAAGACAGGAGCTGCGTCGAGCCCTGGCTGCCCCACCTGTCCCCACCTGTCCCCACCTGTGCTCACCTGTCCTCACCTGGTTACTCCTAGCATGCAGTACAACGCGGGGTTCTCAGAATGTGATCTCTCAGAATGTGATCTCTCGGAAGGAGGGAGGCGTGAAGGCAGCAAGAGGGGCAGGTGAGTTAGGAATCAGGTGTCTTCCCCATCAAGGTGCAGCAGCCCCCTGATGGTGGCCCAGCAACCAGAGGCAGCCAGACTCAGGGCAGGAAGCAGGGCGGGGATGGGGGGGAGTGTCTACAGGTGCCATGCGCAAGCAGCTGGCCTGGATCCCACTTTCTCCTTGTGAACCTAGCCAGGAGGGAAGGGGAGGCGGGGGAAGAAAGCTCCCGCAACAGCCTGTTTCATCCTGATCAATCAAAGTGGCCACTGGCCAGGATGGAGCCCAGTAACAGCCTGTGATTCTGGGGCCACCCTGGCCCTCAGGCTTACTCTATCTTCTGCCCTTCTCCAGTCTGAAGGGCTGCTGCCCATACCAGGGATGCCTCCACTCTGCCAGTTACCCTGAGCCTGGCCTTTCCTTCCGTCCTACCCCCCGGGCCCTTGTGGCCCCTTAATGACCCCCTCCCCACTCTGGGAGCTCCCTGATTTTTCAGGCAGTGGGATCCATTTCTCCAAAAAGAAACTGAGCGCATCCCTAACCCAACTTTTCACCCTCTCATACTCCCGGCTCACCCAATTTGGTTCTTTTTTTTCTAGTCACACCTGGCCAAGAAATCTCAGGCTTGCTCTAGGAATTCCTTCCAGGGCAGCCGAGATGCCAGGCCAGCCTGCTGTTAGTTCCTTGCAAAGCTTTGAGCAGCAGAGTGAGGGAGTCCTTTTGTTTTAGGAACCAGGCTGAGACCAAGGCTTCTTGGGACTCGAGGGTGTGTGGAGCTCATAGGTGGGCGGCCATGGGCCTTGGCAAAGGTGGAGGTGAGCACAGCCTGGCTGAGAGGGGCCATGTGAGGTCACCATTTAAGGACCCAGCTGATCATGTTTACAGTTAACCTTTGCCCCAAGCTCTAAGGTCCAGTAATTTTAGGTCTTCTCTTTGTCATCAGACCTCTAGGACTCTAAGGCATATTTCCTCATTTCTAGCTGTTAGGACCTGTCAGTTCCGCTGTTGGAGATTATATTTAATATATATACATTATATACACACATGCACACACATCCCATCAGCTGAGTTAAAAACCCATGCTTGAGGCACGAAAACATTTCCACATTCTTGACTCCCTGTGGGGCAAGCTGGGGTAAGTATGGGCTGGAGGGGGACTTTGAGGCAAGTTTCAGCTGGTCCATTCCTGCTTCTGTGCTTTCTGTTTCCCTAAAAACATCATATGATAACATCACACAGTCAGAATTTCAAAACGGGGAGAACATCACCTAAGAGCCCTGTCCGGTCTCCCGCAGGAGGAAACTGAAACCCAGAGATTAAAGCATGGTGCAGGGGCTAATAGCCTGGCGGGGGCCACAAGCTCCCTGGGTGACTTTCCCAGGCCATTTTCTGCTCTGGGCCTCAGTTTTCTCATCTGTAAGAGGAAGAGGGTTATTTTTAAATGAATTAAGAACACGTGAATGCTCTAAAATCAGGGCATGAGGTTGGAAGGGGCTCAGGGGCTGTGCGGTCTCCTCTCAGAGGCTCCAAGCCAGCTGCCAGAGTGGAATCCTCTCTCTGCACTGCCCTGACAAGTCACATCGCTTCTTGAAGCTTCAATTTCCTCATCTCCCCAGTGGGGATAATAATAGTACCTCCTTACAGGATGGTTTTGAAGTTTAAATATAGTAGTACCTGTAGCCCAATCGTGGGCATGTAATAAACTCTCAATAAATTATTATTGGGATTTCCCTGGTGGTCCAGTGGTTAAGACTCCGAGCTTCCACTGCAGGGGGCACAGGTTCAATCCCTGGTCGGGGTACTAAGATCCCACATGCCACGTGGTGCAGCCAGTAAATAAATAAATAAAAATTTTAAAATAAATAAATTAATAAAAATTATGATTATCATTATAATTAAACTTAAATCCCTGGATGGCATCACTATCATTTTATAATCCTCACAATCTCCAGCAGTGTCTGGCCCTAATAGGCACTTAACATGCATGTGATAATTGAAAGAAAGGCTACATGAACGAATGAGCAAACAGGTGTCATTTTTTTCCAGACACCCAGGATACGTGATGGGACTTGGGTTGCACGGCAGGTCCTGTGCCTTCAGCCTGGCAGGGCTGTTAGTGGCACACGTGGTCTCTGCCTGCCAAACGGCCACCACACGGGCCCTGCAGAGGCAGAGTGCGGTCTGGGCTCTGACTGATGCCCCCCAGCACCAGGGCTCCCCGGCCCTCGGTGCTGTGTGTACCAAATGGTGGATGGGGAGGATGCAAGTGAGGTCCGCTGGAGCCACCCTGCCGCCCCAGGGGTTCCCTGTCAGAGCGTGGAGATGGCGGTGCAGGGTCTTCTTTTGGGGCTAGGATTCTACCCAGAGCTCCAGCTCCCCAAGAGCTTTCTGTGGGCCTCCCCTAAGAGGAAGAAGAGGGATGGGTTGGCAGAAAGGTAGGGTGACCGGGGCTGAATGTTCCAGAGAAAGTGGTAAGCCCCAGACTACCAGACTAAGCCGAGGCACGTGTTCAGTGGCCTTTGAAGTGCCCGGACTGTGGTTCCAAGTGGCCACATAGCAGCAATCACCGTCCCTGCCACTCTGCCCAGGGGCCTGTGTCACAGGCTGTAATGGGCTGACCTGTTCTCTGGGAAGCTTCCAACTCTGAGCACCACGCTCCTTTACCCTCTGTGTCCTTCTGTCAGCCCCACTGTGCCCTGGTCCGCCACCCTTCTCCCCAGCTCGCTCCATGTCTTGCCCTGGGGGTCCAGTACGCGGGAATGACCATGCCCTGCAGAGCAATGCTCTGGCTGGGACAAGTCACACTGGACTCTCCACGCCCACCTTCCCCCTTCTTAGCCATTGAGCCCCTTCTCAACCATGATCTTGGGAGGGGTTGCAACTTCCCCCCCAGTTAGTAGCTGGCTGCTAACCCTGACTGGTTGGAGCCTAAGAGAGGGCTTTTGGGTCCAGAGAAGCCCAGAGACAATGCAATAGCCTGGTTGGTCCCTCACCTCTGTCACCACCTCAGGGAACTTCTGGTCAGCATTCCCTGGCCGCCCACCCCGGAGGACCGTGCAGGGTTGAATAATGCCCATATGGCGTTATAATAATGCCCAATAATACCTGGTGGTCCACTGGCCAGATGTCCTCCTCCTCTTTGACAAAGCCAGAGCCACGGGTGTGCATCCTTATAGAAATCTCTGCCAGGAGGTGTGGGGAGGGAGAGGAGCAGATGGGGAGACAAAGAAGAGGGGGAAGGAGAGAGAAGGGGAGAGAAGCAGAAAAGGTCTGTAAATGTGGATGGAGTGGGTCCTTGACAGATCCCAGACTTTGTGGGGACAGAGCTCCGGGGAGCTGGGGAATTCTCTGTCTCTGGTTACAAAAAGGCAGGGTCAGAGTTGATCTTCCAGGTCAACACCCGATTTTACTGAGAACCCCAAGGGCATGGGAATCCAGCTTTGATCTCCAGTGCCTTTCACACCGTTCTCTTTCTTGTGTTGTTGGAATCCGAGCACCAAGAAGGCGCCAGGGCCAGGGCAAAGGGTGCAGGGTGGCTCTTCAGGGAACTCAGGGCGCAGAGGAGGACCAGGTGGTTTCCTGGATAGCCCCGCACAATCCTTTAACCTGGGTCAAGAGCAGCTCCAACCCCAAACTCAGGTCTGACTACTGACATGCAGCAATGCCCAAGGGGGTGTCTGTTCAGGCTAAGCTGACCTTGACAAGAACACTGAGCCCTCTAAGTGTTTACTAAACAAACCCTGTCCTCTGAGTAGGGCAGCCAAATTTAACCCAACCTCATTGTCATGCGATTATGTTTTTAAGATGCTCCATTCCTTTATCTGGAAGCAGGAAACAGTAATACATGCTCACAGTGGACCACTTCTGAGGGACAACAGAAAACTTTCCCATCCCTGACACCAATTATTATCTCTGTGAGCTCTAGCACAACCAGCTACCGAGGGAGAAAATTGGGTCAGAAGAGAGGAGTTTGGGGGCTCCTGGCCACACACCTCCCCTGTCCCTCTCTCCTAGACCCCTCCCTGCCCCCTCTCGAACACTGCAGCCACATGGAAACCTGTGGGGAACAGTTGGGGCTTTTTATAATTTTATTTGTTAACAGTTCAGGCTATTTTTTTTTTCATGCTGAAAGCGATGCCAATGCCTCATGAAAATGTTGTGAAAAAAAACAAGTCTATTTTGGGGTGATCGGCCTCCTCAGAGCTTCTCACTTGTAGCTCTGCAGGCTCCAGGAATGGGCCTGCCCTCTCTCAGAAGTTCTGCAGCTTGCCTGAAGTTCAGGATCTCGTGCCCAGATGCACTGGCTAGGGGATGCATTTTTGTCCCCCTCTTGTCATTTTCCTGCCTAGAAAGCAGGGCAGAAGAAACACCATCTAGCTTCTTTCTACTTCCAGCTGGCCTGGCAGTGGCTTCCGGTGCACTGTTCTGAGAAATGAACATCCCAGGAGACTCGTAGTGGATCACGTCTTTCCCCCATGGCATTCGTGGTGATGGTACTTGCAGCTCTTTAAAGACATAAGCCAACAAGTGCTCCAATTTCTCTACTGAACGAAGCGCTGTTTCAAAGCTGCAATATCTGTTTCATGGAGGCCTCAGCCAGCTGCGCAGGGCCAGGGGAGAGGGGCTTGGGTGGGTGGGCAGAGGGGTCTACATGCTCAGAACTCTGCTAGCAAGGGCTGGCTATAGCCTGGCCAGACCTGAATGGGAATGGATCCTTCAGTTCCTGCTGGAAGCAGCCCTGCCAGCCCCACGGTGTGGCTGTAGGAAGGCTGCAAGGACCAGCTGGGCTTGGAGGATCTCAAGCAGAATTCACTGCCTCACCTGGCTTGTTCATTTTCTCAGGACCGTCCCCCCCACCCCATCCCCGCTACTCCCCAGGCGCTGGGCCAAGGTGGGTCTGAAATTTTCCAACCCTGGTAGGTCAGACTGTCAGAATTCCACCCCCCGATCCTCGCCCCATGCCCTCTGTGCTGTCTGCTTTCCATAGGCAGCCCTGGGGTGCACAGGAACACATGGCACTGGTCTTCTGTTCCAGCGTAGGTCTGTGATGGAGAGAAGGCGGAAGTGGCGGAAGAGTTCAAGGGACCACACAGTCTCTGATCTCAGCCCGGGAAGATGAGAAAATCATCTAGCCACCCCCTGACTTCGGGCAAGGAATACTGTTATCCTCAATGGGAGACCAGAGAGATGAAATTCCTTGACCAAAGTCACATAGCCAGTTCCTGATGGAGGGGCTACTAGAACTGAGATCGGCTCCTCGTCTGTTTTGGTTTCCTTCACTCTGGGCTCTTGGGGCTGCTGTGGTCCACATCTCTGCCCTCACTGGGCTTGGGGGGCCTCCTCTTCCCTTGGCTTCCTTCTGTCTTGTCACCACCCTGCCCCTAGGGGGTTGTCACAGAGATACCCTTCCATTACCCTGAAATGACACAGTGCCATCTGTTTCCAGAGGTCTATGGCTGGCCTCTCCAAGCCCTTTCTTGATGATTCCCTATTTCTCCGGAAGTTCTAAAATTTTCTTTGGCTGAATTGGTCCCCAAATTGTGACTGACCACTTAAGGAAGCTGAAAGTGGGGACGATGGCAGAATGAGGTTCTGTCTCTGCCTCTTACCATGTGTCTAATCCCTCCACCCTCCAGGCCAAAATGCTTCCTTCTGCGCTCAGCCTTGGCAGCCATCAGCTGATATTTTACTGAGTCCCAATTTGGGTCAGGAGCTGCTCCAATGAAAAGGACAGCCAATAAGATATAGGCCTTCCATGTTAGGAACTCATATCAGATGTCAGTGCTGGAATGAGCCTCAAAAGTCACCTGACCCAACCCTTGTTCATGAGAAAGCTGAGGCCCAGAGAGGTCTGGGAATTGTCCAATGTCGCACAGTTGCATGAGGACGGAATCCAGGTCTCCTGATGGACAACGGACCGATCTTTCCAAATTACCAAACCAGTTCGGAATGTGTAGATGCCTGCAGCATGGGATGGCCCATGACCCCAGTTCTTGCCCCTCAAGGAGCCCCTTGTCTCCCTTTGATGGCCTCTCTCTTGGCCCCGGGGCTGAGTGTTTCAGCCCATCGGGCCTGGACAGCAGAAGCCACGCTCTTACCTTGAGTAGGACCCTCTGTTTGGTCTGATCGACCTGGTGGTGCCTCTTTGCATTACTCACAGTGTGCTCATTCCTTCTCCCACTCTCTTCCCCTGCCCTGCCCCCTTCCCTTCCATCCAGCCCAACCGGGAGCCTGGAGGGAGCACAGAACAATGGCAGCCCGAAGAAAAGGCCAGTACAACCTGTGGAAGCCCTCTCTGGACAGCATGTGAGTAGCCACTGGGTGATGTCAACTCCTTCCCCATCAAGTTATGTACCCCAAACATTTATCCACACGTCCAGGATTTATTGAGCCCCTCTTGAGTGTCTGTTGCCAGGCGCTAGACCAGCACGAAGGGTACTCTTTTGAATAAGCATAGTCCCTTCCCTAAAGCATCCTCAGTACTGTGAGGGACAGGGAGACCCAATGATACAGCAGGGTGACTGATATTCTTAGGGGAGTGTAGAGGAAGGGTAGGGAACCTAGACTTTGCAGGGGATACTCATGGAAGACTTCCTGGAGGAAGTGACATCTAGGCTGAGATTTGAAGGATGAGTAAGCATTATCCAAGTGAAGGGGGTGGAAAGAGGAAGGGTGTTCAGGCTGAGGGAGTCACTTGAGCAAAGGTCCAGAAGATTCCTGTCTCCTCGCAGAGACCTGAAATTCCCACCGAGCCCTGGGCAAGGAGGCTGAGAGACTCCAGGCTTCCAGATTCGGCTCCTTCACCCTGCAGGGGCTCTGCATCTTGAGAAGCCTCTGACTCTGCACATTGCTGGAGATAGGGTCAGCCCACGTCAGAAGGCCTATGGGGTGGGCTTCACAGAGGCTCGAGCGTTCCAGGAGAGGGGCAAAGAGAAGACAGGCTAGCAGCCCACAAATAGTTGAAGGGCTGAAGCTGCTTGGGAAGCAAATGGAACATGCAGGTTGGAGGAAGGCACAGTGGGAAGGGTCTGCATAGCTTGGGCTGGTACCAGGGAGGGACCTTCAGAGCCACAGGGAGAGGAGGGCTTGGTGGCACTGGCTGAGAGCCTGCTGCATGGGTGCATTCCTGAGAACCAGATGGAGAGTTCTCTCCCCAGACCAGCCTCCTGCTCACGGGCTTCAGGAAAACGGCAGCGCTCGATGTCCTGGAGGAGGGAGGTTATGGGGATAGATGGAGGGGGTGACTTTGGGGGACAAGTTCAAGGGGTTTATGTCATTGGGCAGGAGGAGTCACAATAGGGCTGTGGTAAGGGAAGAGATTTTTGGGGAGGCGGGAAACTAGAAGGTAAGGAACCCCTCAGGCTGCAGCGAGGCACTGTCCCCTCAGGGCAAGTAAGCCTGGCGAGGAAGGTCCTTGACTGGGCCGCCAGCAGAAAGGCAGTGCGGACACCCAGCCAGCCAGTGATATGGGGGAGTCAACAGCCCGTCCTGAAGTGCTCCAAAGAAACACACAATGGTTCCAAGCTGCAGAAACTGGGAAGAGGGGGCTGGTGTGTGTGTGTGTGTGTGTGTGTGTGTGTGTGTGTGGTGTGGTGTGTGTGTAACAGAAGAAAGCAGGAGGCAGAGAGAGAAAGGCCAGGAGCCTTTCTGGAAAAACTTCCCACACAGGCCTGACTTGAGACATACAGTTGACCCTTGAACAACAAGGGTTTCCACCGTGCGGGTCCACTTATAGGCAGATTGTTTTCCAATAAATATGTATACAGTTGGTGCTTCGTATTCACAGGTTTCTGCATCCGCATGGAAACCTGAGAATAGGGAACACCAACTGTATTCATTGTACTTTGCCATTTTATATAAGGGACTTGAGCATTTGAGAATTTTGTTATTCCCGGAGGGCTCCCGAAACCAATCCCTAGCAGATACCAAGGAATGACTGTAATCTGAAGCGAGGAAAATGGACGCCCCAGGGCTGGGGTGGGCGGGGTGCAAGGTGAGGGGGAGGGGGGAGGCTGCCTGCACTATGAGAGGCTGCTGAGGGCTGGGAGCTGGGGCCTGGGTCAGAGGGCTCAGAGCAGGTCACTGACAACTCCTTGGTTGCTGGCGAGGGACCCAGCCTCAGGGAATGGCCCTGTCTTCCATTGGAGGGCTGGCAAAGATGAAGCAAACATGGTAGCCAGATCCTTGGCCTGGGAGCCAAGATCTTGAGGCTGTCTTGAGTAGCTGGGAGGCGTGAATTGAGGGTCAGGGTTGGGTGGGAAGAAGGCCTGGCATTGGCCACAGTTGGGGCAGAGGCTGAGGGCTGGGTCTTGGTAGTGATCTGCCTCTCAAGCTGAGAATCTTCAGTTGCCCTGATGAGGAGAAAAAGCTGTGATCTGGTGCCTCTTTCTCCAAAAAGAGAAAGGGTGCATAGCTGCAAGCCCTGTTGCCCCATGACTTTGGGGAGAGGTCAGTTCTCTTTTCCTGCTTTGTGATGCACTGGGGCTCTGCCTGTTGCTGGGATGTGTGAAACATGAAGCCAACAGGCTGGCGCTCTGGAGTGGGTGGAGGAATCAGGATGTCAGACACCCTGGCCCCCCCATGGTGCCCATGCAGAGATCTCATACTGTGCTCTTGGTGCAGAGGATGGGGTGAGGCTCTTCAACACCAAACCTGTGGGAGCAGCACACCTGTACACATTTGAGTTTCTTTCCTAAGCATGTGTTCAAACCATTACTCTGTTTTATGAAGAGGGAATCCTAACTAGTAGCACCCTCGATCATGCTTAATCTCTTTTCCAGCTCTAGGTAGATTCAGAAGGAGGTGGGGGAAGCATCCCTCACCAATCATGCACTTACTCAACGTGGACCAGGCCGGAAAGCATGAACACCTTGGTGGGCAACTTCCAATTATATGCATTCATAGATGGGAAGCATGCTTCAGACAATACAAAATTCATTTTTTATTTGGCTTTATTTTTTGGCAATTATATGTTGCAGAAACTAGTATTAAAGTGGATTTGCATTCTCAGAGCACAAGTTGGAGGTGTGACGGAGGCGGTTAAGTGGGAGGCACGTCAATCTGGGCTTTAAAAATTGTCCAGAGGTAATCGACAAGATGGATAAAACCAGACTGAGCTGACTACTGTAATTACTAGCAGTCAAGATCCTCATAATCAAACTAGCCTTGAACATGGAAACTTCCTTTGAGGACCACTCACATTACAGATGTCATCCCTTGTAATCTATTTTACAGAATTTTGAGACAGAGAGCCCAAAGGTGCCTTAGGTAATGTCTCCGGGGCTAGTGTCTTCGTGGCATTTCTTTCAGAGGGCAGAAGATACTGGTGAACGCCAGGTGGCAATAGGATGAATGTGGGATGGAAGTGGAGCCTGCTGGAGAAGAGGGACGGGGGGGAAAAGGCTTCGATGGGAAACAGGTGCAGGTGGTACAGGGCCCACCCTGAAACTCATTAAGGGCCATGGAAATTGGAGACATAGGCTGTAGCTGCAGGGGTGATGATGGAGGGAGGGAGGCCCTCAAATGCCAGAAAAACGGCCCTGCCGGCAGAGGAAACGTTGTCTTCCTTTTCCCATGGGAAGCGGTGGAGGCCTGGGGCTAAGTAAGGGTCAAGGCAAAAATGTCGAGTTCCCCTTCCCTAACTCGCACCCCTTTCAGGGCGGACTAGGATGCTCTAAGAGTTCTTTCTCAGCCTCCCGGAGGAAAGAGGGGAACCCTGTGGGAGTCCAGTGAGGTTTTGATCCTCGCCAGGTAGAGGGACGCTGCCCCAGCACGAGTAGCGAGCCGAGACCCTCTACGCCGCTTCCCTCCCGGAGTGGGGACAGGTGGGGGGAAGAGGAGAGGGAGCTAGCGGCGTCGCGAGGCGGGGAAGGGGGCGGGCCTCCGAGACGCCCAATCCCCTTCTTTCTCCGCCCCTTCCCCGCCCACCGACCCCTTTCCACCAACGGAGCGCCGAGATGGGAGGCACCTGTCACGGCTGGCGTCCTGGGTACGATTTTGCCCCACCTTTTTTCCTGCCTTCTTTCTTTCTTTTTTTTTTTTTCCTTTCCCTTTTTTGTGAATGAAAAAAGGAGGTCGCGAGCGGTCCCTGGGACTGCGGCGCTAGGCGTCTTCGTGGCCGCGCCTTCGGAGCGGGCCCGGGCGCGTAGCAGTGGCGGCCTCGCCACTCTAGCCCACTCCTGCTCCCTGCCTCCAGCCTCCGCAGCCAGAGGACCGTTGGCGGCGGCGCGGCCCAGCCGCGGAGGTCGGAGCGGCCGCCAGCTGCCCGGCTCCGGCGTGCCTGCATGACTCTGGGCGCCGGGGGCGCGGGGAGATGCTGATCCGGAAGAGGCAATGGCTGCAGTGCCGCGCGCGCGGCCGCTCCCTGCCAGCCGTCCGGCCCGGGCTGCTCTGTCAGAGTTTTTGATCTAACGCGAACCGGGCCCGGAACCAGAGCGGCAGCTGCGCGACGGCGCCGGCATCGTCCTAACTTGCACGCGCGGAGTGACCCCAGCCATTTCACTAAAATGAGCGTGCTTAGCAGGAAGAGATGTGTTCCTTACACTAGAAATTACCCCGTCACATGTAGCAGTGTAAGTAAATGATTAATTTCTGTTATGGCTGGGTTGCAAGCAGTCTCTGGTCGCCGCTTCCCCCCTTCTGCGTCCTCCCTGGCCCTGTCTGCGCCCCTCCTGACTTCCCTTGGGCTTCCGCTCTTGCCTGGGCTATAGCTTCGGCTGCTGGGGTCTTAGGGGGCGGGGGACTAACATTTTCTTGGTTTATCTAGGGAAAGGAAGATGACTTGATTGCCGTGGCGTGCCGTGGCCTTCCCCCTTCCCCATTTAAAATTTTTTTTAATTTTTATTTTGCATGTGTGTGCAGAACAGCGTGCAGGAAAAAAGGTCCAGAGTGGTGGAAATGTTTCCGTTAAAAACCAATGGAATGTGTTTTGCTCGCTGTTCTGGAGACGTTTCTTTCCACACACTCCATTGCAGTCTGTGCGTCTGAGTTCTGCCAAACTACTGGGAGAAATCCTTAGGGCTGTTTGTTGATGTTTGAAGAGGCTTATTCTGTGTTTAGGCTTGCATTTTTTGTTAATATGACCATTCAGGATCCCTTTGGGCCCTGCTGCCCATCGGGTCTGTGGAGGGATTCATCTCTTTGCCTTCCCCCATGTTACAATGTCAGTGACCTGGGTGGGAGCCTCTTTTAATTGGAAGGCCACCCTCTCTGCTTTTCTCTTCCTGATCCTATACATCCTCCTTGATTTTTACCTTCATTTTCAAGATATTTTGTATTTTGTGTAAGATGCAGGATGTGGGATATTGGTTGCTAGGAGACAAAGCAGGCTCCCAGGGAGATTCTGTTGTTTCCTTGACAACCAGACTAGGGCAGCTACAGATGAACAAGCCTCCTATCAGCTGTGGGAGGGAAAGAGGGGCTTTTCTGGGCTCTGCAAAGAGTGTGTGTAGGTGTGTGAGTGTGGGACTGGGAGCCCGTGAGTGTTGCAGCTAATCTGAGCACACCTTTCATTTTGGCCTGTCCTGAGTTCAAAGAGCTGGGAGAGCAGTGGGCAGGAGGCTGTTTTTGGAGAAGGGAACAGGGATCGTGGGATGGGGTGGGAAGGGAGCACCTACGTGACGCTGGGATCATTGAGGGAAAGGAGTGGCCTGGGGGTCGTGATAGCCAGGGCAGGGTGGCGAGGGAGCCATAGTGTACGGAGGTTAGTCAGGAGGCTCAGAAGGAATGGGGTTGAGGCAATTGTGCAGAAAAGTCTAGAGTCATTGAAGGAGAGAGTGCCAGAAGGAAAGGGGAAGTTGAGAAGCTTACTGAGTGGGTTGTGCCATTGTATATAAGCAGTGATACAGTAAAGTAGCAATATTCTTGAGCAAAAATTACATTACTGTTGGCAGTGGCACCATATCTCCAGTACAGGTCCTTTTAAAGACAGGCCTGATTAGACTAAGAGTTCTGCTGGCTTAACTGGGCTAGTGTGTATCTTAAAGAGAGATATAATTACACATATAGATATGTAATCCAGCATTATATAATACCACATTACATAAGAAGGCAAATACCTCCTTTTGGCCCAGGCTCTCTTGGCGTGGATTTACCAAGATTCAGGAGACTTTCTTCGGGAGCCCTCATACCCATTTTCCAGAAGGGCAGATTGTGGCCCAGAGAAGTGAAGTGATTTGCCCTTTCCCAGATCTGACAATGAAATTTGCCAGTCAGGCAGTTGGCACAGGGGTGGAGTGGGTGAGAATGATAAAAATCAGGAGGAAGTCAAAGGACAAGCTGGGGAAGGACTCAGGAGCAGCTGGGGAATGGATGGGGAGGGGCTGCTCCGCTGGAGCAGCACCCAACAGGTCTGCTGTCTAAACTCACAGCACAGTGTCGCCCTCCCGCTTGTTGGTTAGCTGTCCCCTGCTTAACCACAGAGGTGCATAAGGTGTGCCTGAGTGTTTGAATCATAGACTCGATGATCTTGGACCAGCACTGAACTGCTCTGCTGGTGTTCTGACATCCTCCTCGCCATCCAGCTGCTCCTGGATGTAAGAACTGATGTGCCTGCTCCGTACCTCCTCGTCCCCCCTTCTGCCTACACACCTCCATGCTGCTGGAATCTAAATTTGAGAAGGAAGTTCTGTGGGCTAGTAGGTTTTTATCTTTCTTCTACAGCTGCATGTATTTGTATTTGAGATTCTATCTGTTTTGTTCTTCAGTCGATAAAACAGAAACCACAACCCAGAAGATTCCTCCTAGCGCCAACACATCCTCCCCGCTGCCTGACTTGAGACCAGGAGCTGTCAACATGGGGTTCCCGGTCCTCAGTTCAGGAGAGAGAGCAGCGGGGAGGCAAGATGGTCGGCAGAATCATGGTTGCTTGCTGGGGAGGGCGAGCAGGGGCAGAGGAAGGAGAAGGAATGAGGCAGACGGTTGCGCTGGAGACTGGCGGGGGGTGGGGTGGGGGGGAACCTGCACGGAGACCCCTTGTTGTTTAGATCCTGTAAAATTCCAAGAAGGGGGAGGCGCTTGTCTCATTGAAAAGTCCTTGCTGTACTTTTTGCTTAGGTGGCTGAGATGCATCTACTCGAGCAAATCCCAGTTGCCATCGTTACTTGGATATTTCAGGTCTGCATTCCTGCATGCTGGCATCCAGTTACAGCCCGGCATGGTGGCCTGACTCTTGGGCTGGATGGCTCAGCAGTGAGGGTGCCTGGGCAGCCTCCAGGACTCCTCTGAGCTCAGCCTTCCTTGGCCTAGGAAGGATTCCTCCAAATTGCTCCAACCCCCAGCTGACTTCAGGCGCACAGGGAAAGTGAGTGGGGGCAGGCCAATGACCCTGGCAAAACCAAGCTTCCTAATAACGCCTGCATCTACCCTGACCCTCTCTCTTCAGCTCTTCCAGGAGGTGGATGCCAACTGCGAGGCTGCCAGCAAAAGCCCCTTCAAGCCGAGGGCCCCTTCCTGGTGACAGCTTTTTAAACACCGACATGACATTTTGACTACAGAAGGGACTTCTGTTTGTTGATTTGAGCAATCCCTCTCTGTGGGTGGGCAAGCCACTTCCTCTCTACCCAACACAGAAGGAAACTAAGGCAAATATTTGCCCAGAAATTCAGGCCCAAGTTTCTGACTCTCTGCTTCCCCATTACCCATGCAGTCAAGTTAGCGAGCTTCCTTCCAGGGTTGCCGGTGTCTGGGGGCTTCCAGCCTGAGAATCCTCCTCCCCAGGAAGGAGAAGTGCGGAAAGGAGCGTATCTCACTTCCCCTGAAACTTGATGCAGGATGCTTGGAGGGTAGGGGATGGGAAGGTCCATTGGTCTCTTAGCCGTGAGGTGTATCATCCCAGGCCCGTAGTTACCCCCACTGCCATCTCAAAACAGGGCCTGCTGCTGAGTGAGCCACGTAGGCAACGGGACAGACCCAGAGGAGGAGAGGGGAGGCCTGTGGACTGCTCAGGTGCATCCGGAAGCCTCCTTAGCCCAAAGAGCCTGGGCTGAAAAACTCTGGCATCTCCATAAAGGGGGCCGGGGTTGAAGGATAGCCATGGGCAGGCTGGGGCTTGGAAATCCACAAGCAGAGAGGGAGAGAGACAAAGGTGGAGGCCAGGAGAGCTGCTGCCCAGCTTTGGCAAGTCCATTAAATTTTAAAGCGGCCCTGCCCTCGGGCATGCTGGGAAGGGGTGGGGACCCGGCCGTGACTCCGCTTCTCTCAGCTGTTTGTTGTCCTGCTGCCACAGCCCTGCTGGCTGGAGAAGGAGAGCCGATGATGACTGAGCTTCCTAGGCAGACACTTCTCTTCCCGGGAGGGTGGGGACTGGCCCTGGGCAGACTCCGCCTTGGCATCTCTCTCAGGCATCCCCCCCATCCCGAAGCCCCACCGGAGGATGGTGGCAACAGGAGGGAGACCAGAGGTTCACCTGGTGGAGCTGCGCCTCTCAGCCTGAAGGGGCTCCCGTCTCCTCGGGCCCCTGCAGAGCTCTTGCCCAGAAAGCCGCCCGCTCCTTCCTCCTCCTCTCCGCTCAGATGCTTGGAGAGGGGGCAGCCCTGGCTGAGGAGAGCAGCTGGCCCCGGCCCTCCGGGGGCTGGCATGCAAAGCTGTCTTCACCGCTTCTCTCCTCTCCCTCAGGTCCCAATTAATGGATTCTGACATGGATTATGAAAGGCCAAACGTAGAGACCATCAAGTGCGTGGTAGTGGGGGACAACGCTGTGGGCAAGACCAGGCTCATCTGTGCCCGGGCCTGCAATGCCACCCTCACCCAGTACCAGCTGCTTGCCACCCACGTGCCCACAGTTTGGGCCATCGACCAGTACCGGGTGTGTCAGGAGGTAAGGCTGGGCGTCCATGCCGCGCATCTGGGCTTCTTCCCCAGGGATCACTCCAAACGGGGCCCATGCTGAGCTCATGGAAGCCCCTTAGGGGTCGGGTGGAGGCAGCTGAAGAGCACGGAGCCCCGGGAGGGAGGCCTGAGAGGAGCCCCCCCCTCCAGGGGAGGGGTCCTTGGCCCTTTGTGTTTTGCACGGCTGAGCTGGTGCCTGGGGCGTAGCATCTTGTGTAATCATAGCCCCCAGTAATGGGGAGCCCTGAAGGGGGGAAAGTGGTGGTGCTTTGGAGAGATGAGAGCTGGCGGTAGGAAAGAAGCTGCCAGCTAATGATACCAAAAGATCAGAGGCTTGGAAGTGTCCAATTGGCAGGTACAGTTGGGAACAAGGGCAGGCTCCCTGAGAGATCCCGTCCACTGCCATAACGGTCTGCCCTCTGAGAGTCTCACCTCCTGGCCAGCTCTTGTTAGTGAGTCTGCAGAGATGGCACCTGGATGAAGGTGTTTTAAGGCACACGTTGGGAGGCACTAGGTGTCCCTCCAGCCCCCATGTTGCAGGACCCTCAGGATTGAGGAGGCACGCAGGGCCTCCAAGAACCGTTGCCCTAGATTCCTGTCCCCGTCCCTGCCCCCACAGGTGCTGGAACGTTCCCGAGACGTGGTAGATGATGTCAGCGTGTCCCTCCGCCTCTGGGACACCTTTGGAGATCACCACAAAGACCGTCGCTTTGCTTATGGGAGGTAGGGAAGGCCCCCGGCTGCCTGCGGGGAGCCAAGTGGATGGCTTTTCCCTGCTTTCCCCGAGGTACGAAGCGACTCTGTGAAACTGAGCCTGGGAGGAAGGAGTGGAGAAAGCAGCACGGGCAGACCCTCGAGGGGGCGGCAGCCTGGGTGGTTTGCGGTCAGGATGCCTGGTTTGAGTCCTACCCTGTTAAGCAGTAGCTCTGCGACTCTGAGCAATTAGGAGAGCTGTTCTGAGATGAGTTTCGCAGATGAGATGGGAAAAAGTGGTCATTTCTAACTCACAAGATAGCTGTGAGGTCAAAACAAGAGTCTTTGAAAGCTCTAAAATGCTAAGTTAGGGGTGCATAAACTAGAGGTGCTGTTATTATACGTTTTGGGTAAGATCATGTGAGCAGATCCATATGACAGACGTGGGACTGTAGTGTAGGGGGTGCAGGTGGGTATGTGTGTTCTCCCTCGTTCCAGGGGCAGGTAACCTACCACTAGCTTTCTTTGCCTGTAACCTCACTCTCCCACCGCCAGATCCGATGTGGTGGTTCTGTGCTTCTCCATTGCCAACCCCAACTCCCTCCACCATGTCAAGACCATGTGGTACCCAGAAATCAAGCACTTCTGCCCCCGAGCACCTGTCATCTTGGTGGGCTGCCAGCTGGACCTGCGCTACGCCGACCTGGAGGCTGTCAATAGGGCCAGGAGACCCTTGGCTAGGTAGGGGGTGCTGGTGCCTAGGGAGGGGAAGGGGGCAGATGGGGTGCGGGGGTTGTCTCCCGGCTTCCTGCTCAGTCCTGAGGGAATCCACTGAGCCTCACATCTCTCCCTCCATTTGAAGCGAGCTCATGTAGGGAGACAACAAGAGTTCTCATTCTTTCATTCTCCCATCCATCCATCCATCCATCCATCCATCCATCCATCCAGCTATCCATCTGTTACACACTGAGTGGGCCGTACTGGGCTAAGCATCATGAAGAGAGAAGGAGAGGGAGTCTTTGCATGAAAGGGGCTCATAATCTTGCTGGGAGATGAACTTGATAGGTGAACATGTTAAAAACCAACGTGGAACATTGCATGCTAATTGCCAGAGAGGTGGTTGTCGCTACCACTGTTTTGAGCTGGGGAGATCACCAGGGCCTGGCATAGATATGGAGGGCTTCCTGGAAGAAGAGGGGATTGGAAGTGAGCCTTGAAGGACTAGTAGGATTTAGCGAGACAGAGGAGAAAGGGAGTGGAAATGAGCAGGGCAGGAATGGGGCTTAGGACACGGATCCTGAGCAGAGACCCTCCAGCCTGGTGAAAAACAGACAGGCTCTGGAGAGCTGCCTCTCCCCGCCCCCTGTTCTCTACCACCAACATGAATTTGGCTTCCCTTCTTGAACCTGCCAGGCCCATCAAGCCCAATGAGATCCTTCCCCCGGAGAAGGGTCGAGAGGTGGCCAAGGAGCTGGGCATCCCCTACTACGAGACCAGCGTGGTGGCCCAGTTCGGCATCAAGGACGTCTTTGACAACGCCATACGTGCAGCGCTCATCTCCCGCCGGCACCTGCAGTTCTGGAAGTCCCACCTCCGCAATGTGCAGCGGCCTCTGCTGCAGGCGCCCTTCCTGCCCCCCAAGCCGCCTCCCCCCATCATTGTGGTACCCGACCCCCCCTCCAGCAGCGAGGAGTGCCCCGCCCACCTCCTGGAGGACCCGCTGTGCGCGGACGTCATCCTGGTGCTGCAGGAACGTGTGCGCATCTTTGCCCACAAGATCTACCTCTCCACTTCCTCCTCCAAGTTCTACGACCTGTTCCTCATGGACCTGAGTGAGGAGGATCTGGGGGGCCCCTCAGGGTCAGGGGGCCCCTGCCCGGAGGACCACCGGGGTCACCCTGATCAACACCACCACCATCACCACCACCACCACGGCCGGGACTTCCTGCTTCGGGCAGCCAGCTTTGATGTGTGCGAGAGCGTGGAGGAGGGCGGGGGCTCCGGGCCCGCTGGGCTCCGGGCTTCAACTAGCGACGGGATCTTACGGGGCAACGGGACAGGGTACCTGCCTGGGAGGGGTCGAGTGCTGTCTTCCTGGAGCCGAGCTTTTGTGAGCATCCAGGAAGAGATGGCAGAGGATCCACTGACTTATAAATCCCGGCTGATGGTGGTGGTGAAAATGGACAACTCCATCCAGCCGGGGCCCTTCCGGGCTGTTCTCAAGTACCTGTACACAGGGGAGCTGGACGAGAACGAGCGGGACCTTATGCACATCGCCCACATTGCTGAGCTGCTCGAGGTCTTTGATCTGCGCATGATGGTGGCCAACATTCTCAACAATGAGGCCTTCATGAACCAGGAGATCACCAAGGCCTTCCACGTCCGCCGGACCAACCGGGTTAAGGAGTGCTTGGCAAAAGGCACCTTCTCAGGTATGGAACGTGCCTAGGAGCTGATGTCCAGAAGGCAGGGGAGTTCCCTCCAGGAGCCTTCTGAGGTCCAAGTAGCATTCTAAGTCATCTCAGCTGCTGATGTCCTGGAGACACAGTGGCTCTGCTCCTGAAGCCCAGTGTCCCCAGCCTGAGAGCGTGGTCACATAGTACTTCACAGCCTGTGGCTCAGAAGCAAGCAGGTTGTCTGGGTGCACTGTTGACCCTTGGGGTTGGTTGTACCACATTCTTTCCCCACATGCTCATGTGATGCCTCTTCTCCACCCGGACAGATGTGACCTTCATCCTGGATGATGGCACCATCAGCGCCCACAAGCCCCTGTTGATTTCCAGCTGTGACTGGATGGCTGCCATGTTTGGGGGGCCGTTTGTGGAGAGTTCCACCAGGGAGGTAAGGCTAGAATGGGAACGGTTGGGAAAGAGAGAGACTTACTCCCTTCCCATCTGAGGCATCTGTCACTTAATGGTACTTTCTTCAGCCTTGACTATGTGCAAACCACTGAGTGATGGGCCCGAGAGAAGTTTATGAGATGGTTCCCACAGCCAAGGACTTTCCAGTATACCAGGATAGGGAATTACGGTAACATCTTAACTCTACAGTTTAGAAGACACTTTTGATTCGTTATCTTATATTGTCTCACACGTGACTCTTATAGCGTAGCCTTCCCCTTTATATGTAAGGAAAGTGAGGACCTGAGAAGTTAAGCAACTCATGCAAAGCTCTGTAAGTAGAAAGGAGAGGGTAGGACTTGAACTCAAGACTTCTGATTCTTTGGCTGTATACATTGTACCTTGCTTTCTCTCGGACCCATGTGAAATAACTAGAAAAATATTCAGTGTGTCCCAAACTGAATCCATCACTGTTTTTAAATGTAGGTTTTATTATTATTGAGGTATGGTGAAGCCAACAGATCAGGAAAAAACTGCCATTAAAAAGATAGATTGTTATACTCACAGATCTCAATAGGAGGGGCACACACGGCATCTGGGGACATTCAGGGAAGCACCAGGTTGGGTCATGAGGCAGAGGGAGTAAGGGGAACTGTGGGCAAGAGCCTTTATTGTCTCTTCCATGGGAAGGAACAGGTGAAGCAGGGTAAACAGGCTTAGGGTTGGCTAGTTTGAATGATTTCCTCAGGCTCTGGGGCATAGGGGCTGTCCTGAGTCATCTAGTACCTGGCTCTGGGGTAATTAGGGCAGGGGGAGAAGGGCCTGGAGTGTGAGAGCAGGTAAAGGAGATAACTGGGGGTGTGGGCTCTGGATTGTTAGGTTTGCATATGAAAGGCATGATCTCAGGTGAGTCCTTTATTATCTCTAGGAAGTCCCTCTAGGGTCAGCAAGGCCCCAAATTTCAAAGCATCAGAATACAGAAACTAGAAAGAAACCCTTCATGCAATCACCCTTCCCTTAATCAGGGCCACTCCAACCCCCTGTTCTCACTGATACCGCTGCTTTCTTGGGCACCTAGACTGGAAACACAGAGTTGGAAGGGGCCTATCAGTGTGTCCTTAGAAATATCCTCTTAAGTCTATTCTCTCAAGTCTGTTCTCTCCTTTCCATTCTCCCAGCCAAGCCGAGTAGCCCAGGCCATGGCCCTGTTCTCCATCTTCTCTGAACTCCTGCAACATTGACTGTCCATCACTCAGCCTTGCAATTAACAAGGTCCTTCTTTGTGCAGTGGCTTCAAGTTCTGAGGGTCCACACCCCGTTTCCCCAGCTGGTCTGTGTTTTCTCTTGAGTGTAGGGAGTGGGCCTTTTACGTCTGCTGAGTACCCTCCTCAGCCCTGGTCCCTTAGTCAGTGCTCAGCAAACACATGAATGAAAAGCTGGACGAAGAACAGTGCAGCAGAGCGTCCTATTATACAGAGTAGGGATTTCCTAAAATTTCTGGGAAGGACGTCCTTCCGGTAGGCGAAGTGGAGGGGTTCAGATTTGAGTCGTCTCTGCTCCTTGAAGCGTGAGTTGGTTTGGGATGTGCAAAAGTGTGAGGCTGGGGACTCTCCAAAGCCGCGGGGCCCACCACTACCACAGAAGCAGCTGTAAAGCTCCAGCTGATTCCCAGTGCAGCCTGGAGAGACCGGCGTCTGATGAGAAAGCAGTTTTTGTGTCGGTGCTGCTCTGAAGAGATCCCAGAGGCCCAGAGCAGCAGCTTCAAGCAGCCCAGAGACACCAGCTGGTGTCTGCTTCGCTCGTTCGCATCCCACTGCTCCCTGAAGGGCTGGGAGGGTCTGGGTGCAGGTGACCAGAAGGACTCCTGCACACATCCTCCAAGCCGGAAGGATGCTAGCAAGAGTCCAGGTCCTCTTAAAAGCTGTTGGAGCCCTGCTCATAGGTGCTCAGCAGCTGGGCTCAGCACAGACTGTTGCTGTGGGAGACCAGCCTTTGGGGAAGGGGGGTTCTGAGCAGGTCCAGGGGCCGCGAAGGGGTGGCTGCCTGTTTGGAGTAGCCCAGCTAGGTGGGCCAGAGCCTTCTGAGTCCCTCGGAACTGAGTTACTCTTTCCCTACAGCTGGACCTCACCGCAGCCTGCTCTGTTCCTTCCCACCCGCAGGTGGTGTTTCCTTACACGAGCAAGAGCTGCATGAGGGCCGTGCTGGAATACCTGTACACCGGCATGTTCACCTCCAGCCCCGACCTGGACGACATGCAGCTCATCATCCTGGCCAACCGCCTCTGCCTGCCACACTTGGTCGCTCTCACAGGTAACTAAGCTCCGGGGCCTCCCGGGAGGAGGAGTCGGGGACCCCCAGGAGTCATGATTTCTCCTCTCACCTGTCTCCTCCTAGGGGACAGGCCACGAGCACCCAGGGAATACGTTTACATAAAGTGAAATACGTCAGTGCGTATTGGGGTTTGGGTGAGGACATGGATGTAAAGAAATGTGTGAGAGGGATGCTCGGTGGGAGCACCTTATAGGCTCTCTCCAGAGGTTATCTTGGCCCAGCAAAGTGGGCTCCAGCAGATGCCAGGGCCTGGTGTTCTTATTAGCTTGGCCGCACTCATGCAAGCTTAAGAAGTCAGAAAGAAAAGAACACCGTTCCTCATTTCTCCCCTTGCTCCTCCCCTTCCTCCTTCCTTTCCTTTTCCTTCTCCTTCTTCTCCTTTCCCTCTTCCTCCTTCTTCTCTCCCACCTTCACTTTCCCTTTCTTCTTCTAGAAATAGACAGCAGACATTGACCTGCCACTCCTAATTCCTTGATTCCTTGTAGATCCTGAGAGCTCGAGCTCAGCTTTCAGGATGCACCAACCCCAGAGATGGGTTGGAGCAGGGACTGAGGCAGGAGGGAGACCAAGGAGCAGGAGTTCGGGGTCCAAGGGCTGCAGGAGAGATGGTGCCATCCCGAGGAGGGGTGTCTGGGGCCTGCTGATGTTGGAGTCGACATTTGCATTGCATTGGTGTTGGCGTTGCTACCTGTACTGGTGTTGATGTCGAGGTTAGCATTCTTGGGCGGGTCAGGGGGCAGAGAGCAGGGCCTCAGATACTGAGTTGAGGTTCAGGGAAGGACCCGGTGTCAGAGCTGCTGGGGCCCTGGGCAGATGATCAAGGTTGGGACTGAGCTATGAGGGAAGCAGTGATCCCATGATGAGAAATGAGTTGAAAGGTGGGACTTGGTCCCAGGAAGAAGGGAGGAATCATTGATCAGAACCAAATGTTAGGAGCTGAGCCTTAACATTAAGGGCCTTAACTCCCTCTGCAGAGGGAGTCCAGGGGACACCAAGGGCTTTAGGGCAGGGAGCGAGAGAGAGGCTTCTAAAGCTTACAACTGCAGAATTCCCTGGCAGACCAGTGGTTGGTTAGGACTCCGCACTTCCACTGCAGGGGGCATGGGTTCGATCCCTGGTTGGGGAACTAAGATCCCGCATGCCACACAGTGTAGCCTATAAATAAATAAATACATAAATAAATAATAAAGATCAGAGCTGCAACAATATGTCATCCATGGCCATCCATGAAAAAGTGCTGTGGCCTTCCCAGAGCACAGAAAACTGTCCAAACTCTTAGATCGAGTAATTCAACGTTTGAAAGGCTATCTACAAAGAATTGACCCACATGAAAAAAAGTACAAAGGTGTTTAAGTTTGTTTCATCATGGCAGGTGATCAGAAACAAGTCAAATAGGCGCCATTGGTTAAGCACACATGGGTAATTTTCACAAGGTAGCGATTAAAAATGTTAATCACTGCTGCGTGGAAAGGCTTATAGAAAATAACATTGAATGACTTTTCCAGTGAAATGCTCCATACGTGCCAAAAAACATATTTAAAAAAATGTGTTGTGTATGTACCTTGTCAAGGATCAGTGGAAAATGCCAAGTATGGTGTAATAAGTGTGCTTTGTGTTTAGTGATATATGCTTCCTATGAAGTTATTAATTCAAGCTTAAAATTTTTTTTTAACATTTATTTATTTGGTTGCGCTGGGTCTTAGTTGTGACAGGTGGGCTCCCTAGTTATGGCACGTGGGCACCTTAGTTGCGGCTTGCCGGCTCCTTAGTTGCGGCTTAGCAGTGGCATGTGAACTCTTAGCTGCAGCATGCATGTGGAATCTAGTTCTCTGACCAGGGATCGAACCCCGGCCCCCTGCATTGGGAGCGTGGAGTCTTAACCACTGCGTCACCAGGGAAGTCCCAAGCTTAAATTTTTTTTAATGTTAAATATAACACAAATACACATAATATATGGTCAGCTTAATGAATTATTACAAAGCAAAGGGACCCTTGCCGGCCATACCAGAAGCCCTCCACCTGTCCCTCCCAACCACGGGCCCTTCCCCCGTCCCCAGGAGGAACCACTCTGTCTATTACTCTTTTTTAGGATATTTTTTATGGCCTCACTTCCTTACACTTCCTCATAGTTTTATCATCCAAATGTGCATCCTTAAACACTATAGCATGATTTTATTTTTTATATATCCTTTACGTTTTTTCTTTTTTAATCTGTAAGTACCTTGTCCATGAAAAAAAACTTTCCCTTGTAATTTGTTGGAAAAACCCCACTGATCTAGGAAATCTAGATTTGTTTTTACTGATTGCGTTTCTATAGTACACCGTATTTCCTGTAAACTGGCCATTGGATCTAGAGGCTAGATCAGATTCACATTCAGTTTTCTTTTGGTAAGACTACTTCATACATTGTTTCTGTTTTTCATCAAGAAGCATAGATTGTCTGCTTTTCTCTCTTTTTGGGACGTTAGCAACCATTGAGTGTCATTGCCTGGATCCATTAATTTATTAGGTGTTGTGAAATGGTAATATTCCAATTCAGTCATTTTTTTCTTTATCTGTTGGAATACTTCTAAAAAGAGAGAAACTTGCCCTCACCTACTGTTCATTTACCCAGTGGTATAGTTCATGTAGAACAGGCAGGTGAATGCTTGATTCTTTTATTTACCAGTTTTCAAGATACATTTGTTTTCCTATCCTTTGAGAGTGACCAATTAGTTTCTTATTATTAATTATGCTTATGAACTCTCAGATTTGAACATACTCAGTTGGTTTCAAATAATTGCAATTAGCTTTATGGAAGCTCAAATACCCTACTGCTCCCTTAGCCTGTAGGAGTCTCTTCAAGTTGGCTGCAGAGTCTCTGAGCTTTCTGATTATCTGGAATGACAAGATGTTCCAGGTTCCTCTTGTACATTTCCTGCCCCAGACCTGGAATCAGCCATTTCTCTAAGAAGCCCTGGTTTCTTGTAGTTGGAAATGGGATTTCAAGGCTGCAATCTGTGCATTAGAGATGCTTTTGCTATTGGGATGGCTCTTGTTTCTAGGTCTTTTCCATGGACTGAGCTGGGAAATATATGTTTAAAGATAAAATACTTTATGAGTTCATAGTGATACAGTTAAAATTCAGGACTAAGAGTGTTTACTTCTTCCATAGAAACGTTTTAACATGAAATGCAAGGTTAGTACACAATTTGTTACAAAATTTAAATCAATAGGAACAACTAGGTTTAATGCTTAGTTCTAATTCATAGTTCTCAGCAAACCTGAGGTTTAATACCCTCTCCCATCAGTTTCAGTGGCTGCTCTGGGGGGTGGGGGCTTTCACCCCACCTATATAACTACTTGGTGCAACATATGTAGCTTGAAAAATCCTTTTAGGTGATTCTGATCTCCTTCACTTCCCACCTCCACTCCACCGGGAAAGTCTTGCTCTACTCCCAGTTTCCTCACTGGTAGGAGCAGACTTATATCTCCTGTGGCCTTTCCTGGCCTGTTGGGACTTACCCCTGGCCCTGATCTTTCTTTGCCCTGCAATGGGCCCCTGCCAGGGGGGGATAAGCAAGTGCCTGTCCACTCCTGTGGTTCTTCAGCCCTTTCCTGGCTGTGTGTGTGTCACAGAGCAATACACAGTGACCGGGCTGATGGAAGCAACTCAGATGATGGTAGACATCGATGGGGACGTCCTTGTGTTCCTGGAACTGGCTCAGGTAGGATGGCAGGGGAAGGAATCTCTCCAACATTCTCAGCTTTGGGCTCTGTCTGCCCATTTGGCAGCGAATGGGGAGGGGCTGGGAGGTGGTGGGTAGGAAGGGAACCCATTATCAGACTTGGTTCCCTGAGTGGGCAGAGCCCATCTCATCCTCCAGGCCAGAGGATACACCCTACCCCACCAAGAGGAGAGGCTGGCCATGGGGGGAAGGGACAGAGACTTCAGGAAACCGTAGGACAGGGGAGGGAAGCCCAGAATCATGTATAGACGTGGTTGCTGCCTGCTGAGATCATTTGAGGCACACTGGGGACCCTCCATCTAAAATGAACTTCCCACCTCCATTTTCCCAAACAGGCAAGCAAAATCTCCCACACTGGCCCTCAGGGTGCCAGAAATTCTACCAGTAAAGATTAGTTTACGAAGTTAAAGCATGGCAGACACACCTGGGAAGTCAGTTCTCTAAGCCTGGTTGTCAGCACCTTAGTGCAGGCTGCTTTGGTCCCTGACAGCGGGGAGGACGAGGGGTCATATCTGAGGAGGGCAGACACAGCGGGATGCCGCCACATAGGAATGTGGATTTCTGGGGCTGCCGGGGACAGGTCAGAGGTGAGGTGGTGGTCATGACAGTGCCAAGGAGCAAATCCAGCGTCATTCCCTTATGGTTTTGTGTGGCCTTGCCTCTCGAGGTGCCTCTCGAGTCTTTATGACTCAGGGCCTTTGCCCACCTGCACCAAAGCTTTGGCTCTGAAGGCAACTGTAGATGTCTGTGTGCAGACCCCGCCCCTGGGGTCCCAGCACAGATGCGCTCCCGTCTGTTCCCAGTTCCACTGCGCGTATCAGTTGGCTGACTGGTGTCTCCACCACATCTGCACCAACTACAACAATGTGTGTCGCAAGTTCCCTCGAGATATGAAGGCCATGTCCCCAGGTGAGCACCCCCGGCTGCACCTGTGCTCCCCCCTCTGCTTGGGTCCAAATCTCTGACCTGACCCCAGGGCACCCGGAGACTGCCGAAGACCCTTGGGCCTAACTTGACCTTGTGGGTGGGGAGCAGCCTGCAGAGGTGCATCCAGCCAAGCAGAGGGGGGCCCGGGAAAAGTGCTGGCGTGGAGGGCAGGGCTCCCTCGGGGACCTTGGGCAACTCACTTTGCCCCTCTGGGCTTCTGTTTCTCATAAGTACAGTCAGACTAGAGTTGGTATTTTTCAGACCTTTTTGGATCAGACTCCACGATAAGCAATACATTTTATCTTGTGACCCAGTACACATGTAGAAAAATATATCAATTATTTTGAATGCTGCTCATGACCCATGACATTAATTTCATAACCTAGGAATGGGCACAAGTCACAGCCTGGGCACAGGTCTGGGTATCCTCTGGGGTCCCTGCAGCTTGGCCTCTGCTTAATTCATGTCTCAGGTCCTGGGGCCCACAGGAAGCGCATGGGCTCCAGGGAGAGGTATCGCTGACCTCCCCGAGTTCCTGCCGCTCCGTCTTGAGGTCTTCACTGGGGGCCCTCCACTCTGCTGTGACCCCCTGCCCGCTAGCAGCTTCTCACTGTACCCTGCCAGTTCTCCCACCCCCATTCTCTCCTCTTCACCCTTCTAGCATTTTCTTTCTAAAGCACAGCTCCAATCACATCCCTCCCCTGGTTCCAAACTCCCGTGGTGCCCCCCGGCCTTCCAGAATAGGTCCAAACCCCTCAGTCCAGCCTTCCCTCCCATCTGACCTCCTGCAACGCCCCCATCCCCACTTCCCTTCGAAACCTCAGCTCTGCCAGCCACCTCTGCTGTCGCCCCAAGCAAGCCGAGCATCTTCTTGCCGACAGCTTTGCTTGCCCTTTCTCCCTCATCCTTTGCCTCAGCCTGCTTTATTCTCAGCACACACTAAAGCCCTGTGTAGATCTTCCCTCTGTCTTTGAAGAATAGCACAAGTGGGAATGCCTTTCCCCGGCACGTACCGTCGGCCCCACTCCCTGGGCACCTGGCTCTCTTTAGGGGGCTCTGTGAAGGGATGTGGTCCTGGCAGGACCGAAGGCCATCTGCAGGCCCCATGGTGGCAGGGCAGGGGTGGGAAGTCCCTCTTGCGCCTTCTCCTGGCGTCCTCCTCATCAAGCCCTACTGCGTTCTGCTGCAGAAAACCAGGAGTATTTTGAGAAGCACCGGTGGCCGCCTGTCTGGTACCTGAAGGAGGAGGACCACTACCAGCGGGCCCGGAAGGAGCGCGAGAAGGAGGACTGTCTCCACCTGAAGCGGCAGCCCAAGCGGCGCTGGCTGTTCTGGAACAGCCCTTCCTCACCGTCCTCTTCAGCCACCTCCTCGTCTTCACCATCTTCCTCCTCGGCTGTGGTCTGAGACGCTGCCACCCTCTTCTGGCCCTGCTGCTGTTGTCCCCACGTGTTCTTGCCCCTCTGCCCTTCTGCATCGCCCCCTCCACCTTCCAGGGACAGAGGACTCACATAACCGGGACCCTGCGGGGAGAAGCCGCTCTCACCAGCCAGCAGAGCTCAGCAGAGAGAGGAAGGAGCCAGGCCTCGCGGATCAGAGCAGGGGCCCGGGCAGAGGTCCCGATTCCACGGCAGGGCAGGAGGCAACCCCTGGGAGGTGGGGAGCGGGGAAAGAGCTGAGGGCTGTGGCGTCTGGTCTCTGGGTCGGAGAGCCCTAGAATCAAAGGGAAACTCCCCCAGCTGTGAGGCCGTGTGTCTTGGTCTGCGGAGGCAGCCCCCTGCCCGTGAGCGGCAGTGAGCAGGCAGGGTCCTACCTCTGTTGATCGTGTGTTGGCATCAGCGGACTTGGAGGGTTGCAGATGTTTTGTGGGCATTTGCACGTGGAACCTACTCAAATCCTCACTGGAGAAGTCAGGGTAGAAATTAAGCCTTCAGAACCCAACTCAAGGTCTCCACCCCTGGGGTGCAGCTGCCAGAGGCCGCAAGTGGAAGGCTGGCCCTCTGCCAGCATCTCTCACAGGGCTGTGGGCATCCAGGCCTGAGAAGGGCGGCAGAGGTTGCTCAGAGCTGCAGGCCTAGAAGCAGCGCCTCTTGGTGCAATGAGAAACTTCTTTCTCCCCGCTCCTTCACCACTCAGATTTGGAGATGGAAACCAAAGGAAACAGCTGGAACAGGGGGAGAGAAGGAAGGGAGTGATGGGGGCCTGGGTGCAGCAATCCCATGCTCCTTTGGGCTCCTCCCCCTGCCTCTGGCTAGCACGGCTTCTCACGGGGTAGGGTAAATTTAGCAAAAAACCCCAAACAACAATGAACAGACTCACCACCAACAAAAACATTGTCGCCTCTATCCCCTCAAAGGAAGAAAAGCAGAAAAAGACCCTGTATGGCTTACATTTCTATAAAGCCAAACAGGGTTCCCCACGTGGATGAGGCAATGGTTGAGGCGGTAGAATTGACTCCAGTGCTTTTCAGGAAAGCAGTGTCACCGGCTGTGACCGAGGACGCCCCGGCCCTGCTGGTTGACCCTGGGCAGCACGTTGCGTGCCTTCAGCATGCTGGGGATGAGGTTTCGGGGGTGGGGAGGGTGGGCTCAGGGATCGCTGTGGCGTTGGAGCCACGCGTTCGCCCATCATGAGAATCAGGCTATCCTCACCTTCAGCGTGTAACTCCATAACATATGAATGTGTTGGAGGGGTGGGGTGTGGTAGGGGTCAAGGTCAGGAGAAAGGCACTGACATGGAGAATAGGAGACCCTGTAATGAAGGATCATGTCACATGACCTTACTCGTGCTGGCTGGTGATAAAAGGGAAGGAGAAAAAATGGGGGAATTGAACAGGAGCAAAGCCAAGGTCAGTCCAGAGAAGAGGAGGGAGGAGACTGGAGGACTGTGGAGGATTGAGACAGTAGCTTGCAGCCCCATTGGGGGAAAGCTGGGTCGCAACTGACCCTCTTCGCATTTTCTAACCCTGATCCGTATTTCACTCCCCACACCCTTTGTAGATTTAGAAGACGGAGTCCCTCTGATGAAGGTGGAGCCAGAGAGACTGAGCTCCTGGCCTCAGAGCTCAGGAGTCACCTTGTCTAAGAAAGATGCTTTAGGAAGAGGAACTGGTTTTCGGTCCCAGGGCCCTAGGTGGGCTCCACCACCAAGAGGCTGGCTTTAGGTCTGGGATAGAGCAAACCCAGAAACCATGGAATCTCTGCATCAATTTTTTGGTGCCAAGACCTAGGGATTCGAAATTAAGTCCTCGTCAAGAGAAGGAGCAGGAGGTGGCAGGTCACGCGGGTCTAGAGTGGCTGTGACCCATGTTGTCAGAGCCCCAGACTTCGAGGCCATGGCTGCCTCCCCTCCAAGTCCTCCAGGTGGCAGGCTGGGAAACCAGACGTGTGCTGCCCTCTACTGGCTGGTGAGCTCCCTGCCGCTGAGCTCAGGGTGAGCCTGAGGAGCAATGGGCGGGGCAGAGGGGGAGCCTCCAAGGTGGGGGGTGCAGCTCTGCCCCCAGCACCTTCGCTCTGGGGAGGTGACAGAGGAGGGGCCGGGGGGCCTCCCTGGAACTCTAGGTGGGTGGGAGAGCCAGGGCCTGAAGTCCAATGGCAAGGGAATTGCTCCGTGAGGTTGCAGGCCTGAGCCACTGGGCCCACTGATAAGGATGCAGACAGGCCAGTGGGGAGAGAAAGGGAAGGTGGCCCAGGAGCTGCAGGAGACCCCCAGGTGAGGGGTCACAGAATGACCCCAGCAAGCAGGGCCCCACCCCCCCTTCCCAGCAGCTCTGTCAGAGCCGGTCTGCACCTCCAGGGAGCCCAGCAGGCCCAGGTGTGGCCCAGGGACATCACCTGGGGAGGCTGTGGGGAAGCCGGGCCAGGCTGGGGTCCCTCTCCCAGGGGAAGGGCAGGGAGGAGGGGCTGGATTCCAGTCCCCCAGGAACCTGGCGCCCGGAAATCCAGAGTCAGAGCAGGAGACACCCCCATGCAGGGCGAGCTTGAGCCCGAGGCATAAAAGGGAGAAGGATGGAGCGGGTCACACAGCAAGAAAACACACCCCTGCACCCGGGTCACTCAGCACTGCTCCAGAGAACAGTAGGATGGGGGAGAAAACACACACACACACGCCTCTTTTTATATAAAATTGCATATTTAATTTGGTCATGAATTCATAAACACATGAATATTTTGTACCTAATGGCCTTTCTTGTATTGTTTGATATTTCCAACAAACTCTTCTAAGGTGGGAACTTCCAATGGAGAGGAGCATGAACAGATACCCAACCACTAATGAAACACTTATTAAGTGCCTATCGTGGGTCAGGTGCTATTTGGACTGGATATAAAACAAAAAACACAACTTCATGCTCTCATTCAGCTTACCTTAAATAAATAAACATGACAAACACTGACAAGGCTAATACTTTAGATGGGCACTTAAGGAAGTCCTCCAAGAAAGGGACAAGTGAGGTGAAACATGATTGGCAATAATTCATTTATTTCTCCCTCTGAAGATGAATGCAGAGTGTCCTACACAGACAAGAACAGCAAAGGCAGGAAACGCCTGACTTCCAGGGAAGGGAGGGGCAGCAAGGTGTGACCTCTGGAAGGAACAGGGAAAGGGCTGCAGCACCAAGGCCACCGAGGTAGGACCCCTACCAAACTCCACTAGAACACCATGCCCTGAACATGTCTAAATACTCAGCCAATTCTAGTTTGGGCCCAGCCATGCCACTCTTGGACACACAGAGTTTTGAGATGGAAAAGACCAAAACCCTGAGAATTACTACTTCCATAACGTTATCTTGCCATGACTGGAATACTACAGAGATAGGTGGGGTGGAAGGAGGGCTGAAGTGGTTACAAAGTATTTTTAAAAGTAAGAGAAAGTGGTCTACCATCCCTCAGCTGAGGATGCTGCCATGCATCTTCCTTATTTAGGCAGAGTAGCCAAGTGAGGAAACCTCCCACCAAGCGCTTGGGAGGGGCAAATGGAGGAGGGGAAGGATCACAAAGAGAAGCCAGCTTGCAAGACTTTATTCTCAAAACAAGATTGCAATACAGAGATTGGCCAAGATAGCAGAGTAGAAAGACCCTGAGCTCATGTTCTCTCACAGGCACCCAAAATTACAACTATTTGCAAAACAACCATTGATGAAAAAGACCGGATCCTACCAGAATAGATCTTCTGCAACTAAAGACATAAAGAAGGAACCACAGTGAGATGGGTTGGAGGGGGCAGACTCACAGTGTAATCAAGTCCCATACTCCTGGGTGGGCAACCCACAAACTGGAGAATTATATTGCAGAGGTTCTTCCACAGGAGCGTTCTGAGCCCCACATCGGGCTCTTCAGCCCAGGGGTCCTGCACCAGCAAGATGAGCCCCCAGAGCATTTGGCTTTGAAGGCATGCAGGGCCCTAATTTTGGGTGTCCCAAAGGACTGGGGGAAATAGAGGCTTCACTCTTAAAGGGCACACATAAAATCTCACATGCACTGGGACCTAGGGCAAAAGTAGTAATTTGATAGGAGCCTGGGCCAGACCTACATGCTAGTCTTAGAGCATGTCCCAGAGGGGCAGGGCATGGGTGTGGCTCACCCTGGGGACATGGACACTGGTAGCAGCCATACTTAGAAGCTCCTTCTACTGCTGGACACTGGTGCTGGTAGGCATCATTGTGGGATCCTCCCTCTAGCTCATGAGCCCCAGGAGCTAATGAGTTGGGTGGGGGTGGCCAGCCCCACCCAACAGCCTGTAGGCAGCAGTGCTGAGATGCTTCAGGCCAAACAGCTAACTGGGCTGAGACACAGCCCCAGCCATCAGCAGACAAGCTGCCTAAAGACTTCCTGAGCCCACAGACACCTGTAGGCATGCCTCCAGACATGGCACTGCCCACCAGAGGGCCAAGGCCCAGCTCCACCCACCAGTGGGCAGGCATGGGCCCTGCCCTCCAGGAAGCCTTCACTAGCCTCTGGACAGCCTCACCCACCAGGGGACAGACACCAAATGCAAGAAAACCACAATCCTGCAGACTGTACACAGCAGGCAAGACCCTGTTCTGGGACCAGCTGGGACCCAGTCCTGCCCACTAGCAGGCCAACACAAGCTTCAGGACACCCCAGACCCCATACCCAACTGTGTCAGGAACTAGCTCCCCTGCACCAGTGATATGACACCAGCTCTGGAATTCCTGGGCCCTGCAGCCAGACCCCAGGACACAGCTCTGCATGCCAGTAGTCTGGCACTAACCCTAGGACCTGGCTTCAGCCACCAGTGGGTGGGCAACAGCCCCAGAGTTTTCTGGACCCTGACCACGCCCACCAGTGAGTCAGCACTAGCCCTGCGGCCCCATGGGGTTCTGTAACCAGCTTCCTCGTGACCAGGCGCTACAAATGCGCAGCTGGCAGCCTCTGCACAAGGTAGGCCCTGGCAACCAAGCCTACCACACTGCCTAGATAGTCAGCCTGCCACAACAGAAGGACCCATGCAGCTCTCATGGGGGAACCCCTAGAGCCTATAGATTGGGTGATGAGAAGGGAGTGCACTGCTGGGAGGGCATTGCAGAGGATGTGTCCTACAAAAGGCCACTTTGCCAAGGTTCGGAAACAACAAGCCTACCAAATACATAAAAATACAAATAGCAACTTAGAATGAGGTGGCAGAGTAACATGTTCCAGATAAAGGAAAAAGATAAACCACCAGAAGAAGAAGTAAGTAAAGTGGAGATAGGCAATCTACCTGAAAAAGAGTTCAGGGTAAAGATGATCAAAGGACTTGGGAGAAGAATGAATGCACAGAGTGAGAAGTTAGAAGTTTTTAACAAAGAGTTTAAAAATATAAAGAACAACCAAAGAGAGATGAAGAATACAATAAATGAAATAAAAATTGGGTTCACTTGGTGTTTTGCTGAAAGACCTGCTTTCAGCTTGAGGTTCAGAGGATTCACTGGCAAAATAATCACCCCACACTTTAATAAGCAAGAGATAAGGAAATTTATTATATGAGGGGTACCTCTTACTACTTATTATATGAGTAGTAAGTTACAGTATAAGGACAAGTAATATATATATATATATATATAGAGAGAGAGAGAGAGAGAGAGAGAGAGAAATAAATGTACATACATTACCAAATTGGGAAAAACAAGCAACATCACCAACCTGGACGAGTTTGCACCACCAAGCTGGGAGAACGAGCAATATATAGAGAGATAAAAGCGCGTACGTTACCAGTTGGGGAAACACCTACATCCAGATCTAAGCAATGCTGGGAAGTCCCTGTAACAGCAATCTGGAGTCCCAGTTGGGAAGGTCCTGGGCGGTGCATCTGCCCGATGGTGAGACTTCAGAGTGCCGCTCAAAGGAGTCCTGCTTTTAATGCCAAGCCCCAAGTTGATAGTCATTAGCTTACGTGCAAATATGCAACTCTGGCTATTATCATAAATGCTTTGATACTTTAGTCGTAAGTCTCAGAATGTTCGCTGATCCCCAGGAACTGGCCAGATTCCCAAGGCCCAAGAAGCTTCACGACTTACTCCCTTCCTTATCTGTTGGTTCCCAAGACTTGCTAGCACGTTTCTGCTGACCTGCATGTAGTCCAGCAGTTTGGTATGTAGCTCTTTCAGTCTTTGTTTAGTCAAAGACCTATTGTTGCCTCTGAAGTCTGAACAAGACTATTAATTTTCCCAACACTTGGTATGTTAAATTACATGGGAAGCATTGTCCAAACTCGCAGTTGCCTGTGTCAGATGGAATCATCAGGCTCTCCCCAGTTCTACTGCAGCCACCAGACAGATAGGGGAATGGGTTTTGGGTTCTTCTGCTGTCTAGTCTCTCACTTTACTCTATGTCCAAAAAAAAAAAAAATCCCCTTTGGGAATACTCCCACCTCTAGGCCCTCAGGTCCTGACTCCCGTGGCATTTTGCATTGCACCTGACTCCAATTCCCCCAGGAGTTCCTTCTTGTACCTCTAGGACCCCCTTCACTCCAGGCCTTGGCAGCCCCTGCACTGTTACAGACTACCTGTTGGGCTGGCCACTTCCAAGCTGCCCACATCCTAGGCCTTATAGATGCTCAATCTCAAGGAATACACCCTAACGTAGGGAAACCTCTTATAGGACATAAGCTTCATAGAAAACAGACCCTCCTCAAGGAGAGCCCTGGCAACACACTGGCACTGGTTCAAACTTCCCTTATCAGGGACCCCTCACGTGAGGGACTGGAGACCAGAAATGTCTGCTTAGGAATCAGTGGGAGAGTAGAGGATGCTCATATACCTCATTAGGTAAGAAGGGAATTCGGGAGACACTCTGATCCCCTTCCGACAAAAGCCTCCTGGTAAAATGTCGTCGTGATGCCGGACTTCATTTCTAGGAGAGCTCTCTGTTGCAGGTTACTCAACATGGGAGAAGCCTCTTCTAAGCCAGAAGAAACACCTCTGGAATGTATCCTTAAAAATTGGAAAATTTTTTAAATAGATGGGCTGAAAAGGGAAAAACTTAAACTCTACTGTAGGGACTTCCCTGTTGGTCCAGTGGTTAAGACTCCACACTTGCAATGCAGAGGGCATGGGTTCAATCCCTGGTCGGGGAAGTTCCGCGTGCCATGCTGCACGGCCTAAATAAATAAATAAATACATAAATAAAATAAAAATTAAATTGTTAAAAAAAAACTACTGTAACACTGCCTGGCCTTTATATAAGTTGGGGGGATGGAGAAAAATGGTCTGAAAAATGGGTCTCTAAATTACAATACCATCTTGCAATTGCATCTTTACTGTCACAAGATGGGAAAATGGATTGAGGTTCCCTATGTTCAAGCCTTCATGGTCCTTTACCAAAACCCAGCTCTAAGTGGCTCCTGTAATCAAAGGCCTGGGGAATCAGAAAGCACTCCCGACATTTTAGATGATCTCCTTCTAACCTTCCCCGATTCTCAGGGAGGAAATCAAGTTTCCCCTGCTTCTCCAGAGCCACCTACTTCCCCAGAGGCACCTACTTCTCCAGATTCCTCTGACCGGTCCCATACTCCATTTCCCTGTGTTCTTTATATCCACTGTTGCCCCAGGAAGGAGAGACTAGTCCCTCCGGGGTAACTTGTAATGGAACTTCCTATCACCCAGGATCGGGAAAAGTGTGCCCTCTTAGGGAAGTGGCAAATGTTGGAGAGACAATCAGAGTACATGGGCCCTTTTCTTTAACTGATTTAGCCCAATGCAGACAGAGACTGGGCCATTTTTCTGAAGACCCTAGTAAGTTTGCTGAAGGGTTTCAGCCCTAACTCTGACCTTTGATTTAACTTGGAAGGATGTCCAAATAGTCCTATCTACTTGCTGTACCCCTGAGGAAAAACAGAGAATTTGCGCAGCAGCCCAGGGCCACACTGACCATCTTGCCAGGGACCAACATGAACATTTTGTTATGGGTGGAGATGCAGTCCCAAACCAGGAGCCCTGTTGGAATTATAATTCCTGAGAGGGAACAGAAGACAGGAAGCACATGATCCAATGTGTATTAGAAGGGATGAGAAAGTGTATGAAAAAAGCCAGTTAACTATGAAAAGGTTAAAGGAGTGACCCAAGAAGAAAAAGAAAATTCAGCCCTCTTTCATGGATGGCTTGTGAAGGCTTTTAGAAAACTTACTAACATAGATCCATCCACTCCCAAGGGTCAGTCTCTGCTGGGACAACATTTTATCAGCCAGTATGCCCCTGATATTAGGCGGAAACCCCAAAAGTTACAATTAGGCTCACAAACCCTGGTGTCCCAACTCTTAGAGGTGGCCTTTGGGGTATTTAATAATCGAGATCAAGCTGAGGCAGAGGAGAGAACCCAATGCGAAAACAGGCAGGCCAGGGCTCAAGCTAAACTGATAGCCATAGCTATCAGCCATGCCTTGCAACCTCAGGACAACCCAAGGGGGCCAAGGAAGTTTAACCATCCACCTGGAGGTAAAACCAGCAAGGGGGAATACTTCAAATGTAAGTCAACTGACCACTGGGCCCAAAAGTGCCAAAAAGAACCCTCTGGTCCATGCCCAGTCTGCAAACAAACAGGTCATGGAAGTGGAACTGTCCTCACTCCCAAAGGGGAAGGGGGGCTCCCGTTCGTGAGATGGCCATGCTGGACGACTGAGGTGGCCCAGGGATTCTGGCGACTCCCCCCAATGTGATGTCTCTCTCCACTGAGGAGCTCAGGGTGGTCCTTGATGTGGCAGGTAAGAAAATCAGTTTTTTAATTGATACAGAACCACATATTCTGTCCTGATCTCTCACACTGGGTATCTTTCCTCCAAAAGCTGTACAGTGACTGGTGTCGACAGAAAGCCTCACACCCATTACTTCACTGAGCCTCTCACTTGTCAATTTGAACAGCGTTTGATCTCACATGGCTTTTTAGTTGTGCCTGAGTGTCCTACCCCACTACTGGGAAGAGAGATTCTGGGTTCCCTCGGAGCCATATTACGAGTAAGACAGACCAGCCGGAAGAACAAGGTCTTATTCCCAGCCATATTCTACACGCAGTAAACCTTGCAGATTGGGACAAAGAAACCCCTGGGAAGGCTATAAATGCCCAACCTATAAAAATTAGCCTTAAGCCAGAAGTTGCGTATCCTAACGAGAGACAGTACCCCATAAAGTTGGAAGCAAAGAAAAGGTTTGCAACCCTTCATAGATAAATTCTTTTTTTATTTGCCCTTCTTTTCTTTCCTTTTCTTTTTATTGGAATATAGTTACTTTACAATGGTGTGTTAGTTCCTGCTTTATAACAAAGTGAATCAGCTATACATATACATATATCCCCATATCTCTTCCCTCTTGCGTCTCCCTCCCTCCCACCCTCCCTATCCCACCCCTCTAGGTGGTCACAAAGCACCAAGCTGATCTCCCTGTGCTATGCAGCTGCTTCCCACTAGCTATCTATTTTACATTTGGTAGTGTATATATGTCCATGCCACTCTCTCACTTTGTCCCAGCTACGCTTCCCCCTCCCCGTGTCCTCAAGTCCATTCTCTACATCTGCGTCTTTATTCCTGTCCTGCCCCTAGGTTCTTCAGAACCAATACCACATCTTCTTTATCCATTCCTCTGTTAATGGACATTTAGATTGCTTCCACATCGGGGCTATTGTAAATGGTGCTGCAATGAACATTGGGGTACATATGTCTTTTTGAATTATGGTTTTCTTAGGGTATATGCCCAGTAGTGGGATTGCTGGGTCATATGGTAGTTCTATTTTTAGATTTTTAAGGAACCTCCATACCGTTCTCCATAGTGGTTGTATCAATTCACATTCCCACCAACAGTGCAAGAGTATTCCCTTTTCTCCACACCCTCTCCAGCATTTATTGTTTGTAGATTTTTTTGATGATGGCCATTCTGACTGGTGTGAGGTGATACCTCACTGTAGTTTTGATTTGCATTTCTCTAGTAACTAGTGATGTTGAGCAGCTTTTCATGTGCCTCTTGGCCATCTGTATGTCTTCTCGTGAGAAATGTCTATTTAGGTCTTCTGCCCATTTTTGGATTGGGTTGTTTGTTTTTTTGATATTGCGCTCCATGAGCTGTTTGTATATTTTGGAGATTAATCCTTTGTCAATTGCTTCATTTGCAAATATTTTCTCCCATTCTGAGGGTTGTCTTTTCATCTTGTTTGTAGTTTCCTTCGCTTTGCAAAAGCTTTTAAGTTTCATTAGATCCTGTTTGTTTATTTTTGTTTTTACTTTCATTACTCTAGGATGTGGGTCAGAAAAGATCTTGTTGGGATTTATGTCAAAGAGTGTTTTTCCTGTTTTCCTCTTAAGAGTTTTATAGTGTCTGGTCTAGAATTTAGGTCTTTAATCCATTTTGAGTTTATTTTTGTGTATGGAGTTAGGTAGTGTCTAATTTCATCCTTTCACATGTAGCTGTCCAGTTTTCCCAGCACCACTTATTTTTTAATAATTTTATTTATTTATTTGGTTGCACCAGGTCTTAGTTGCAGCTTGAGGCCTCCTTAGTTGTGGCTTGCCAGCTCCTTAGTTAAGGTATTCAAGCTCCTTAGCTGTGGCATGTGAACTCTTAGTTGCAGCATGCATGTGGGATCTAGTTCCCTGGCCAGAGATTGAACCCAGTCCCCCTGCATTGGGAGTGCTGAATCTTAACCACTGTGCCACCAGGGAAGCCCCCCCAGCACCACTTATTGAAGAGACTGTCTTTTCTGCATTGTATATTATTGCCTCCTTTTTCATAGATTAGGTGACCATAGGTGCATGGGTTTATTTCTGGCCTTTCTATTCCGTACCGTTGATATATATTTCTGTTTTTGTGCCAGTACCATACTGTCTTGAGACAATGGAATACTACTCAGCCATAGACAAAGAATGAATTTTGCCTTTTGCAGCAACATGGATGGACTTGGAGGGTATTATGCTAAGTGGAATAAGTCAGATGGAGAAAGACAAATATTGTATGATATCACGTATATGTGAAATCTAAAAAATAAAACAAACTAGTGAACATAACACGAAAGAAGCAGACTCACAGATACAGAGAACAAACCAGTGGTTACCAGTGGTGAGAGGGAAGAGGGAAGGGACAATATAGGGGTAGGGAATTAAGATGTACAAAATATTATGTATAAAATAAGCGACAAGGATACAACATAGGAAATACAGTCAATATTTTATGGTTATTATAAATGGAGTATAACCTTTAAAAATTGTGAATCACTATATTATATACCTGCAAATTATATAATATTGTACAAATAAAAAAGTAAGAGAAAGTGATACAAGAACGAAACTCTAAAGTTCCAGCCATTTTAGGCCCAATTCTCACAGGTTTTAAGAATTGGTACCTGAAACTAACACAATATTGTAAACCAACTATACTTCAATTTTTAAAAATGGAAAATTAAGAAAATAAAAATGTATATATTCTAATGGTAAAAAGAAAAAAAGAATTCATGTTTATGTGTTCCCTTTCATGCAGAAGTGGGATGCTTACAGAGGCACTAAGCTCCTCATATTTGGAATCTGTACCCTAAAAAGGCTGTTCTGGGACTCAAATTCACAGACCACTGTAAGTGAGAGGGCTCATCTAGTACTGAGTCAGCCAACATTGAACACAATCCATGAGCACCGTCCACTCTTCCTCCCAGAGACCATGGCAGACACTAGGAGCAGATCCCTGTCCTCTCTCCCTGGAGCCCAGATAGAACTGAAGGTTCACTAACAAAACCAGACGTGGCACATGACATAGAAGCTATTTGACACTCAGGTGTCCCACCCATGTCCCACCCTTCCCACTCAGGTCCATAAATGAACAGGAGGAGGCCCACGCATGACAGCCCAGTTCATGGATACCAGACACAGGGCTGCATGTGGATGCCACTTCTCCTCACTCTCTCCTCATTTGTAAACATCTACCAATAAATAATATAAATAATCCCACACCTATAAAATTGTCAGTTGGAAATGATGGACACTTTAAAAGTTGCTGGTCATCTAATTCTAGACAAAGTCAAACTCCCATATGAGGGAGAATTGATCCCACCAATGCCTCCCACTGCAATGGGCCTTGTACTCCTCCCCGCTCTGTATTTTTACTGATTTTATGGTTGCCTGCTCCCATCCAGGGAACCCACGTAGTCAACCTAGTAAGTAACCTTTCCAAAAGGTTTCCCACGTTCATATAAATCTATACAAAAACATTAAAATGGAAAGATGCTTATCATAAAATATTAAGTCATCATTAGACATAATTAAGTACACACATAACATGGGTGGATCTCACAATTTAAAAAATACACGTAAAACGTGCAATTCTGGTAGGATGACAAAGTGCTCTGAACTAAATGACATCCTAAATTAACTCTCAGTACATACACAAGCATAAATATTTATAAATATTTCCACCATCATTTATCAATGACATTTCATAAATATTACTCCAGTTTTACTTAAAAGTTCTAGAACTCTACAACTTCTGCATATATCGGATGATAGTGTTCCTTCAAGTATTGGTCAAGTACCGGCTGTTTCATCCAGGCTGGTGTCCAATCATGTGTCCCTTTCCAGAAGAAAAGGTAAAGTAGGGAAGCTGTAGTTTCATAAAGAGATTCTTTTAGACTCAGGACACAGCAGAGCCTGCTTCACCATCTTCATAGACATACTTTCCCGAGCCCACCAGGTGGTTCTGAATCGTCTCCTTTGCCAGTCTTTCCCCCAGCGTTTCCAAGGCATCCAGCAGGGTGTTGACTGAGGCCTCCCGTCCTTTGTTGCTGACCCAGGTCTCTAGCATTTCATACAAGGCATCCCGAGGGACCCGGACCCCTTCTCTGGCCAGAAGGATCTCATTTCGTGTGAGGCCCAACTGCCTCATGAGTGAGTCCCAGGAGTTAGGGGACACGGCGGTTGCAAAGTAATCGAAGAATAGTCTCAGACCTAGGTTGGGGGAAAGTCACAGAGACAGAGTTGGGACAGGCTTCAGAAAGGGCAGAGGACCCTCAATCAGGCCTAGACCCCAGGGTGGGACCTCAGGAGCTCCCCCTGCTGGTGAACCTGCTGCTCTGCGTCCCTGACATGCTTCCCATCAGCAGAGAATCAGGCCACACTGCATGGGCCTCACCTGTGCCCAAGGCACTGCAGGGAGTCCAGGTCACCAGGGAGTCCTGCCCTAAGGGGGGGATGAGGGCCCACCAGGGAGGGGAGATGGACGTCATGGAGGGAGAAGGCAGTCTGTGGTAGGAGACAGAGGGCGCGACACAGTGGTGCAACAGACCTCAGAGGAGGGCACCTGCCGTTCTCACGAGAGTGAGGTCCCCCGGCTGCCACCTCTGCACTGAGGACAGAGCAAGGGCCTGGAGGGAGGAAGGTCTCTGACCTCACGCCCAGCTCGGCCTCGCTGACTGACGCTGTGGCAGAGCTAGATGGGGACAGACTCGGAGCAAGAATTTAACCCATAAAATGGAGCAACCACCACCCACCTCCGGGACTGTACTGGGTGGGGATTCAAGGAGATGTGTGTGAAATGCAGTGCACACCACCGTCCATAGGTACATAAGGTGGGCACCGAATACGAATTTGTATTTTCTAACAGCTACACTGAAAAACGTAAAAAGTAACAAGTAATAACTAATTTTCATAAAATATGGTACTAACTCAATATATTCTAAAAATTTTCATTTCAACATGTAATCAATATCCAACAAACTGTTAATGAGACATATTACAGTCCTTTTTCCTACCAATTCTTTGCAATACAGTATCGAGTTATACTACAGCTCTTCAGATTTGGCCACAGGTCAGGTGCTCCACAGCCTCCTGCGGCCACTGGGTGCCCTGCTGGACAGCACAGCCCCTTAGATGCCTCAGGGTGGGCCAACCTGGCCCTGAGCAGCAAGGGAGGAGGGAGGGGACACTGTTAGGGGACAGAGGGGTGCAGGGTGGGGAGAAGAAGAGGGGGCAGAGAGGGAATTAGAGTCCCGAAGGTCCAGTGACAAGCCATCCCCTGCTCTGAGTTGCCCTAACAGCTATGGGGACAGCAGTTAGGACACTGTCCCTCCTCCCTCCACTCGTGCTCCACTGCCCGGGGAAAACACTCACTTTCAGTGGGGTCTGCACCGTTTGCTGGAACCAGCAGCCTTCTTCTCGTCTGAGACCCTTCAGCTCCTGCTGGTTCCTGTAAAACACAGTGGAGAACAGCCTTGGTCTTAATCAGGAGTCCTGGGTTCCAGAACTGAGCCCGGCAACCAGCCCGCTGTGTGACATGGGCAGTCACCTTCCCTCCCGGGTCTCTATGGAGATGGAGAGGAACCTCCCACCCTGAGCAGTTCACAGCTCATGTACTCATGGAGGGACATGTTTCCTGCAGTAATGCTCACTTCTTAAGTATCTGCTCCAGCTTTGACAACTGTATGCAGTGGAGTAGCCATCACTCAATCAAGACACAGAACATTCCCATCCCCACACAGTCCCTTCTGCCCCTTCTAGTCTTTTCCCACCCACCTCGTCAGGAGACAAGCACTCCATCCCAGCCTTCTTGGGACTCAAATGAAGAGTATTTACAAGGGCATTTTGGAAAATCTAAAGTAAGTGTCTATTCCATGTACATGAAGGTGCTTTGATCAGTAATAATGTACCATATCAATAGCCTAAATAAGGGAATGAAAGCATCTGATAGCCTCCATGGAGACTGGAAAGGCATTTGGTAGAAGTAAACATGAATTGTGACTTTTTAAAAATACCTAAAAATAGGAGGCTGCATCCACAATGATAAAATTTTCTATATGAACACAAGAGTCAACATCATTCCTAATGGTGAAATATTGGAGGCATTCCCAATGAAATCAAATCAAGACCAAAATATCTGTCTTCTCTAAGCATCTTTGAACATAAGTTCTGGACTATGCAGCAATCAAGATGTGAAGCCAAAATGAGGCAAGGCTAGGGGAAGGGGGCAGAAAAAATTATTATTTTAATTTGGCTGTATATTTTAAAAACCCTAAGGTTTAAGCTACAGTACTTAAAAATGAGTGCATGTCTTGATGAATGTTAAAAACATAGCAGAAACAACATATTAGAAAATGAGATTATAAGAGGACCAACCATTAAGAGTAATAAAGAAACAGCTTTGACAAGAAATAGGCATAATTTATCTGAAAAACTCAAATCTTATTGAGTCATAATAAAAACCCTTGACTTGAAATGCTATCTCCTTTTTAAAATATATTTTTTCATTGAGTTATAGTTGATTTACAATATTATATTAGTATCAGATGTACAATGTAGATTCAAAATTTTTAGAGATTATACTCCATTTAAAGTTATTATAAAATATTGGCTAATTCCCTGTGCTGTACAATCTATTTTTGTAGATATTTGTTTTGTATATAATAATTTGTACCTCTTAATCCCCTACCCCTATTTTGGCCTCCCACCTTCCCTTTCCCCCTGGTAACCACTAATTTGTTCTCTATATCTGTGAGTCTGCTTCTTTCTTGTTATATTCATTTGTTTTTTTATTTCTTAAATGCCACATTAGGTGATAACATACAGTATTTGTCTTTCTCTGTCTGACTTATTTCATTAAGCATAATACCCTCCAGGTCCATCCATGTTGCTGCAAATGGCAAAATTTCATTCTTTTTTACGGCTGAGTAGTATTCCATTATATATATATATATGTGTGTGTTTGTGTGTGTGTGTGTGTGTGTATATATATATGTACATACATATATCTCACATCTTCATATCCATTCATCTGGGTTTTTTTCCTTCTTTTTTGTATTTATTGTGGTAAGAACACTTAACATGAGATCTACCCTCTTAACAGATTTTTAAGAGTACAATACATTTATTGTTATCTATAGGCACATTGTGGTAATGCAGATCTCTAGAATTCATTCATCTTGCACAATTGAAATTTTATGCAAGTCGATTAGCAACTCCCCATTTGCCCCTCTCCCCAGCCCCTGGCAAGCATCATTCTATTTCTTGCTTCTGTGAGTATGACTATTTTGGATATCTCATATAAGTGAAATCATGCAGTATTTGTCCTTTTGTGACTGGCCTATTTCACTTAGCATAATGTCCTCAAGGCACATCCGTGTTGTAGCATATTGCGGGATTTCCTTATTTTTTAAGGCTGAACAATATTCCATTGTATGTATATACCACATTTTCTTTTTTTTTTTAAATACATCTTTATTGGAATATAATTGCTTCACAATGCTGTGTTAGGTTCTGTTGTACAACAAAGTGAATCAGCCATATGCATACATATATCCCCATATCCCCTCCCTCTTGAGCCTCCCTCCCACCATCCCTATCCAACCCCTCTAAGTCGTTGCAAAGCACGGAGCTGATGTCCCTGTGCTATGCTACTGCTTCCCACTAGGTATCTATTTTACTTTTGGTAGTGTATATATGTTGATGCTACTCTCACTTCGCCCCAGCTTCCCCCTCCCCGCAGTATCCTCAAGTCCCTCCTCTACGTCTACGTCTTTATTCCTGCCCTGTCACTATGTTCATCAGTACCATTTTTTTTTTTTAGATTCCATATATATGCATTAGCATATGGTATTTGTTTTTCTCTTTCTGACTTACTTCACTCTGTATGACAGATTCTAGGTCCATCCACCTCACTACAAATAACTCAATTTCGTTTCTTTTTATGGCTGAGTAATATTCCATTGTATATATGTACCATGTCTTCTTTATCCATTCATCTGTCGATGGACACCTAGGTTGCTTCCATGTCCTGGCTATTGTAAACAGAGCTGTAATGAACATTTTGGTACATGACTCTTTCTGAATTATGGTTTTCTCAGGGTATATGCCCAGCAGTGAGATTGCTGGGTCATATAGTAGTTCTATTTTTAGTTTTTTAAGGAACCTCCATACTGTTCTCCATAGTGAGAACTGAGGGTTGTCTTTTCATCTTGTTTATGGTTTCCTTTGCTGTGCAAGAGTTTAAGTTTAATTAGGTCCCATTTGTTTATTTTTGTTTTTATTTTCATTACTCTAGAGGGTGGGTCAAAAAAGATTTTGCTGTGGTTTATGTCAAAGAGTGTTTTTCCTATGTTTTCCTCTAAGAGTTTTATAGTGTCTCATCTTACATTGAGGTCTTTAATTCATTTGGAGTTTATTTTTGTGTATGGTGTTAGGTAGTGTTCTAATTTCAATCTTTTACAGGTAGCTGTCCAGTTTTCCCAGAACCACTTATTGAAGAGGCTGTCTTTTCTCCATTGTATGTTCTTGCCTCCTTTGTTGTAAATTAGGTGACTATATGTGTGTGGCTTTATCTCTGGGCTTTCTATCCTGTACCATTGATCTATATTTCTCTTTTTTGTGTGTGTGCCAGTACCATACTGTCTTGATTACTGTAGCTTTGTAGTGCAGTTTGAAGTCAGGGAGCCTGATTCCTCCAGTTCCATTTTTCTTTCTCGAGATTGCTTTGGCTATTTGGGGTCTTTTGTGTTTCCATATGAATTGTAAAATCATTTGTTCCAATTATGTGAAAAATGCCATTGGTAATTTGATAGAGATTGCATTGAATCTGTAGATTGCTTTGGGTAGTATAGTCATTTTCACAATATTGATTCTTCCAATCCAAGAACGTGGTATATTTCTCCATCTGTTTATGTCATCTTTGATATCTTTCATCAGTGTTTTATAGTTTTCTGAGTACAAGTCTTTCATCTCCTTAGGTAGGTTTATTCCTAGGTATTTTATTTTATTTGTTATGATGGTAAATGGGATTGTTTCCTTAATTTCTCTTTCTGATATTTCATTGTTAGTGTATAGGAATGCCAGAGATTTCTGTGCATTAATTTTGTATCCTGCAACATTACCAAATTCATTGATTAGTTCTAGTAGTTTTCTGGTGGCATATTTAGGATTTTCTATATATAGTATCATGTCATCTGCAAACAGTGACGGTTTTACTTCTTCTTTTCCAATTTGGCTTCCTTTTATTTCTTTTTCTTCTCTGATTGCTGTGGCTGTGACTTCCAAAACTATGTTGAATAAGAATGGTGAGAGTGGACATTCTTGTCTTGTTCCTGATCTTAGTGGAAATGCTTTCAGTTTTTCACCATCGAGTATGATGTGTGCTGTGGGTTTGTCATATATGGCCTTTATTATGTTGAGGCAGGTTCCCTCTATGCCCATTTTCTGGAGAGTTTTTATCATAAATGGGTGTTGAATTTTGTCAAAAGCTTTTTCTGCGTCTGTTGAAATGATCATATGGTTTTTATTCCTCAATTTGTTAATATGGTGTATCACATTGATTGATTTGCGTATATTGAAGAATCCTTACATTCCTGGGATAAATCCCAGTTGTCATGGTGTATGATCCTTTCAATGTGTTGCTGGATTCTCTTTGCTAGAATTTTGTTGAGGATTTTTGCATCTATGTTCATCAGTGATATTGGTCTATAATTTTCTATTTTTGTGATGTCTTTTTCTGGTTTTGGTATCAGGGTGATGGTGCCTTCGTAGAGTGAATTTGGGAGTGTTCCTCCCTCTGCAATTTTTTGGATTTGAAAAGGATAGGTGTTAGCTCTTCTCTAAATGTTTGATAGAATTCACCTGTGAAGCCCTCTGGTCCTGGACATTTATTTGTTGGAAGATTTTTAATTATGGTTTCAAGTTCATTACTTGTGATAGGTCTGTTTATATTTTCTAATTCTTCCCGGTTCAGTCTTGGAAAAATGTACCTTTCCAAGAATTTGTCCATTTCTTCGTGGTTGTCCATTTTATTGGCATATAGTTGTTTGTAGTAGTCTCTTACAATCTTTTACATTTTTGTGGTGTCAGTTGTGATTTCTCCTTTTCCATTTCTAATTTTATTGATTTGTGTTCTCTCCCTTTTTCCTTGATGAGTCTGGCTAAGGGTTTATCAATTTTGTTTATCTTCTCAAAGAACCCACTTTTAGTTTTATTGATCTTTGCTATTGTTTTCTTCATTTCTATTTCATTTATTTCTGCTCTGATCTTTATGATTTCTTTCCTTCTACTGACTTTGGGTTTTCTTTGTTCTTCTTTGCCTAGTTACTTTAGGTGTAGGGTTAGATTGTTTATTTGAGATTTTTCTTGTTTCTTGAGGTGAGATTGAATTGCTATAAGCTTCCCACTTAGATCTGTTTTTCCTGCATCCCATAGGTTTTGGCTCATCGTATTTTCATTGTCATTTGTTTCTATGTATTTTTTTAATTTCTTCTTTGATTTCTTCAGTGATCTCTTGGTTATTTATTAGTGCACTGTTTAACCTCCATGTATTTGTGTTTTTTACAGTTTTCTTTTTCATGTAATTGATTTCCAATCTCATAGTGTTGTGGTCAGAAAAGATGCTTGATACGATTTCAATTTTCTTAAATTTACTGAGGCTTGATTTGTGACCCAAGATGTGATCTATCCTGGAGAATGTTCCATGTGCACTTGAGAAGAAAGAGTATTCTGCTACTTTTGGGTGGAATGTTCTATAAATATCAATTAAATCTATCTGGTCTATTGTGTCATTTAAAGCTGTGTTTCCTTATTTGTTTTCTGTTTGGATGATCTGTCCATTGGTATAAGTGGGGTGTTAAAGTCCCTTACTATTATTTTGTTACTGTCAATTTCCCCTTTCATGGTTGTTAGCATTTGCCTTATGTATTGAGGTGCTCCTATGTTGGGTGCATAACTTTTATAATTGTTATATCTTCTTCTTGGATTGATCCCTTGAACATTATGTAGTGTCCTCCTCATCTCCTGTAACAGTCTTTATTTTAAGGTCTATTTTATCTGATATGAGTATTGCTACTCCAGCTTTCTTTTGATTTCCATTTGCATGGAATATCTTTTTCCATACCTTCATTTTCAGTCTATATGTGTCCCTAGGTCTGAAGTGGGTCTCTTGTAGACAGCATATATATACGTCTTATTTTTGTATCCATTCAGCCAGTCTGTGTCTTTTGGTTGGGGCATTTAATGCATTTACATTCAAGGTTATTACTGATATGTATGTTCCTATGACCATTTTCTTAATTGTTTTGGGTTTGTTTTTGTGGGTCTTTTTCTTCTCTTGTGTTTCCTGCCTAGAGAATTTTCTTTAGCATTTGTTGTAAAGCTGGTTTGGTGGTGCTGAATCCTCTTAGCTTTTGCTTGTTTGAAAAGGTTTTGATTTCTCTGTTGAATCTGAATGAGATCCTTGCTGGGTAATCTTGGTTGTAGGTTTTTCTCTTTCAACACTTTAAGTATATCCTGCCACTCCCCTCTTGCCTGCAGAGTTTCTGCTGAAAAATCAGCGGATAACCTTATGGGGATTCCTTTGTATGTTATTTTTTGTTTTTCCCTTGCTGCTTTTAATATTTTTTCTTTGAATTTAATTTTTGTTAGTTTGATTAATATGTGTCTTGGTGTGTTTTTCCTAGGGTTTATCCTGTATGGGACTCTCTGTGCTTCCTGGACTTGCATGACTATTTCCTCTCCCATATTAGGGAAGTTTTCCACTATAATCTCTTCAAATATTTTCTCATACCCTTTCTTTTTCTCTTCTTTTTCGGGGACCCCTATAATTCGAATGTTGGTGCATTTAGTGTTGTCCCAGAGGTCTCTGAGATTGTCTTCAATTCTTTTTTCTTTATTCTGCTTCTCGGAGTTATTTCCACCATTTTGTCTTCCAGCTCACTTATTTGTTCTTCTGCCTCAGTTATTCTGTTATTGATTCCTTCTAGTGTATTTTTCATTTCAGTTATTGTGTTGTTCATCTCTGTTTGTTTATTCTTTAGTTATTCTAGATCTTTGTTAAACATATCTTGTATTTTCTCAATCCGTGCCTCCATTCTATTTCTGAGATTCTGGATCATCTTTACTAACATTACTCTGAATTCTTTTTCAGGTAGATTGTCTATTTCCTCTTCATTTATTTGGTCTTGTAGGTTTTTACCTGGCTCCTTCATCTGTGACCTATTATTTTGCCATCTTATTATTATTATTTTTTTGATTGGTGGGATTGTGTTCCTGTCTTACTAGTTGTTTGACCTGAGGCTTCCACCACTGGAGTTTGTAGGCTGTTGGGTAGAGCTGGGTCTTGGTGCCAAGATGAGGACCTCCAAGAGACCTCCCTCTGATGAATATTCCCTGGAGTCTGAGGTTCTTTATTAGTCCAGTGGTTTAGACTCAGAGCTCCCACCATGGGAGCTTCGGCCTGACCCCTGGCTCGTGAACCAAGATCCCACAAGCTGCAGAGGGTTTCAAGAAAAAAAAAAAAGGAGAACAATAATAAAGAGTAAAAAATAAAATTAAACTTGGAAACTAACAGATATGTTAGAAAGTATATAAAAATAAAAATATAGTTGAAACAACTGGAAGGTAAAACAGGACCACAATATTAAAAACGAGGAGAAAAAAAAAAAAAAGGTGGAAAAGGCCTTGGCTGTGGACAGCAGGGCTTAAGCAGTGGTGGGGTTTGGGCACTGGGTGGGGCCTATGCTTAGGACCCACAGGGCTGGAACAGACCCTGGGGTGTGTGAAGGTGGGGCTTAGGCTCAAGCCTGAAAAGGGGCCCAGGTCTCTGGTCTCAGAGGGTGGGGGCCCCACCTGGAAGCCCAGCAAGCTTCCCAGGCCCGAGTAGGTGGGGCAAACGCTCTCTGCTCCTCTCCAGCTCCTCTGGTCCTGGAGGGCTCCTCCTGCCTGCCTCTCCTATTCTCCCCCCAGCCTCCTTCCTATGCTCCCAGGACCAACACAGCCCAGAGGGGGCCTCTGAGGGCATAGGGCCTGGCCCAAGAACCAGGGAGACTTCCCCAGCCGACTGGGAAGGGGAAACTCTCAGTGCGCTACCCCCTGATCCAAGCCCCTGAGGGTCCATCCAAGCATGGGAACCCCTCCCTCCTCTCGGTCACCCCTCAGGGGTGCTGGTCCTGTCCAGCCTTCACTTCTCCTCCCCACTCAGGCCCCCCATGTCCTACTGGTTTGCTTGGGGGTTCCTCCTGTCTCCACGGGTGTCAAGGTCCCCCACTAGCATCCAGCAGGCACCCTAGTTGTGGGGAGACATGAATTCTGTATCTTCCCAAGCCGCCATCTTGACTCTGTCTCCCCATTCATCTGTTGATGCATGCTTAGGTTGCTTCCGTATCTTGGCTATTGTAAGTAATGCTGCTATGAACATTGGGGTACATGTATCATTTAGAATCAGTGTTTTCACTTTTAAAAAAATATTTACCCAGTAGTGAAATTGCTGGATCACATGGTAGTTCTATTTTCAGTTTTTTGAGGAACCTCCATACTGTTTTCCACCGTGGCTGCACCAATTTACATTCCCACCAACAATGTATGAGGGTTCTTTTTTCTCCACTTCCTTGCCAAAACTTGTTATTTATGGTCTTTTTGATGATAGCCATTCTGAAAGGTGTCAGGTGATATCTCATTGTGGTTTTGATTTGCATTTCTCTGATGATTAGTGATGTCAAGCATCTTTTCATGTACCTGTTGGCCATCTGCATTTCCTCTTTGGAAAAATGTCTATTCGGGTTTTCTGCCTGTTTTTTAATTGAGTTGTCTGGTTGTTGTTGTTGTTTTTTGATATTGAGTTGCAAGAGCTATTTATGTATGTTGGATATTAACCCCTTATTGGTCATATCATTTGCAAATATTTTCTTCTATTCAGTAGGGTGTCTTTTTGTTTTGTCAATGGTTTCCTTTGCTGTGCAAAAGCTTTAAGTTTAATTAGGTCTATCTGTTCATTTTTGCTTTTGTTTCCTTTGCCTTAGGCAACAGATCCAAAAAAATATTGTCATGATTTATGTCAGAGAGTGTTCTGCCTATGTTTTCTTCTAGGTGTTTTATGGTTTCTGGTCTTATATTTAGGTTGTTAATCCATTTTGAGTTTATTTTTGTATATGGTGTGTGAAAATGTTCTAATTTCATTCTTTTATATGTAGCTGTCCAGTTTTTCCAGCGTCAGTTCCTGAAGAGAATGTCTTTTCTACATTGTATATTCTTGCCTCCTTTGTCATAGACTACTTGACCCTAAGTGCATGGGTTTCTTTCTGAGCTCTCTATTCTATTTTTGTAGCTTTGTAGTATAGTATGTCCGTGTGTCTGTTTTTGTAGCTTTGTAGTATAGTATGAAATCAAGGAGTATAATACATTCAACTTTGTTCTTTCTCAAGACTGTTTTGGCTATTCCAGGTCTTTTGTGTTTCCACACAAATTTTAAGATTATTTGTTGTATTTCAATGAAAAATGCCATTGGTATTTTGATAGGGATTGCACTGAATCTGTAGATTGCCTTGGATAGCATGGTCATTTTAACAATATTAATTCTTCCAATTCATGAACACAGTATATCTTTCCATTTGTTTGTGTCATCTTCAGTTTCTCTCATCAGTGTCTTATAGTTTTTCTAGTACAGGTCTTTAACCTCCTTAGGTAGGTTTATTCCTAGGTATTTTATTCTTTTTGATGCAATGGTAAATGGGATTGTTTCCTTAATTTCTCTTTTTGATAGTTTGTTGTTAGTGTATAGAAATGCAACAGATTTCAGTATATTAATTTTGTGTCCTGCAACTTCACCAAATTCATTGACAAGCTCTAGCGGTTTTCTAGGGGTGTCTTTATGATTTTCTATGTATATTATTATGTTATTTGCAAACAGTAACAGTTTTACTTCTTCCCTTTCAATTTGGATGCCTTTTATATGTATTTTTTCTTGTCTGTTTGCTGTGGCTAGGACTTCCAACACTATGTTAAATAAAAATGGTGACAGTGGGCATCCTTGTCTTTTTCCTGATCTTAGAGGAAATGCTTTCAGCTTTTCACCATTGGGTATATTGTTAGCTGTGGGTTTGTCATATATGGCCTTTATGATGTTGAGGTGTGTCCCCTCTATGCCCACTTTTTAATTATAAATAGATATTGAATTTTGTCAAAATATTCTTCTGCATCTAGATGATCATATGGTTTTTATTCTTCAGTTTGTTAATGTGGTGTATCATATTGATTGATTTGCAGATATTGAAAAATCCTTACATCCCTGGGATAAATCCCAATTGATCATGGTGTATATATCTTTTAATGTATTGTTGGATTCAGTTTGCTAATATTTTGTTGAGGATTTTTCCATCTATGTTCATCAGTGACATTGGACTGTAATTTTCTTTTTTGTGATATCTTTGTCAGCTTTTAGTATCAGGGTGATGTTGGCCTCATAGAATGAGTTTGGAAGCATTCCTTTCTTTGCAATTAGTTGGAATGGTTTGAGAAGGATAGGTGTTAGCTCTTCTCTAAACGTTTGGTAGAATTCCCCTTTGAAGCCATCAGGTCCTGGACTTTTGTTTTTGGGGAGTTTTTTGATTACTGATTTGATTTCATTACGGGTAGTTGGTCTGTTCCTATTTCCTATTTCTTCCTAGTTCAGTCTTTGGAGATTGTACATTTGTAGGAATTTGTCCATTTCTTCTATGTTTTCCAATTTATTGGCATATAGTTGTTTGTATTAATCTCTTATGATCCTTTATATTTCTGTGGTGTTGGTTTAACTTCTCTTTTTTTTACTTATAATTTTTATTGGCTTGGGTCCTCTCACTTTTTTTCTTGATTAGTCTGGTGAAAGGTTCCTCAATTTTCTTTTTCTTTTCAAAGAACCAGCTCTTAATTTCATTGATTTTTTCTATTTTTTTGTTTAGTCTCCATTTCAGTTATTTATTCTCTGATCTTTAGGATATTTTTTCCTTCTACTTATTTTGGGTTTTGTTTATTCTTCTTTTTTTTTTGTTCCTTTAGGTGTAAGGTTAGGATGTTATTTTAGATTTTTTTTTGTTTCCTAAGGTAAGCTTATATCACTATAAACTTCCCTTTTAGAACTGCTTTTGCTGTGTCCTATAGATTTTTGGATCGTGGTGTTTTCATTTTCATTTGTCTCCAGATATTTTTTAAATTCTCCTATGATTTTTTCAGTGATCCATTGGTTGCTTAGTAGTATACTGTTTAGACTCCACGTGTTTGTGTTTTTTTGCAGTTTTTTTTTTCTAGTAGTTGATTTCTAGTCTCATAGTGTTGTGGTCAGAAAAGATGCTTGATATGATTTCAAATTTCTTAAATTTATCGGGTTTGTTTTGTAGCCTAGTATATGATCTATCTTGGAGAAATGTTCCATGAGCACTTCTGTACAGCACAATGCATATTCTGCTGCTTTTGGGTGGAATGTTCTATATATGTCAATTAAGTAAATCTGGTCTAATGTGTCTTTTAGGGCCAGTGTTTCCTTATTGATTTTCTGTCTGGATGATTTGTCCATTGATGTAAGTGGAGTGTTAAAATCCCCTACTATTATTGTGTTACTGTCAATTTCTCCCTTTATGTCTGTTCATATTTGCTTTATGTATTTAGGTGCTACTATATTGAGTGTATATATATTTACTATTGTTATATCTTCTTCTTGGATTGATCCCTCGATCATTAGGTCATGTCTTTCTTTCTCTCTTGTTACAGTCTTCGTTTTAAAGTCTGTTTTGCCTGATGTAAGTATTGCTACCCTGGATTTTTTTTATTTCCTTTTGCATGGAATACCTTTTTCCATCCCCTCACTTTTAGTCTGTGTGTGTCTTTAGAGCTAGTGGGTCTCTTGGAAGTAGCATATATATGGGTCTTGTTTTGTGTCCATTCAACCACTCTGTGTCTTTTGATTGGGGCATTTAGTTTTTATTCATTTAAAGTAGTTATTGATAAGTATGCACTTATTGTCATTTTGTTAATTGTTTTCAGATTTTTTGGATAATTCTTTTTAGTTTTCCTTTTTTCTTCTTTTGTTCTCTTCCCTGTGACTGATGACTATCTTTATTGTTATGTTTGTATTCCTTTCTCTTCTGTGTGTGTATGTAATATAGATTTTTGATTTCTGGTTACTGTGAGGTTTATATAATCAAACTATCTACATGTATTTGTGTGATTAATTTGCTGATCTCTTAATTTCAAAAGAATTTTATAAACCCTGCTTTTTTATTCCTCTTGTGCCTCAATTTCTGCTTTTGACATCATATTTTATATCATTTTGTTTTCTATATTTCATTACTACTTATTGTGTATATAGATAATTTTACTACTTCTGTTTTTTACCTTCCTACTACCTTTGTATGTGATTGATTTACTACCTTTACTGTGTATTTTCCTTTACCAATTAGCTTTTTACTTTTGTAAGTTTCATGTTTCTAGTTGAGGGTTTTTCTTTTCCACTGAGAGAAGTCCCATTAACATTTCTTGTAAAGCTGGTTTGGTGGTGCTGAACTCTTTTAGCTTCATTAGGTCTGTAAAACGTCTGATATGTTCATCAAATATGAATGAGATTAGAGTCTGTCATACAGAGTGAAGTAAGTCAGAAAGAGAAAAACAAATACAGTATGCTAACACATATATATGGAATCTAAGGGGAAAAAAAAAACGTCATGAAGAACCTAGTGGTAAGACAGGAATAAAGACACAGACCTACTAGAGAATGGACTTGAGGATATGGGGAGGGGGAAGGGTAAGCTGTGACAAAGTGAGAGAGTGGCATGGACATATATACACTACCAAACGTAAAATAGATAGCTACTGGGAAGCAGCCGCATAGCACAGGGAGATCAGCTTGGTGCTTTGTGATCACTTAGAGGGGTGGGATAGGGAGGGTGGTAGGGAGGGAAATGCAAGAGGGAAGAGATATGGGAACATATGTATATGTATAACTGATTCACTTTGTTATAAAGCAGAAACTAACACACCATTGTAAAGCAATTAAACTCCAATAAAGATGTTAAAAAAAAAAAAAGTATGAATGAGAGACTTGCCGGTTAGGGTATTCTTGGTTGTAGGTTTTTCCCTTTCAACAGTTTAAATATATTGTGCCACTCCCTCTGGCTTGCAGTTTCTGCTGAAAAGTCAGCTCATAGCCTTATGGGAGTTCCCTTGTATGTTTCCTGTTGTTTTTCCTTTGTTGCTTTTAATATTCTCTCTTTATCTTTAATTTTTGCTATTTTAATTACAATGTATGTTGATGTGGTCCCCCTCATGGGTTATCAGGGCTAGTGCCAGTCATTGGTATGCAGAACCAGATCCTGAGGTCTCTGGATGCAGGGCTATGGGTGTCCCGAAGCTGGTGTCAGCCCACTAGTGGATGGGATTGGATCCTGGGCCCACTGGCTGAGGGGCTCAAGGTGTCCCCTTGGCCTATAGTTGGCCTGCTGTTGTGCATGGCTGGAGCCCAGTGGAGTCCCAGAGCTGATGCCAGCCTGCTGATGTATTGGCTGGGTCCTGACAAGGCAGCTGAGGGGCTGCAGTGTTCCTGGGGCTGGTGCCCAGTAGATCCTGGGGCTGGTGTCTGCCCACTGGTGGGTGGAGCTGGGTCTCTGGCTGCAGGGCCGTATGATTTCCTGGGACTAGTGCCTGCACACTGGTGTGCGGGGCTGGGTCCTGGGCCCACTGGTGGACAAGGATGTCCAGGGGCAGCTGTGGGCTCAGGTGGTCTTAAGTCAGGCTGCCTGCTGGTGGGTGGGGCTCTGTCCCTGCTTGCCTAGGTGCTTGGCCTGAGGCATCCAAGTGCTGGTGCCTATAGGCTGGTGGGTGGGGGTAGGGCTGGATCCCAAGGCTAATAAGCTAGAGGGAGAATTCCAAAATGGTGCTTGCCAGCACCAGCATCCACGTGGTAGAATGAACTCCCCCAAATTGCTACCAGCAGTGTCAGTATCCCCAGGATGAGATCCAGTTGCCTCTTGCCTCCCCGGGACTCTCCAAAATCAGCAGGTAGGTCTGACCCAGACTTCTTTCTGCTCTTCCCTGGGTCCCAGTGGTTGTGAGATTTTATGTGCACCCTTTAAGAGGCAGTTTCTATATCCCACAGCCCTCTGGGTCTCCTGAAAGTAAGCCCCACTGGACTTAAAGCCAAATGTTCTAGGGGCTTGTCTTCCTGGTGCAGAACTCCTGGTCTGGGGAGCCTGATGTGGGGCTCAGATTCCTTGCTCCTTGGGGAGAACCTCTGCAAATGTAATTAGCCTCCCAATTGTGGGTTGATCACCCAGCGATATGGGTTTTTACTGTACTATGTCTCAGCCATCTTGCGGTTCCTTCTTTATATCATTAGTTGTAGAAGATATTTTCTGGTAGATTCTGGTATCTCTCACCAAGAGTTCCTCGGTAAATAGTTATAATTTTGGTGTGCCTGTGAGAGGAGGTGAGCTCGGGGTCTTTCTACTCCACCATTATGTTTAATCTCTCAATGTTATCTTCTTTGATAAGAACAATATTGAATATTAACAAGATCTTAATTCTTCCTAGATTAATTTATGAATTTAAGGTAATACAAAATATTTCAATAATTTTTTTAGGTGTGGAGGATATCTTATAAAATAATTCTAAGTTTTATCTGGGTAAACAATACATTTTGAAAAAGTAAGAGGTATTGCTCTCTAAGATATTAAAACATATTAAACAGTTTCATTGGTATAATATACAGATGACATATGCATAACGATTTCAGCAAAGAATCACAGAAAATTATCCCTCACAGTTACCTGAATTAAAAAGAACTAAGTGGCTGGAGAAAGATTACAGGATGAGGCTTTCATGAGTCACTGAGAAACTTTCTATACTGTTTAAATTTTCTCACTGTGGATATATATTAACTACTGTGAAAAAATGTGAAAAGTGATTAATCAGGATGGTGGGATTATTTGTCTTTTTTGTTTGTTTGCTTCCTTTTATACTTTCTCTTTAAAAAGAATGCAGTATATAGTTGACCCTTGAACAACATGGGTTTGAACTGCACAAGTCCATTTACATGTGCATTTTTTTCACTATATATGCATTACAGTACTATATGATACACAGTTGGTTGAATCTGAGGTTGCAGAGCCATGGACGTGTGGATTTTGGAGGGTCTGTGTCCCTATCCCCAGCTTTGTTCAAGGGTCAACTGTCAGTGCAGGAAAAAAACCCAAAAAGAACACTCTAGATGGAAAGAGATCATTATCCATGTAAATATTTCACATGTGATAAAGGAGAGGCCAAAAGCAGAGGGAAATGGGAGAAGCAGTTGCTAAATAGGGTTATAGGAAGGAGACAGTGACTCAGAATTCAGGGAGGTCCTCACATCATATCATATCACAAAATAAATTCCAGTTAGATAAAATTGTTATATGCTAAAAATCATCATTAAATTTAAAAACTGTAAGAAATTAAAGAATTTCATCTTATGTTGTGGGGAATGACTTTCCAACCTTACGAAGAATGAGAAATGTTTGCACAGGTTGACTACTCAATGTCAAAACTGATGAACAGATATGAACCCAAACTGGATGTGCATGTGTGTGTAGACAGTAGAAAAGCACTTCTACAAGTTGACCCCAAAATTCTACTTCTTCTAAGAAGCCACTATACAAATATGATCAGCTATCTGGACTAAGATTTATTTTCATGTATGTTCAGTATAATAATAATTTTGTAATGAATTTGATATTCCTATTATTATGAGGAATGGCTTACTATATTATTTTACAACTATGCAGTGGAATATTATGCAGCCCTCATTCAATCATTCAACAAATATGGGAGTGCCCACTCTGTGCCTCCTTGTTCTAGACTGAGGAAACAGTGAGAACTGGACAGATAATAAATAGCGTAACATTGCATAGAGCTGACAGTCTACCATATCAGGGTAGCTGGCTCCATTCCCCTTCAGGACCCTGATTTCCCTCTAGCACCACTTCCCCATGGGATAGGAGACCTGACCAACATTGGTCTTTCCCTGTTTCTACTGCAGTCCTGGGCAAGAAGAAAGCCCACCACAGACTCACCAGTAAATGTTTTGCTTCCTCTGTAGACTGTACCATGACACCTGTCAGCTTGTCCTGCTCCTGGTCTTCTAGGTCCTTCTTGGCCACCAGAATGGACAGCAAATCTCTGTTGATCAGCATGTTGTTGTGGGCATTATCCAGAGCCCCAGGACCTCTTGGGGGACATGAGCACCAGAAAAAGACCTTGGGAAGGCAAGGAGCTGACTCAGGAGTCCATACCCACAGATCCCTGAAGCGTCTGGGGGAACACGGTGGGTTCTGCCTCCCCACCTACTCCCATTTGTCCCCCCCGAGGTAGGCACAGACTCAACACATCCATGGTTCTGCTGATGGCACCAGGACCCTAGTGCTGTGCTAAGGGGGGTTCAGCACCCTTGCCTGACACCCTCCATACCCCAGGGTGCATCCAGGGTTATGGGGTGAGGGTGTCTCACAAGCAGTAAGAGGGACAGGACTAGCACTGCCAACCAGCCTTAGGGCTGCTCTCAACAGGCCAGTTGCTCTCCTACTGTCAGCCCAGAGCTCCTAGGCCACTTGAGAGAGCCAGGGACAACAGTATAGGACAAACTGGGGACCGTGTCCACCCAGGGCCTTCTTGTAGGTGGGAAGCAGTTACTGAGGGCCTGATGCCACCAGGTCCTGGAGAAACCAACTCACTTTGTCCACGCACTTAGGGTCCACAGCACGACCTAGAAGAGAAGAGGCGTCCACCTGAGCAGTGGGGAGGGCCCTCTTGCAGCACCTCCCCCCCCAGGGACGGTGCCAGCGACAGGGTGTGGGCTGGGGGCTCAGACACTGAACAAGGAGCCCCGGGCCTGGTGACAGGGAGCGGGCCATTCCAAGTCTGGAGAACCCTCGGGGAGGGAGAAGAGAAGGGGGAAAATGAAATAAAATGAAACCCATGTAAAATCTCTGTGGGGTTCTGCTGAACGACCCTCTCCCCTGACTCTTGTCACCCAGTCAAGGTGCTGACCACCTCTCTGCCCCGGCTGGGGGTCCTGAAGACATTAAGAACTGACCCTGCCCCCCGCTACACCCGACTTGGCCAGGGGGGAGAGGGGACCGACCGTCAGCTGAGATGGGGGATGGATGTGATCCTGGCCTTGTAGGAGCAGGTGAGGTGGGAGGTGGAGGGGGATCCCGGGGAACAAGATCAGAGCCAGGCCAGGAGGAACCGGAGAAGTGGGGAGACGGAGGGGGGCCAGCGCCTCCCCCTTCCCTCCCAGAACCTCACTTCGAATGAAGAACCGCCAGAAAACATATGCGATCGGCACCAGCAGCAGGAGGACAGTGGCAGCTACAAATCCGATCACCAGCTGTGAATCGCCTGAAGAGGGAGAGGGAGTGGTGGGCAGTCTCCGGCTCATGGTCACTGTCTTTCCAGGAACCGGGGCCTCCCCACTGGCCTGGGTATCTGATTTTCGGTCCACACATTTGAGGTCACTGAAGGGGCTACAGGGCTTGGCCACGACCATCCCATCAGGGCACCTGGGTACAGACACAGGGAGGACATGGAGGGGATCCGTCAGGGAAAGCTGGCCGGATGAGTAGAAAGAGGGAACAATCTCTCACCCAGTGTTCCCTGACAAGACAGTGGAGGAGGGACGGGCTCCTACTGTCTGCAGGGCAGGGTCCCTTCAGTCCCCCTTGTTGGGGGAGAAGGATCTGGGCTTGTGCACTCCAGCCCCCAGGGCTCCTGCTAAGTGTTCAGAGCTGCCCCTTAAGGAGCTGGGCCTTCTCTGCAAGGCCTGCACTGGCCTCCCCGGCCTGAAGGGGAAGCCTGTGTGAGGGGGAATCTCATCCAAGTCAAGGGTCAGAAGGGTGTGGGCACAAGCCAAGCCTCATCCTCCAGTCAAGTTTAATACAAGGACCCTCTTGTCCTCCACCTGTTGACTCTTCCTACCAATCACAGCCAGCACTGGAGCATCAGAGAAGAGCTAATTACTATTGGCCCCTAAATCCCCAAATAGGAAAGATTCAGATCTTATTGGGGAACAAGGGCTGGATGTGAGGCCAGCTGAGGTGGCTCGGGTTTTATGGGAACCTTGAAGGAGCTACATGTTCAATCTTACTATGACTTGGCTGTGGGCACTTTTGTGTTCATGGGCCCTTTCCTGCATAAAAAAATATTAAGAATTCCATTTTATGACTGAATTGTTATAAAGATGAATATAAGCCCGGCTGCATTCTACTCATTTTTTCCCCTCTGATATCTTTTTAAAAGAAATTAAAACTTCTATTGACTGCGTCATGGATCCTAATTAGTGGCCTATTGTGTCAAATAGAAAAACCAACCTGGCCAAAGGGAAGTGGTGCTAAGGAGGTGTGGGAAGGTGCAGGGGGCAGTGCAGGGACATGCAGATGAATGAGGAGGGGCTGCTGCAGGCTCAGGAGACCCCACCAGCACAGGGAAGCCCTGGGGTGGAAGCGGGGCTCTGTGGTATTTCCCTTGAGCTGTTGGGAACTACCTAGGCTCCCACATCTCACCCAGTGCTGCACTTCTGGCAGAACTCAGGTGAGTCTTCTTCATGGAAAGTTCCAGGTTTGCACTGACACTGTGTGTCCTTAGTCACCGTGCAAGGGGTCCTCTCTTCTTCACCTGAAGACAAAGGATAAGGTTTGGGGATATGTTTCCCTCGCATGACCCTCAACCCTTCTTCACCAACCAAAAACCCACCCACTCAGCTCCCCTCAGTTCACTGTAGCTTTGGGGGTCAAATTCTGCAGCAACACACGTGGGGCACATAAAGGACAGCCCCTGTTCACCTGTCATCAATACTCAGAGGTATGAGAAAAGGACCATGATTCATTATTTAATGCATTAGGACAAGGAGGGAAATCTTTTAGCTCACAGGGTCAGTAGGAAGGGCCGGGTATAATCTGAGAGACCCTGGATGGAGATGAACCCTTGGGTGACTTCCCAAAACCTAGCCCTGCTGGAGAGGTGGAGGGTCCCTAAGTTGTAAAGGCTGAAAGAGGCCAAGTCTCTGCCAGGAGCACAGAGCACAGGGCTAAGAGGGGCCTGGCCCAGGACTAGACCCACATCAAAGCTCAAGCCTAGCACTTTGCCACTTGGCCAGGCCTTTTCTTATGCTGTAACTATACAGATCCCATCCCTCTCCCCCATCAAAGGACAGATTACTTTCCCACCACTTTCATCTGATGATTTAAAAGATTTACATACTATGTGGCATGCATTATAAAAATAAGTTCTATTTTTTGTATTGACCTAAGACATAATCATAAAACAGGGTATGATGAAGACCAAGAAGGACGAATTGGAATCCAGATGTCCTGATTCCATGTTGGATACAATTCCCACCTCATCATGCCTGCACTTGTTATAGGTCCCCATGTTCTGTACCTGATTTACAGATTGTACATGGTAAGCAGGAAGGGAGCATATTCCAGTGATTAGTAAAGTCCACTCCATTTGTACAGGATACACAGTTTTTTCCACCTTCTGATACATGGTATCCTAGGAAGGGAGAGAAAATCTGGTGAATGAATCCCGACAGGATTCCCAGGGGCTGGCAGTGGTGACTGGGGGACTCCTCTTTTGGCCATCGCCAGAATCCAAATGGGGAAATTCACTTTACCTGGCATCAGCCAGTTCATCAATTCTGCATCTACTATATACCCTTGACTAACATTGCAACATAAATTTATTACAAGTCAATATAAAATTCAAATATTATAGGAGCCACGTTAAAAGAGCAGAAGGAAACAGCTCAAATTAATTTTAATAATGCATTTTAATCAATATATTCAAAATAATATCACTTAAAGATGTAATAAACATAAAACATTCAAATATTTTACATTAGTTTTTCAAAGTATGTCTTAGAATCCAGGGATTATTTCTCCCTTACATCACTCACTATTTGGAGTAGCCATATTTCAAGTGCTCAATAATCACATGGACCTAGTGACTACTAAATTGGACAGCACCATCAGGTCCCTAGAGAGTCACAGAAGAAAGTCTTAATCCCTGTCCTCAATGAGTTCCAGGTCAGTGGAAGACACAAACAAGATCAGAAGTAATATGACAATCACAGACAAGCCTTCAGTTAAAGTTCATGCCATCCTCCAACAAAATGGAAGGAAAAATGGGTCCTGTATGTAAAGAGTCAAAGAAAGATCCAAAGAAAGTGTGTCTTTGTGTCTTGGAATACAGAGGCATTCTCCAGGCACTGAGATGAGACCTTGCAGGAGCTGTTGCTGCCTGGGAACGTATGTCCCGAATAATACAAAAATTGTTTTTGGCTTATTTCACATAGCACAACGTTTCTGAGGTTCATCCATGTTGTAACATGTGTCAGAATTTCATTCTTTTTTCAGGCTGAATAATATTCAATTGCATGTATATAAAACAGTTTATCTATTCATCCATGAATGGACACTTGGGCTTCTTCCACTTCTTGGCTACGATGAATATTGCTATGAACTTGGGTGTACTAATATCTCTTTGAGACCTCGTTTTTAATTTTTTTAGATATATATCCAGGAGCAGGATTGCTGGATCATATGGTATTTCTATTTTTTAATATTTTGAGGAGCCACCATACTGTTTTCCACAACAGATGCACCATTTTCACAGTCACACCAACAGTGTACAAGGATTGCAGTTGTCCACATCCTCACCAACACATTATTTTCTGTTTTGTGATAGTAACCATCAAATTGGTACGAGGTGATAACTCACTGTGGTTTTAATTTGCATTTCTCTTATGATTAATGATGTTGAGCATCTTCCCATATGCTTGTTGGCCATTTGTATATCATCTGTGGAGAAATGTCTAGTTAAGTCCTTTGCCCATCTTTAAATTGGGATGTTTGTCTTTTTGTTCTTGAGTTGTAGGATTGATTTATATATTCTAGGTATTAAACCGTTATCAGTTATTTGATTCACAAATATCTTCTCACATTCTATTGATTGTTTCCTTTGATGCACAGTTTTAAACTTTGATGTACAGAAAGTCCCCTACATACGAACATTCAAGTTGTGAAATTTCAAAGATATGAACATGCTTTTGCATGTCCAATCACATAAGTTAGTTGACGTGTTTGGCATACATTGTCATGTGCGTGCATCCTCTACAAGTGGTTGTGCTTTTGTGTACTTTATTGTACAGTACTGTATAGAATACAGTAGTACAGTATCTTTATTTCAAGCCCAGGATGTCCGGAAGCAAGCGTAAAAGCAGCAGTGATGTATCTGGTAATAAGAAGTGCCAAGCGATAATGATGGAAAGAAAAGTGAAAATAATTGAAAGAGTGGAGCAACAAGAGGAAGAAGAAGTAACTGAAGAACCAAAGAGTTTCATGATGCAGGAAATGGCAAGGGGATTTTCTTTATTTGAGGAGTCACTGTTAGTTTTTGAGGCACAGGATCTGAACGTAGATTGGTACACAAAGGCTGCAGCAGCCATTCAGAGTGCAATCCAGCACTACTGTGTCATCTCTGATGAGAAAAAAAAAGAGCTACTACCCAGACATCACTGGATCAGTTTTTCAAGAGGGTAGCTAGAATTGAATCTAGCAAGGAATGAGAACCTGCAGCCAAAGGCCCCAGGAATGACCTCTGCCCATCAGTGGGCTGGCACTAGCCCTGTGAACACCTGGGCCCCAGCCCTGCCCACCAGCAGGCTGACATCAGCTTTGAGACATCTTAGGCCCCTCAGCCACACTCTCTGGGATCCAGCCCCACTCACCAGTGGGGACACCAGCTTTGGGACACCCCAGACCCTGTAGCTAGCCATGTCAGGAACTGGTCCCACTTCTCAGCAGGTGACACTAACTCTGGGACCCCTGGTTCCACAACCAGCCACCCTGGGACCTTGCTCCAACCACCAGTGGGCCAGAACTAGCCCTGGACTTCCTGGGGCTCCACAGCCAGCCACCTTGTGTCCCAGCCCTGCCCACCAGTGGCGAGCAGACACCACATTAGGCAGGGACTAGCAGCCCACCCATAGTAGTCAGCCTGCCACAACAGAAGGGCCCACACAGCACACATGGGGGCACCCCTAGAGCACGTAGCTCCAGTGATGAAAGGGGAGTGTGCTGCTGCGACATAGGACATCTCCTACAAAATCTTCTCCAAGATTGGGAAATGTAACCAACATACAAATATATAGAAATAAAAAGAGCAAATTAGTAAAATGAGGTGACTGAGGAATATGTTCCAAGTGAAGGATCAAGATAAAACCCCAGAATAATTAAGTGAAAATAGAAAAAAGCAACCTACCCAATAAAGAGTTCAAGGTAATGATCACAAAGATGATAAAAGAACTCGGGAGAAGAATGAATGGACACAGTGAGATTTAACAAAGAGTTAGAAAATATAAAGAAGAACCGAACAGAGCTGAAGAATATAATAACTGAAATAAAAAATATATTAGAAGGAATCAACAATAGATTAGATGATACAGAGGAATGGATCAGTGAACTGGAAGACAGAGTAGTAGAAATCACTCAAGTTGCACAAAAAAGAAAAAAGAATTTAAAAATACAGGACATTTCAAGAGACCTTGGACAACGTCAAGTGTTCTAAATTCACATTATAGGGGTCCCAGAAGGAGAACAGAAAGAGGAAAAGGTACAGAGAAAATATTTGAAGTCATAATAGCTGAAAATTTCCCTAACCTGGGAAAGAAAACAGACATCCTGGTTCAGGAAGCACAGAGGGTCCCAAACAGGATAAATGCAAAGAGAACCACACCAAGACACACTGAAATTAAAATGGCAAAAATTAAAGATAAAGAGAGAACATTAAAAGCAGCAAGGGAAAAGCAGCAAGTTACACACAAGGGAACTCCCATAAGACCATCAACTGACTCTTCAGCAGAAACTCTGTAGGGCAGAAAGGAGTGGCACAATACATTTAAAGTGATAAAAGGGAAAAAACTACAATGAAGAAAACTCTACTTGGCAAGGCTATTATTCAGATTTGAAGGAGATATCAAAAGTTTTACAGACAAGCAAAAGCTAAATGACTTCAGCACCTCCAAACCAGTTTTACAAGAAATGTTAATGGGACTTCTCTCAGCACAATAGAAAAGACCACAACTAGAAACAGGAAAATTATGAAAGTAAAAAGCTAATTGGTAAAGGCAAATATACAATAAAGGTTGTAAATCTACTTATAAAACCAGTAGGAAGGCTAAAAGACAAAAGAAGTAAATCATCTATATCCACCATAAGTAGTTAAGAGATACACAAAACAAAAAGATGTAAAATATGATGTCAAAAAAAGTAAAGATTGGGGGTTGGGGAGTAAAAATACAGTTGCACTGTTGTTAAACTGTGTTCAAATTTAAGACAGCAGCAACTTAATCATACACACACACACACACACACACACACACACAGATTGCTATATATAAGCCTCATGGTAACCATATTTCAAAAACTTGTATTAGATACACACACAAAGGGAAAGTAATCCAAACAAAACACTGAAGATAGTCATCAAATCACAGGGAAGAGAGGAAAAGAAGAAAAAAGGAACAAAAAACTACAAAACAACCCCAAAACAATTAACAAAATGTCAACGCATACATATCTATTGATAATTACTTTAAATGTAAATGGACTAAATGCTCCAATCTGCTGCTTACAAGAGACTCACTTCAGCACTAAAGACATTCACACTGAAAGTGAGGGGCTGAGAAAAGGTATTCCATGCAAATGGAAAAGAAAAGAAAGCCAGGGTAGCAATATTAATATCAGACAAAATAGGCTTTAAAACAAAGACTGTTATAAGAGACAAAGAAGGACATTATATAATGATCAAAGGATCAATCCAAGAGGATGATATAACAATTATAAACATATATGCACTCAACATAGGAGCATCTAAATATATTAGGCAATTATTAACAGACACAAAAGGAGAAAATGGCAGTAACAAATTTAGTAGGGGATTTTAACACCCCACTTACATCAATGGACATATCATCCAGACAGAAAATCAATAAGGAAACACTGACCTTAAATGATACATTAGATCCCATCTAATAGATATATAGAGAGAACATTCCATCCAAAAGCAACAGAATACACATTCTTTTCAAGTGCACATGGAACATTCTCCAGGATAGATCACATGCTAGGCCACAAAACAAGTCTTGGTAAATTTACGAAAATTGACATTTTATCAATCACCCTTTCCTATCACAACACTATGAGACCAGAAATCAACTACAAGAAAAAAAAACTGCAAAAAACACAAACAAGTTGAGGATAAATAATACAATACTAAGCAAGCAATGGATCACTGAAGAAATCAAAGAGGAAATTTAAAAATAACTGGAGACAAATGAAAATGAAAACACAATGACCCAAAATGTATGGGATGCAGCAAAAGCAGTTCTAAGAGGGAATTTTATAGCAATCCAATCTCACCTCAGGAAACAAGAAAAATCTCAAATAAACAACCTAACCTTACACCTAAAGGAACTAGAGAAAGAAGAACAAACAAAACCCAAAGTTAGTAGAAGGAAAGAAACCATGAAGATCAGATCAGAAATAAATGTAATAGAGATTTAAAAAACAATAGAAAAAAATCAATGAAGCTAAGAGCTGGTTCTTTAGAAAGATAAACAAAATTGATAAACGCATTAAGAAAAAAAGAGAAAGGGCCCAAATCTATAATATCAGGAATGAAAAAGGAAAAGGTACAACTGACACCACAGAAATACAAAAGATCACAAGAGATTACAACAAACAATTACAGAGCAATAAAATAGAAAAACCTAAAAAAAAAAATAGAAAAAATCCTAGAAATGTCCAATTTCTCAAGACTGAATCAGGCAGAAATAAACATTTTGAAGAGACCAATTACCAGTAATGAAATTAAGTCAATAATTTAAAAATTCCAACAAACAAAAGTCCAGCAGCAGATAGTTTCACAGGGGAATTCTACCAAACATTTAGAGAAGAGTTAACACTCATCCTTCTCAAACTATTCCAAAAAATTGCAGAGGAAGAAATACTTCTGAACTCGTACTCTGAGGCCAGCATCACCCTGATACAAAAAGCAGACAAATATATGGGAAAAATTAAAGTCCAATATCACTGATGAACATAGATGCAAAAATCCTAGGTAAAATATAAGCAAACTGAATCCGACAATACATTCAAAGGATCATACACCATGATCAATTGAGATTTATCCCAAGGATGCAAAGATGGTTCAATACACGAGGTAATACACCACATTAACAAACTGGAGAATAAAAACCATCTCAATAGATGCAGAAAAAGCTTTTGACAAAATTCAACATCCATATATGATAAAAACTCTCAACAAAGTGGATATAGAGGGTACACACCTCAATATTATAAAGGCCATATATGACAAGCCCACAACTACCATCATACTCAATGGTGAAAAGCTGAAAGCATTTCCTCTAAGATCAGAAACAAGAACAGGATGCCCACTCTTGCCCCTTTTATTCAACGTACTACTGGAAGTTCTAGCCATAGCAATCAGACAAGAAAAAGAAATAAAAGGCATCCAAATTGGAAGAGAAGAAGCAAAACTGTCACTGTTTGCTGATGACATGATATTATACATAGAAAATTCTAAAGACATCACCAAAAAACTACTAGAGCTCATCAATGAATTCTGTAAAGTTGCAGGATACACAATTAATATAGAGAAATCTGTTGTGTTTCTATACACTATCAATGAACTATCAGAAATAGAAATTATGAAAACAATCCCATTTACTATTACATCAAAAAGAATAAAATAACTAGGAATAAATCTAAGTAAGGAGGTAAATGAAATGTCCTTGGAAAACTATAAGACCTTGATTAAAGAAACTGAAGACAACACAAAGAGATGGAAAGATATACCATGGTCATATGTTGAAAGAATTAATATTGTTAAAATGACAACACTACCTGAGGAAATCTACAGATTCAATGCAATTCCTATCAAAACACTAATAACATTTTCCACAGAAATAGAAAAAATAATTCTAAAATTTTTAATGAAACACAAAAGTCCCCAAATAGCCAAAATAATTTTGAGAAAGAACAAAGCTGGAGGTATCACACTCCCTGATTTCAAACTATACTACAAAGCTACAGCCATCAAAACAGTATGGTACTGGCACAAAAACAGACACATAGATCAATGGAATAGAATAAAGAGTCCAGAAATAAACCCACACTTATATAGACAATCTATGACAAAAGAGGCAAGAATATACAATAGGAACAAACACTCCTCTTCAATAAATGGTGTTGGGAAAACTGTAAGGCTACATATAAACTGTACTACCTTCTCACACCATATAAAAATTTAAATTCAAAATGGTTTAAAGACTTTAATGTAACACCTGAAACCATAAAACCTTCAGAAGAAAGCATCAGGAGTTCACTCTTTGACATCAGTCTTAACAATATTTTTTTGGATACATCTCCTCAGGCAAGGGAAACAAAAGCATAAACAAATGGGGCTATATCAAACTAGGATATATTTTTTGATATAATATATATAAATATATATTTTTTTCCTTTGGTCCCTCACTCCTCTCCTACTTGGATAATTGTGGTAATTCTAAAGCTAATACATACCAATGAGTGCTGACCCCCTTGGGGGTGATGCATGCATTTATCAGCTCAAAAGCAACCAGATCAGCCTCCCCACTAGCCCCAGTGAGGGTGGTGTTGCCAGCTTCGGTGACTCTAGGTAACCTCGGCCCATTGCAGGCCCCATGGGGGCCATGACCCATTCAAATGTCTGCCCTATCAACTTTTGATGGTAGTAGCTGCCTGGACAGTGGTGACCATGGGTGATGGGGAATCCGGGTTTGAATCCAGAGAGGGATCCAAGGAAAGCAGCAGGCATGCAAATTACCCACTCCCAACCTGGGGAAGTAGTATCGAAAAAAGTAAAAAAAACATAAACCCAGCACGTAAGACATGATTCATCACATACAAGGGATTCTCAATAAGGTTATGAGCTGATTTCTCATTAGAAATAATGGAGGTCAGAAGGCAGTGGAGGGACAAATATAAAGTGCTGAAGGAAAAAAAAACAACTTGTCAAACATGAAGTTCTATATCCAGCAGACTGCTAGCCAATTTCTGGATTTTGGACTTGCCAGCTTCCACAACTGCATGAGCAATTCTTGAAAATAAATCTCTGTCTATACATACAATCTCTATTGGTTCTTTTTCTCTGGATAATTCTTACTAAAACAAAATTTTGGTACTGAGAGCGATTGTAGCAGAACAGAATCTTAAGGATGATGGGTTAGAATTGGTTCTTTAATCTGATTAGACTTAAACACACTGATGCCTTTATTTCCTATAATAAAAAGTGCATGGCCAAGGGGGAGGGGAGTGGGAGAGGGTTGGATTGGGAGTTTGGGAATAGCAGATACAAACTGGTATATATAGAATGGATAAACAATAAGGTCCTATTGTATGGCACAGGGAAGTATATTCAATATCCAGTGATAATGCATAATGGAAAACAATATGAAAAAGAATGTATATATATGTATAAATGAGTCACTTGCCGTACAGCTGTAATTAACACATTATAATTCAACTATACTTCAATAAAAAATAAATTAAGAAAAAAGAGTGCACGGATAGTCCGTGGATTGATGTCACAATAGAGATATGCAAAATATCACCACTGGATCTTCTAATCAAATAAGAGACAAAGTCTCTTATAGGCATATGAAAAGATGCTCAACATCGCTAATTATTAGAGACATGCAAATCAAAACAATGAGATATCACCTCACACCAGTAAGAATGGCCATCATTAAAAAATCTACAAACAATAAATGCTGGAGAGGGTGTGGAGAAAAAGGAATCCTTCTGTACTGTTGGTGGGAATGTAAATTGGTACAGACACTATGGAGAACAGTATGGAGGTTCCTTAAAAAAACTAAAAATAGAGCTACTGTATGATCCAGCGATCCCACTCCTGGGCATATATCTGGAGAAAAACATGGTTCAAAAGGATACATTCACTACAATGTTCATTGCAGCACTGTTTACAGTAGCCAAGACACGGAAGCAACCTAAATGTCCATCAACACATGAATCGGTAAAGAAGATGTTGTACATATATACAATGGAGTATTACCCAGCCATGAAAAGGAACAAAATAGTGACATCTGCAGCAACGTGGATGGACCTGGAGATTATCATACTAAGTGAAGTAAGTCAGACAGAGAAAGAAATATCGTATGATATTGCTTATATGCAGAATCTTTAAAAAAAAAAGAAGTGATACAAATGAACTTATTTACAAAACAGAAACAGACTCACAGACTTAGAAAATGAATTTATGGTTACTGGGGGGAAGGGTGCAGTGGGAAGGGATAGACTGGGAATTTGGGATTGACATGTACACACTGCTATATTTAAAATAGATAAGCAACAAGAACCTACTGTAAAAAAAAAAAAAAAATTCAGAAGTAAAAGTGCAATTTCTCCCCTTTACAAAGTCTTAGAGGTTAACACTATAAAGAGTTTTTGATGAATATCCTTTTTAGACCTTCTCTTATGTGTACTACCTTTATAACTAAAAAAAGGTATTAAAAATATCAATAGACATGGAATAGCTTTACTACACTTGCATTTTCATAGTTTAGTTTCACAGTTCCCTTATGCTCTCCAGCTATGAAGATGGTAACTTGGAAAATTTTTTTATTACAAACTCTAATAAAATATTAAAAGTGAAAAATAAAAGAGACAAGGTCTAGTTGACCATTTATATTTATAATACCTTTTTATACCTTTTTATTTTAAAGGTATATTTTATTTTACTATTTTAATACCTTTTGGAACTTCTTTTAAAAATTGTGGTAAAAATATACAGCTTTCAATTTACCATCTTCACCATTTTTAAGTGTACATTTCATTAGTGTTAAGTATATTCACAGTGTATGTTGTAAACAGATCTCTAGAACTTTCGTCTTACAAAATAGAAACTCTGTATCTGTTGGGACTAATTCCCCCCCGCCGCCCCACTCTCCCCAGCCCTTGGCAATCATCTTCCTACTTTCTGTTTCTATGATTTTGAGTACTTTAAATACTTTCTATGAGTGTAACCATACAGTATTTGTCCTTTTGTGACTGGCTATTTGTTGTAGCATGTGACAGGATTTCCCTCCTTTCCAAGGCTGCATAATATTCCATTGTGTGTATATAACACATTTTCTTTATCCATTCAACTGTTGGTGAGCATTTGGGTTGCTCTCACCTCTTGGCTATTGTGAATAATTCAGCTCATATATGAAGGAGTATGCAAATATCTGTCTGAGATCCTGCTTTCAATTCTTTTGGATATATTCCCAGAAGTGGAATTGGTGGATCATATGGTGATTCTATTTTAATCTTTCTTTAGGAGTCTTCATACTGTTTTCCATAATGACTGCATCATTTTACATTCCTACCAATAGTGCACAAGGGCTCCAGTCCTTCCACATCCTCACCAACACTTGTCACTTTCTGTTCTTTTGATAGTGACCATCCTAATGGATGTAAAGTGATATCTCATTGTGGTTTTGACTTGCATTTCTCTTATGATTAGTGAAGTTGAGCATCTTTTCATATGTTCATTAACCATTTTTTTGTCTTCTTTGGAGAATTGTCTATCCAAGATCTTTGCCCATTTTTAAATTAGGTTATCTTTGTTGTTGTTGTTGAGTGGTAAAAGTTCCGTATATACCCTGGATATTAACCCCTTATCAGATATACAACTTGCAAATATTTTCTCCCATTCAGTAGGCTGTCTTTTCACTCTGTTGATTGTTTCCTATGATGCACAGTTTTAGAGTTTTATGTAGTTCCATTTGTCTTTTTTTGTTTTTGTTGCTGATTCCTTTGAACATTGTTATAAAACTAATGAACAAAATGAGATTGGCTGCCTGCTTTTAATTTTGCTGGACACAATGGGGGTAGAAAACAATGAGCTCAAGGATTTTAATTCCCAGCTTAAGCACTGCATAAATGACATGAGAGCTTCTATGTCTGCCCTGAAAGAGACACTTATTTCCTGTAGCTGCAGAGGTGAGTGTGCTGAAAACCAAACCCAGTAGCTAGTGGCTGAATCACAATACAAAATGTTCAGTACATGCCAAAAGAGCTGCTTGATTTTTCCAATTTAAACAGAATCTTGGGAATATGTGTGGGATGGATATTAAGGTTGTGGAATAATGGTAGAAAGAACATAAAGTTGGATTAGGCCACATTTATTGATATGGGTCAACTAATGTTGCAATTTGGGAGTTACAAAGGGCTCTAATTGTTTGTTTGTTTGGTCAGTTTGTTGGCTGGCTGAAACATTGACTAAAAAGTAGCTCACAGTAAATGAAGTTGAAATGCCAGACCTGCCTTGGTATACTACAGAGGAAGGGAAAGACTCAAAGAGATTGGAATGTTAGAGTGGGTTTGACATTTAAGACCTGCTCACACACTCTGGGATGGTCCAGAGGACACATCTTTCACTAGTACTCTGGGAAATAAATTTGTGAAGGATCCCTAGCATCCTTGAAGAGCTCTGTGATTGCTCTTCTCTGTAGACCAGAAAGTACTGTGGGAACTGCGGCTACTGAACTGGGAAATCTAAATGTAATGAGGGTAATTGGATCCCAAGGTGGCAGGGGCCAAGTGGTGGCACTCAATGGCCAAACGTAAGGTGGGTGTGGTTATTAAATGGACAGCAGAGTCAAAGTAGTGCTCAGAATAGTCTTACTCACAGAAACCTATGACATTGGTGAGTTGATTATGGCGTTCCTAGAACAGACATATATAGAAAAGTCTACTAAATTTGTACATGATATGTATAAGTAGAAAAATTCTAGGTCAAGTGATCAAAAGTCTAACTTGAATCATAAAAACAAACAGAGTCATGTCCCCTCAATCAATTCCCATCCTCTTTACAGACCTAGAACTCTTCAAATGAAGGAGAATCTGGGTACCCTTGAGGAAGAACCCTGGTATACTGCCAAAAGTTTATATTGTTAATCTTTCTCTGAGCTTTCCCCAAAGGGACCTACAGCCTTTTACCAGACTGACTGTGCTTTGGGGAAAAGGAAATAATCAGACCTTTCAGAGATCACTGGACACTGACTTTGAACTGACACCAATTCCAGAAGACCCAAAACATCACCATGGTCCACAAGTCAGAATAGGGGCTTATGAAGGTATGGTGAACAATGGAGTTTTAGCTCAGGTCCATCTCACAGTGGGTCCAGTTGGCCCCCAAATACATCATGCCATGATTTCTCCAGTTCTGAAATGCATAATTGGAAGAGACATACTCAGCAACTGGCAGAATCCTCATATTAGTTTCCTGAGATGTAGAATGAGGGCTATGAGGTGGGAAAGACCAAGTGGAAGCCACTAGAACTGCCTCTACCTAGAAAAATAGTAAACCAAAAGCAATACTGCATTTCTGGAGAGACTGCAGAAATCAGTGCCACCATCCAGGACTTTTTTTTTTTTTTTTTTTGGCTGTGTTGGGTCTTCGTTTCTGTGTGAGGGCTTCCTCTAGTTGCGGCAAGCGGGGGTCACTCTTCATCGCGGTGCGCCGGCCTCTCACTATCGTGGCCTCTCTTGTTGCGGAGCACAGGCTCCAGATGCGCAGGCTCAGTAGTTGTGGCTCACGGGTCTAGTTGTTCCGCGGCATGTGGGATCTTCCCAGACCAGGGCTCGAACCTGTGTCCCCTGCATTAGCAGGCAGATTCTCAACCACTGCACCACCAGGGAAGTCCACCATCCAGGACTTGAAGGATGCATCCCCATCCATTTTGTCTATCTGGCCCGTGCAGAAGACAGATGGATCTTGGAGAATGACAGTGGATTATTGTAAGCTTAACCATTGCAACTGCAGCACCAGATGTGGTTTCATTGCAAAAGCAAATTAACACATCCTCTGGTACCTGATATGCAGCCATTGATCTGACAAATGCTTTTTTCTTCATATTTGTTAGTAAAGACCACCAACCAGCAAGTCCAGAAATATACCTACACTGTCCTGCCTCAGAGGTACATCAGCCCTCCAGTCCTGTGTCATAATATAGTTCACAAGGTCTTGATGTCCTTTCCCTTATACACAACATCACACTGGTTCATTACATTGATAATGTTATGCTGATTGGACCTAGTGAGCAAGGAGTAGTAAGTACTCTGGTAAGATGTTTGTATATTAAAGAGTGGGAAAGAAATCCAACAAAAATTCAGGGGCCTCCTGCCTCATTGAAATGTCTAGGGGTCCTGTGGTTTGGGGCATGTTGAGATATCCTTTCTAAGGTAAAGGATAAGCTGTTCCCTCTGGCTCCCCCTACAACCGAGAAAGAGGTACAACATTTAATGGGCCTCTTTCGGTTTCAGAGGCGACATATTCCTCATTTTGATGTGTTATTCCAGCCTATTACTGAGTGACCCAAAAAGCTGCTAATTTTGAGCTGTGCCCAGAACAAGAGAATGCTGTGCAGGTTGATTACACTGGACCACTTCCATCATGAAAAGGGGCAACATTTTGTTCTTACTGGAATAGACACTCTGAAGATGAACTTACCTTTCCTACATGCAATGCTTCTGCCAAAACTACCATCCATGGACTTACAGAATACCTATCCGCCACTGTGGTATGCCTCACACCATTGATCTGACCAAGGAACTCACTTGACAGTAAGTGAAGTGCAGCAATGAGCTCATTCCCAAGGAATTCCCTGGTCTTATCATGCTCTCCACCATCTTGAATCATCTGGCTTGATAGAATGGTGGAATGACCTTTCGAAGACTCAGTTGCAATGCCAGCTAGATGGCAATACCTTGTAAGATTGGGACAAGGTTTTCCATAAGGCCGTATATGCTCTGAATCAGCATCCAATGTATAATATTTTCTTCCATGGCCAGCATTCATGGATCCAGGAACCAAGGAGTGGAAATGGGAGTGTTACTACTCACTATTACCACTAACTATACACTCGCCAAAATTTTGCTTCTTGTTCCCATGACTTTATGCTCTGCTGGCCTAGAGGTTTAGTTCTAAAGGGAGGAATGCTTCCACCAGAAGACACAACGATGATTCAATTGAACTGGCAGTTAAGAATGCCACCCAGCCACGTAGGGCTCTTCATGTCTCTGAATTAGCAGGCAAAGAAGTTACTGTGCTGACCCTGACTGCCAAGGGGAAATTGAACTACTACTACACAATGAAGGTAAGGAAGGTCATGTCTAGAATCCAAAAGATCCCTTAGGGTGTTTCTTAGAATTACTGTGCATTGTGATTAAAGTCAATGGAAATCTATAACAATTCGATTCAGGCAGGACTAATGCCTTAGACCCCTCAGGAATGAAGGCTTGGCTCACTCTAACATGCACAGAGCCATGATCAGCTAAGATGCTTGCTGAGGGCAGGGAAAATGGAATGGGTAGTAGAAGATGGTTTAAATAACAGCTATGACTGCATGACCAGTTATGGAAACAAGGGCTGTAATTGTTATAAATGTCTTCTTTATTATGTTATGCTTGTGCTCTTGTATTTATATATGTTAAGCAAATATCTTTGTTTTCTTTCCTCTCTTATCCCCTTATCATATAACATAAGATATATTGACTTTATATCATAGTATTTAAGTATTGTTAACTTACATCATAGTATTTAAGTTATGAGATATCACGGAGAAGAGTAAAAGTCACCCAAGGACATTGCATCCTCTTCTAAAGAAAATATAGGTGTGTTTTCAGATGTATGCAGCAGTGTTGGATCATGTTAGAACTATGACCTTGTTATTGTCTTTATTTGAAGATTGAGTATGGTCAAAAAGATTTTAAATCTTTAAAATTTTTCTATTTGTTTTCCAGAGAAATAGAACCAAAAGAGAGAAACGGAGTGTGTGTGTGTGTGTGTATGTGTGTGTGTGTGTGTTCGTGTGTGTATAGAAAGAAAAAGATATTTTAAGGAACTGGTTCACACAGGGTAGGCAGACAGGGAAGAGTTGCACTTTGATTCTGAAGGCACTCTACTGGCAGAATTCCCTCTTCCTCCAGAAAGGTGAATCTTTTTCTATTAAGACTTTCAACGGATTGGATGAAGCTCACCCACATTAAGGAGGGTAATATGCTTCACTCAAAGTCTACTGATTTAAATGTTATCTTATCTAAAAAACTACCTTCACAGAAACATTAGAAAGTATTTGACCAATTATCTGGGTACCGTGACCTAAATAAGTTGACACATCAAATTAACCATCACAAGCCCACCCCTTGTCAACTTGACACCCATACACATCTCCAGAAGATCCCTGTTAATGGGCGCACAATGTACAAAGATGTGATCTCTGAAGACAATATATAAGAGCAGAGATGGAGATGTATAGGAGCACAGTGTTTGGATTCCATTGAAATGTTGTCAGCATTATAAAAACTAGATTTTTATCAGTTTAAGATGGTAATTGTAATCTCCATGGTAACCACTAAGAAACTAACTAAAAAAGACACAGAAAAGGAAAGAAGAAGGGAATTGAAATAGTACTAAAAAAATCAACCAAATTTTTAAAAAGGCAGTCATGGAGAAATTGAGGAACAAAATACATAAGACATAAAGAATTAAATACCTAAGAGCAGAAGTAAGTTTTACCTTATCAGTAATAGTGTTAAATGTAAATAATTTAAACTCTCCAATTAAAAGGTAGAGATGGTCAGAATGGGGACAGAAAAACCAAAACCATAATTCTTCTACATGTTGTCCGTGAGTCCCCTGATTTATTTTTATCAATATTGAATATACTCTAAAAACCCTACCTTACAGAAAACTTAATAATGTATTATCATGATGAAAATTTATATCAATGATAAAAATGTGATTATTTAATAATGGTGCTGGGGCAACTAAGAAGACCACTGGAAAACAATGAAATGTCTTTCTTACTCTCTTCTTATAAGAAAATAAAATCTGGGTGAATCAATGACTTAATTATAAAATAGAAAATCACAAAACTACTGCAAATATATATGAGAAATTTCTCTTACAATTTCATAAAGAGAAAGAATTATCTCAGTATATCCCTCATCCTTCCTAATCTGCCCATGGCTCTGTTCACCACCATATTCAAGCCCACCCATCTTGACCCCGGACCACAGCAACAGGTGCTGGAAGCCCTTGTGCCTTTACAGTTTCGTTTGTGTGTTTGGTTGGGGCTAAGCTCTTCCCTCTCTACATCCTGACACTTTGACAAGCCCACACTGAACATCGAATGGAAAGGCACAGGAGTCTTTCTTATGATGCTCATGGAAATGCACAGTCTTAAAGGGTTTTTAAGCACCCCTCAGTGCTACTCTTGCCAACTCTGGAAGCCCTTGTGCAGAAAATCAATTTCTAACTCACTTTCCTTCCTGGGGTAAAGGAAACACGTGCAAAGCAAAAACCCCAGTCAACCACCCTGCCAGGCATGGTTCCTGCTGTTTTCCTGTGGCTCATAGAACCACATGGAACACAGACATCACACCAGGTAGAAGAACCAGGGGTGCACTTCACAGACATGCCCTGGAAGGCTCTCCACCTGTTTCTGGTCTTGCCACCTTTCAATCCAAGAGTGTGCTCTTATCCCATTGGTCCTCTGCCTAAGACAAACCTGATTCCTTCAGTCTTTTGCTTAAAACTTTTTGGAGATGTCCCTCACTAACAAAATAAAACCCATGCTCCCTCCACGGTGTCCAGGACCCCGTGTGATCTCCTCCCACCTGTCCTGTTGACCTCTCCACCCTCCACTCACCCCAGCTGTCCCCTAGCTTTGCTAAAACAAGCCCAGCCCTGCCCCCTGGGGTGACAGTTCCCGGGGGCCCCCTCAGGAGCTCTACCTGGCTCTCTGCACCAAAGTCACCAACCCCAGGAGGCCTCACCAACCCCGACTCTGTCCCACCCATCACTCAATTATCCTCACGGTTCCTAGCTCATCTCTCTGACTGTCATGTTTGTCCATCTGTCTGGGTGCCATCCTAGGAGGAGGGTTCCAGGAGGGCGGGGGTCTCATGTCCTCCACTAGCACAGCGCCTGGCACATGGAAGACTTCCAGTAAATGCCTGTGGAATAAGAACCAGGAACTGCAGGAATCAGAAGACCAGAAGGACATGAAGATAAGGGAGACAAGGGTCAGGTAAGGGTTGGAGATCAGTCTTAGAATGTACCTGGTGGACACAACTCCCAGAAGCTGCGCCTCCTACCCTGTGGGGCAGCTAATTGCTGGTGAACTCCGTCCTTCCCTGTGGGCATGGTTGAGACAGCTGTGACCTATAAGGACAAAACAGGGACAGGCATGAGTGGCTTCCAGACTCTCACCCCTCCCAGAATCCATTCCACATTCCTTTCACCTCACCTCCAAAACTAAGCAGAACTTACACCTTTCTCCCAGCTCCAAACTCTTAAATATTCTTCAGTATTTATGTTTGCACTTTCATGATTTGGGACTAGCCAAGTAACATACACTTGAAAAACTCTTCTTTATCCTTTTCTCTTATAGAAGAAAATGTGTTTATTCTAGAAAATATTAGCAGGTAAAATTTTTATAAGAATACAAAAACTATATATGATCCCCTCATCTTAGAAATAGCATCCATTAATGTTTTGTCTCATTTAGTTCCACTATTTCACCATATGTGTGAATATTCTCTTTCTCTTACATACACACACACATTTACGAATGAGGGTTATATAATATGCAAACTTAAAAAAATCAGGATACAGAATCAAACATTAAATAATTTTTTGTTCACCAAATGTTGATTAAATAATGAATTTCTGGGTTAAAAAGGTGCCTCAGACATCTAGACCAATAGAATAGAACAGATAGCCCAGAAATAGACTGTTGCATATATGGTCAAATGACTTGACAAGGAGTACCAAAATCATTTAACGGAGAAAGGACAATCTTGGGAAAACTGGATATCCATATGCAAAAATATGAACTTGGACCCTTACTTTACACCATATAAAAAATTAACTCAAAATGGATCAAAGATAGAAACATAAGAGTTAAAGCTATAAAACACTTAGGAGAAAATATAGGGGCAGTTCTTCATGAACTGGGATTTGGAAATGACTTCTTGGCTATGACACCAAAAGCACAGGCAACATGAAAAAACACAATTAACAGAGTGAAAGGGCAACCCACAGAATGGGAGAAATGTTTGAAAATCATATATCTGATAAGGGGTTAATATCCAGAATATATAAAGAACTCCTACAACACAACAACAACAATAATAATAATAAACAACCATTTTAAAAAATAAGTAAAAGATTTGAATAGACGTTTTTCCAAAGAAGATATACAAATGGCCAATAAGCACATGAAAAGATGCTCAACATCACGAATCATTAGGGAAATGCAAATCAAAACCACAATGAGGTACCACTGCACATTCATTAGGATGGCCACTCTTAAAAAAAGAAAGAAAGAAAGAAAAAAAGAAACCCATAAACTACAAGTGTTGGCAAAGATGTGGAGAAATTGGAAGTCTTGTGCACTGTTGGTGGGAATGTAAAATGTTGCAGCCCCTATGGAAAACAGTTTCCATAAAATTTGGGGGTTTCTCAAAAAATTAAAAATAAAATTACTATATGATCTAGCAATTTCATCTCTGGGTATATATCCAAAAGAATTGAAAGCAAGGTCTCAAAGGGATATTTGTACACCCATGTCCATAGCACCATTATTCACAATAGCCAAAAGATGGAAGTAACCCAAATGTCCATCAGTGGATGAATGGATAAACAATGTGGTATATACATAAAATGGAATATTATTCACCTTAAAAAAGAAGGAAATTGTGGCACATGCTACAACACGGATGAACCTGAGGACACTATGCTAAGTGAAATAAGCCAATCACAAAAATACCGTATGATTCCACTTACGTGAGGTCCCTAGAGTAGTCAAATTCATAGAGAAAGTAGAATGGCCATTGCCGGGGTCTGGGTAGAGGGGAGAATTTGGACGTTGTTTAACGAGTAGAGAGTTTCAGTTTTGCAAAATGAAAATAGCTCTAGAGATTGGTTGCACAACAATGAGAATATAGTTAATGCTAGTGAACTATACACTGAAAAATGGTTAAGATGGTGAATTTTATGCGATGTATATTTTACCACAATTTTTAAAAAAATTTTAAGGTGCCTGACAAGCTGTCCCTAGTGGAACCTGTCATTGATCTATTAAATACCAGGAGTCACAGAAAAGTGACAATTTGTGTCACAATCTCTGAGCTATAAATGACATAAGAGCAATTGGAGAAATTTGAATGAGGTCCGAGAATTAGATAGTGGTAATGTGTCGATGTTAATGTTCTGATTTGAAGGTTGTATTGTGGCTGTGGGGGAGAATGTTCCTGTTTGTAGGGAGTACACACCGAAGTGTTCAGGAATGATGTTCATCACTTTAGCATCTAGTTTTCAGATGGTCAGGATAAAGGGTTTTGTACAATATATGCAAATTTTCTGTAATTTTGAGTGTTTTAAAATAAAGAGTTAAATTAAGAAAATATGTCAGAATAAAAATACAGCACCCTCCCCAGGACACAAAGGAGGTGAGCCTAGGGTTGGCCTCAGCATCCTGCCTAAGGACAGTTTCCAGGCTGAAGTTCAGGAAGGGATCCAACAGGGGTCCCATGGCCTCTGTTGAGGGGACAGAGAGGAGTTCCAGGAGGCTGAATGCAGGGCGAGAACTGGAGAAGAAAAGCTGCCCAGAGAGAGCTCTGGAGACGTGCAGAGGGGCCCATCCAGTGTGTGGGTGAGTGCTGATCTGTGCACGCACGGGAAGGACCCACCCCAGGCTGAGAAGAGACCACTGGAAATCAGCAGGCTGACAAGCATCGAGGCTCGCCCGGGGCTGGCATTGTTCATGCTCTCATTAACCAGAGTGCACAGACTGCATAATAGGGGCGCTGCCGAGATATCAGAGGTTAACTACTAAGTCCTTTGTAGTTAATGAATTCAATGCCCCAATAAGGCAAGTGTAGCCCAGGCATCGAACTTAAAAGCAAATGTTGGAAGATCAAACTGATATTCAATTTTCTTTACTATGACTGGAACAATACCCAGCCCTCTTTAAAAGAACACAACAAAAATGAATACCTAAGAAAACAAAATTCACCATCTGTATCACTTAATAAAAAATGACAAGGCATGAAGCAGGAAAACATCACCATAAGTAGGAAAAATTCAATCAATAGAAATTGTAGAAAGTGACAGAGACCATTGAATTAATACACAAAGACTATAAAACAGCTATCTGAATCTTAATATACTCAGGGACATAAAAGAAGAAAATGAACACAATCAGGAGAGAGATGGATGATATAAAAAAAAAAAAAAAAAAAAACCAAACAAACCAAATGGAACTTCTAGAAATTTTAAAAATACCATATCTGTAATGACAGATATAGTGATTGGGACTGGAACAACTAGATGTCCACATGCAAAAAACAAATCTAGATACAGACCTCAGGAAGGAAAGAATACCTGCCATCTAGCAGCCTTCACCTGCGGCCACCTGCGGCCTGAGGAAGCTCAGGATGTGAAAACCCTGAGGAAACTCAGGATTTGAAAGCACAGGATTCTGGCCCCAGATAGGTTAGGTGCATACTAAAGGAATGATTTCTGTGAGACCCGACTCTTGCATCTTCCCATACGTAGAAAGGTGCTAAATTCCTTAACTTGGGATATCTGGTTTTCTTTCATTAACAATAATCTTTTTTTTTTTTTAAAGGGAGAATATTTCTTTTTTCTTTTTCTTTTTTTATAAATTAATTAATTAATTTATTTTTGGCTGTGTTGGGTCTTCGTTTCTGTGCAAGGGCTTTCTCTAGTTGTGGCAAGCGGGGGCCACTCTTCATCGCGGTGCGCGGGCCTCTCACTATCGCGGCCTCTCTTGTTGCGGAGCACAGGCTCCAGACGCGCAGGCTCAGTAGTTGTGGCTCACGGGTCTAGTTGCTCCGCGGCATGTGGGATCTTCCCAGACCAGGGCTTGAACCCGTGTCCCCTGCATTAGCAGGCAGATTCTCAACCACTGCGCCAACAATAATCTTTTGATGTTCCCGACTACCTGCCCATTGTTGCAAACTCCTATATATCCTAGCTCCCCCTTCGCCTCCTTGGAGCAGTTCTCTCAGGGTTACTTGAGATGCTGCCTCCCGGGCTTGAAGTCCTAAAAATTCCCACCGAGGGACTTCCCTGGCAGTCCAGTGGTTAAGACTGCATGCTTTCACTGCAGGGGGCGCGGGTTTGATACCTGGTCAGGGAACTAAGATCCTGCATGCCATGCGGCACGGCCAAAAATAAATTAATTAATTAAACAAAATAAAAATTCCCGCTGAATAAAACATAACTCTCAACTTTCAAGTTGTGAATATTTTTTAAGTCGACAGACCTTACACCCTTTACACAATTAACTCAAACTTAGCAAAACTAAATGTAAAACACAAAACTATAAAACTCCTAGAAGACAACATAGGAAAAAACCTAAATGAACTTAGCTCTGGTGACGACTTTTTTTTTTTAAATATTTATTTATTTATTTGGCTGCATTGGGTCTTAGTTGCGGCACGTGGGATGTTTTGTTGTGGTGCACAGGCTCTTTGTTGCAGCATGCGGGCTTCCCTCTAATTTTGGTGCACGGGCTCTAGAGCACGCATACTCAGTAGTTGTGGTGCGTGGGCTCTAGAGCGCATGGGTTTAGTTGCCCTGTGGCAAGTGGGATCTTAGTTCCCAGACCAGGGATGGAACATGTGTCCCCTACATTGGAAGGCGGATTTTTAACCACTGGACCACCAGGGAAGTCCCTGGTGATGACTTTCTAGATACAACTACCAAAGGCATGATCCATGAAAGAAATAACCGATAAGCTGGATTCCATTAAAATTAAATTCTGCTTTGAAAAAGACAATATCAAAAGAATGAGAAGTCAAGTAACAGACTGGGAGAAAGTATTTGCAAAAGATACATCTAAAAAGGACTGTTTTCCAAAATATACAAAGAACTTTAAAAAAACTCAACAATAAGAAAACAAACAACTCTGTTAAAAAATGGACAAAAGACCTTAACAGATACCTCACCAAAGAAAATATACAGATGGCCAGTAAGCATACAAATAGTTGATCCACATCATATGTCATCACGGAAATACAAAGTAAAACACTAATGAGATGCTGTACACACCTATAAGAATGGCCAAAACCTGGACACTGACAACACCAAATGCTGATGAAGAGGTGGAGCAACAGGAAATCTCAATCACTGCTGGTAGAAATGCAAATGGCAGAGCCACTTTGAAGATAGTTTTGTGGTTTCTTGCAAAACTAAACATACTCTTACCATATAATCCAGCAATTGTGCTCCTTTGTATTTACCCAAATGACTTGAAAATGTATGTCCACACAAAAACATGAGCACAGATGTTTATAGCAGCTTTTTTTCACAATTGCCCAAACTTGGAAACAACCAAGATTTCCTTCAGTAGGTGAATCGATAAATAAACTGTGGTACATCCAGACAATGGAATGTTATTCAGGCCAGAAAAGAAATAAGCTATCAAGCCATGAAAAGACATGGAGGAACCTCAAATGCATATCACTAAGTGAAAGAAGCCAATCTGAAAAAGCTACATACTGTATGATTCCAATGACATGACATTCTGGAAAAGGCAAAACTATGGAGGCAGTAAAAAGATTAGTGGTTTCCAGCGGTTGGGGGCCAGGGAGGAATGAATAGGCAAAGCACAGAGGATTTTTAGGGCAGTGAAAATACTCTGTATGATACTGTAACAATGATATACATCCATCCAAGCTCATAGAACTTACAACGCCAAGAGTGAACCGTAATGTAAACTACAAACTTTGGGTGATTAGAATGTGTCAGTGTAGGTTCACCAATTATAACACATGTACCACTCTGGTGGGTATGTTGATAATGAGGAGACCATGTATGTGTGGGGACAGGGGGTATACGGGAAATCTATGTACCTTCCTCTCAATTTTATTTTGACTCTAAAACTGCTCTAAAAGAATAAAGTCTTAAAAACAAAACAAACAAACAAACAAAACAAACAGCATGATAATACACACACACATACACACACACACAAAGGAAAAAAATATACTGGATGGGATTAACAGCAGATTAGGATGTGTAGAAAATCAATGAACTTGGAGAGAAAGCAATAGAAACTATTCAAAATGAGAGAAAAATAATGGAAAAAAACAGATGCTAAGTTGAGAGCATTTGGGCTCACCAGGCCTGAGGCGCTGCACTGCCACCCCTGACACCACCTGACGCTGGGCTCGTCTGAGTTCCTCCATGACTCCCCCCCCCCAGCACAGCACTCCACCCTGTGCTTCAGAAGCTCCTGCCCCACCCCAGGGGGTCCACACCACGGTGCCAATACATGCAGGTGGCAGCCACTGCGGGGCTGGGGGGTGGGAGACCACGTACCCTGTGGCCCTCCCAGCACCAGTGTGACCGACACCAGCCCTGAGGATGGGATTCGTCCTCCCACGCAGCCTCACATAGCGCCCACACAGCTCTCAGCAGCTTCCAGAGGGCCCTGCAGACGTTCACTTCCTGCCGTTTTACAGCAGGAAGCAGGGGTACGCAGGGTCCCAGAGCTGGGAGGAGCAGAGCAGGCCTGCAGTCTCCAGCTGCAGTCCCGAGACTCCTACGGCCTCACTGAGCTTCCGAGCCTCTGAACCTCACAGTTGCCACTTTGAAAGAGAGAGAAACCTGGGGTAGAAGACCTACAACAGAAATGGGGCCCCATCACATGTGCAGAATGGGGACCTGTGTGAGGACCAAGCTCAGCTCTGCAGCTCATCTCATGTCACCCTTCCAAGAGCCCGAACACATGGGCCTCTGCTCATGACAGGCAGGGCTGGGGGCAGTAACTGGCCCTGGGTGACACCATTCAAGTGCAGAGCTGGGACTGCTGTCCCCCTGCTGCCTAATCTGGGGTCTCCTGGTCATCCACTCCCAGTCTCAGAAATCTCATGGATCCTTGAAAATCTCTACTGGCACCAAGGAATCAAAACCACAGCACTGTGGTGCCCCATATTTACTTCTTAGACTAGCAAAGAATTAAAGTTCAGTGTGGCAAGGGTGCAGGGAAACAGGCATACTTGTGGACTCCTGGTGTGAGTTAAAATGGTCCGGCCTTTTTTTTGAGGACTGTTTGTCATTATATATAATGAAAGTATAAAATTACCTAACCCAGTGACACAACAATTTCACTTCCAAAGAGTTACCCAGTAGACGGTGCACATGCATGTATGACACATACAAAGGTATATACTACAGTACAGTTAGAATTAGCAAAAAAAAAACCCAAAAAACCAAACAAGGATATAATCGAAAAACATATTCATGAAAGACGAGAATGAAATAAACTGGTTCACCCACATCTGCTTTACCTATACAATAAAATATTATGCTGTTAAAAAGAATAGGATAAATCTGCACGCACTGACCTAAGACATCTAACGGAATTGGTGATTAACTCAGAATATAAAAAAAGTGATCATGACTGTAAATGCATTTTAAAAAAAGCCATGAGAAGGGATGAGAATGGGAGTTTGGGATGTCAGAGGCCTAGGTCTCACATTCCCCAAACCATCAAGATCATATTTTGACCTTGTCTACACAGGTATTCTCACATTCATCTGGAAAAACACCTGCCGTACTAAAGTGAGTCATTCACGCAGCAGCCTTAAACATGGGTCTCATCTAGTATAGACTAATTTTTTAAAAAATTAATTCTGTAATCATTTTGTGATTATAAATATGTTATTGCATCTCTGAATTTTGAATTAATTTGTTAAATGAAAATATTTAAAACTTCATGACACCTGTAATGTTGGTTTCACATTTAATTTTTTTTTTTTTTTAACATATAAGGAACCTGGAACATGCAGGGGTGGAGCTTTTCCACTTGGATTGTCTTTAGGATGTGCATCACCATGGGTTTTCCTGTTTGCCTCACCCACCTCTAAGGAAGGAGGGGGCGGCTCCAGTTCCTGGCTGCCTGGTGGTCATCTAAGCGCAGCTTCGCAGGCAATGTGAGTAGAAGGAACTGGGAACCTGCTTCCTGCTGAAACTCAAGGGTCAGAACAAGACGTGTGGAAGGCAGCCTTCTTCGTGGGCTGCTGTTCAACCAATTTGCCATGAGTATGTTTTAGAATTTAGGCGTAAGTGTAAAATAGTAAAAAGAAAGAAAGAAAAGACAGCCCATCTCTCTGTCGCTCCAGGCAGCTTGCCAGGGAGTTTCCAGCGTGACACTGCCCCCTCCAATGCCTGGAATACACTGCTGGGACCGCTCAGGAGGCCAGCCGGGCCGCGGACCGGGAAGGGGAGCGCGAGCTCTTCTCCCTCTGGGCCCGGGTCGGTCCTGCCGGGCCGTGACTCTGCTCCTTCCCCCGATTCTGCCCACTTTTGATCCTGCTCGGACACCCGCGGCCGCAGGTGACCCGGCCAGGCACCCAGCCATGTCCGCCTGCCCCCCGCCGCCACCCCCCCCCCGCTTCTGCTGCCCCCTCCCGGCCACCAGGCGACCCTTCCCCCGAGCCAGGACCCGCGGCGGGGACTCACCGAGAGCAGGACACCCAGGACGACGAAGATGAGAGCCAAGGGCCCCCGGAGCCGAGGCCTGGGACCGGGGGCGCGCCCTGCTCGGGAGCCCGAGGCGGCCGGTGGGCTCTGTCCCCGCTGCCCCGTGCTGTCGCGGGGCGCTCGCTGTCCCAGCCGCCGCGGGGTGACAGACGGCAGAGCCATCAGGAAGCAACAGTGTCTTTCGTGGGGCGCTGGATCGTCCCTGCCGCCCGTGGGGTGTGCGGGGGCTCACTCTTGTCTCTCTCTTTACTCTTGGGAGGGTGGACCGTCCTGACTTCTGTACTCTTGGCGGCGTTGAGTCACCCGGGCGGGGCAAAGAACGGGAGCCAGCAAGCAAATAGGCACAGCGTTGTTGAAACACGTGATGTGTTGACACAGAGGCTCTGAATGGAAGGCCGTTGTCTTCTAGGTACACCTCCGGAAGGTGGGGGGCTGGACATAGAACTAACCCTCTGGCTACCCTGGGCACGTGGTTTGTTTCTGGATCCTGTCCTTCCCAGGCACAGAAGGTGGTGGTGAGGAGTTTGGGGGGACGAAGTGGGAGCTGACCACTCCCAGAAGCTGTGCCCTCAGCTGTGACCAGGGTAGTGAGGTTGAGTCCGAATCCAGGACCTGTCCTGATCCTGTCCCCTTTCCAGAGCCAAAGCCCCTCATGTTTATAAACTCTGAACTAACCTGCCCTGACTTTGGCATTCTCCTCACACGGCTACTTCCTCCCCACCCCCCACCCAAGAGTCTCATTGACTGAGTTGATATGTTTCACTGCACCTAGGGTCACTTTGCAGCTCTGTCCCAGTGCGAAGCTTCTTGGTCAGGGGCTTGATCTTAGCATCTCTGTAGCCAGGTGTCTGGCTGGAGCAGACACTCAATGAACAGGTGAGTAGACAGAATGAAGGTCACAGAGGCATTGATCGCTGGGTCTGAATTCAGGTAACCATTAGGCTTCCGACCTCCCCCATCACCACCTTGCATGTTCTGGTAATTTCAGCTCCATCATCTGACTGTCACACTCAGGGCTTCATGTTATCTTGTCTCAGCCCTACTGCTCCTGCAGTCAGGCAAGCTGGAGGAACCCATTTCAGCCTTTCTTCAGGATTTTCCTTCCCTGTAGATTCTATAAAGCCCTTGGGAAACAGAACTGCTGGAGACTAATTGGCACATTAAACCAAATGGGCCAAGAGGGGGGTCCCCACGTGGGTCAGGCCCTTTCAGCTGTCCCTATACCTCCAGCTCTGTGCCTGGCCTATTTTATCTTCATGACTCTCTGAATGTCCTTTGATGATAACAGGGCCCTGATTTCACAATCCAGGGACACCATCCACATTGGGCAACGCTGTACTTTGGGTCATCAGGCTCAGAGACGTATGTCCAGGTCACTCTAGACTGTCCCATCTCTCTAGTTTGTCAGGACCAGGTAGTTACCAAACCTTCATCCCACTCCTCAAGTTCCCGTCATCTTCTTCTGCTCTTCATCTCATCCTGGAATGTCTGGGTTTGGCCTCTGATATCTGTAGGCTGTTGCCAAGGACTCCATTGTGCTGTTCTCAAGCCCACGTCCCTCCTCTCTTCTTCATGCCAAGGAGGAAGTGGGACACTGGCGGCTCCAGTGAAAATAATTTGTCAGTTGGCACTGGGAGGAATAGGCTGGCTCTGACACTGTGTGATTTGGTGGTCCTGGGCTCTCTATCCTATAGGAGGTGTGAACATTTGATAATACAATGCAGGTACAAATACTTCGTTAAAAAGCTCTATGGAAAGTTTGTTACAGTACATTTCAGACTTGATGACACAAAATAAAAAGAAAGAGAAAAGAACCCTTGTTATGAAACGCTTCTCTATTAAAAGGGAAAATCTATAAGAAGGAGCCTGGTTAGAGCAGGGTTGGTGGCTGTCTGACTATTGTCCTCAGCTGGTGGCACCAAAACACGCTAAATGCATGGGTCCGGTGTCCTGGGTTCAATATGTAGAGGAGAGGGACAGTTGTCAAATAGCAGACCCTTTACAGTGATTCAGCAGGGAAAGGACGAAGTGCGCCCACAGGAATAGAGAAGAAAGAGGAAACCACATTGTTACCATCACCTTTCTGATCAGTTACCTTACATGGAGGGCTACAGCTTGAGGACCTGCTGTCAGGGCATCTGGATGGAGCAGGGCAGCTCTGTTTTCACAATCAAAGAGAGTTCTCACTGTTTCCAGTGACACTGGGTAGTGTCCAGGACCCTCTGCGGCACTGTATGTGTGTTTCTTAGGCATGTTTAAAATGTCAATGCTTAAAGAAAGATACGAAATCAAAGAGTACTTGCCATACACTTAAGGGATACAGTTTTTATTGTGTGCCTAATATTTACATGACACTGATTTAGATGCTTTACATTTACTGTCAGTTTTTATAACAGTTCTGTGAGGAGTTATTAGCAGCCTATTTTTGCAGATGAGGAAAGCTGAGGCCCTGAAAGACAATGTAACTTGCTCAGGTGAGGTTCCTGTCTTTAAATAATGGAGCTGCAGTTTAAACCCCTCTTGTCTGATTCCAGATCCTGCTTTTCCTCTCCACTGGGGTGATTTGCTGAAAAGTTTGCCCAGAAGGTGTGGCCCAGACTGCACACATTTGCATAGGACTCTGTCTCCTCTGTATGGGAGGTACCCCATCTTGTGCCATTGTCTTATTCACCAAGAGAACCTTTCCTGGTGCCTGGTGTCAAAGCAGTCGCTTGGTAAATATTGGCTGCACAAATGAATGAATGAAAGAAGGACTAGATGAGTTCTGTTGCTCAGAACAGACAGGTAATAGATGTTCATTCTTTTTGTCCATTCTCCTGTCTTGGACACTTTTTTCAGCATCCTTTTTCCACCAGCCTTCTTTTTTTTTTTTTTTAAAGATTTAATTTTATTTATTTTTGGCTGTGTTGGGTTTTCATTGCTGCGTGCAGGCTTTCTCTAGTTGTGGCAAGTGGGGGCTACTCTTCGTCATGGTGCGTGGGCTTCTCCTTGTGGTGGCTTCTCTTGTTGCAGAGCACGGGCTCTAGGCGCGGGGGCTTCAGTAGCTGCTGCACGCAGGCTTAGTAGTTGTGGCATGGGGGCTCCAGAGCGCAGGCTCAGTAGTTGTGGCGCACGGGCTTAGTTGCTCTGCGACATGTGGGATCTTCCTGGACCAGGGATCAAACCCGTGTCCCCTGTATTGGCAGGTGGATTCTTATTCACTACACCACCGGGGAAGTCCCTCCACCAGGCTTCTACCTGCAGTGGTTCTAGGAGGATCACAAACACCATCTTAAATTCAGATTAATTAAATTCAGAGCAATGGCCATTTGCATAATTGTACCAATCAGAAGCAGTTTCATTTCTATCAAATACATAGGAAGAATTGAGATATTTTCAATATTTTTCTTATCAAAGAAGATATTTCAAGTGCTTCATTATAATTCAATTACGATTTGTGACTTTCTCCAGATAAATTATTCCTATTTCTTATCAAGTAGGACTTTTTATAATGAAAAAGGGTCAATTCACCATGAAGTTATAACAATTATAAACACATATGCACTGAACATCAGAACTACTAAATGTATGAAGCAAACATTCACAGAACTGAAAAAAGAAATAGGGCTACAATACCACCAGGAGACTCTTCAATATCCCAGTTTCAATAATGGATAAAACAACCAGACCAAATATCAATATGGAAATAGAAGACTTGAACAAAACTATAGACTGATTGGACATAACAGATATATATATTGTACATCTCAGCAAACATTAGCAGAATACTCATTTTTCTCAAGTGTGCATAGAATAACCTCCAGGATAGACCATAGTTAGGCCACAAACCAAGTGTTAATAAATTATAGAAATTGAAATCATACAAAGTATCTTTTCCAGTCACAATTGAATAAAATTAGAAATCAATATCAGAAATAAATAAAATTTAAAAGTACACAAATGTACGGAAATAAAACAACTCTTAACCAATCGTTCAAAGAAGAAATCACATGGGGAATAAGAAAATATCTTGAGACAATGGAAAATGAAAACACAACATATCAATACCTATGGAATGCAATGAAGGCAGTGCTAGGAGAAAATTTTATAGTTTTAAATGTTTACATTAAAAAAGATCTCAAATCAACAGCCTAAAATTACACCTAAAGGAACTATAAAAAAACAAAAACCTAAACCCAAATCTAGCAAAAGGAAGGAAATAAAGAGATAAGAGCAGAGATAAATAGGGAATAGAAAATAATAGAGAAAATCAGTGAAACATAATGTTTATTCCTAAATGTCCATCAACAGAGGAATGGATAAAGAAGATGTGGTACATGTATACAATGGAATATTACTCAGCCATTAAAAAAATGAAATAATGCCATTTGCAGCAACATGGATGGACCTAGAGATTGTCATATTGAGTGAAGTAAGTCAAACAGAGAAAGAGAAATACCATAGATATCACTTATATGCAGAATCTTAAGAAAATGATACAAATGGACTTATTTACCAAACAGAAACAGACTCAGACTTAGAGAATGAATTTTTGGTTACTGGGGGAAAGGGTGTGGGGGAGGGATAGACTGGGAGTTTGGGATTGACATGTACACACTGCTATATTTAAAATAGATAACCAACAAGGACCTACTGTATAGCACAGGGAACTCTGCTCAATATTATGTAAAAACCTAATGGGAGTATATATAAGTCCATGCACTCTCTCACTTCGTCCCAGCTTACCCTTCCCCCTCCCCGTGTCCTCAAGTCCATTCTCTACGTCTGCGACTTTATTCCTGTCCTGCCCCTAGGTTCTTCATAACCATTTTTTTTTTTTAAGATTCCATATAGTTGATTCACTTTGTTATAAAGCAGAAACTAACACACCATTCTCAAGGAATTATACTCCAATAAAGACGTTTAAAAAAAAAAAACCTAATGGGAAAAGAATTTGAAAAAGAATAGATACATGTATATGTATAACTGAATCACTATGCTGTACATCTGAAACTAACACAACATTGCTAAACAACTATACTCCAATACAAAATAAAGTTTAAAAAATGTTCATTCCTCAAAAAGATCAATAAAATTAGTAAACATTTACCTAGATTAAATTAAAAAATAAAGAAGACTCAAATAACTAAAATCAGAAATGAAAGATGGGACATCACAAAAAATCTTACAGAAATAAAAGATTATAAGAAAGTACTATGAAAAATTGTATACCAAAAAATTGGATAACCTAGACAAAATGGAAGAAATCATAGAAATATACAACCTTCCAAGACTGACTCAGGAAGAATAGGAAACTGGAATAGACCTATAAGTATTAAGGACATTGGACCAATAATCAGAAATGTCTCAACAAAGGAAAGCCCTGGCAGATAGCTTCAATAGTAAATTCTACCAAACATTTAAAGAATTAACACCAATACTCCTCAAACTCTTCAAAAAATTTAAAGAAGGAATGTTGCCAAGCTCATTTTATGTGACCAGCATTGCCCTCATACCAAAGCCAGACAAAGACACCATAAGAAAATAAATCTATAGGCCAATATCCCTCATGATTAAGGATGCAAAAAATTCTCAGAAAAAAAAAAAACTAGCTAACAGAATTTAACAGCACATTAAAAGGATACACCATGACCAAATGGTTCAAAATACCAACATCAATCAATATAATACTCCAAGTTAACAGGATGAAGGGGAAAAAATGACCATCTCAATTGATGCAGAAAAAGGATTTGACAAAATTCAACACCCTTTCATGGGAAAAACACTCAACAGCTAAGAATAGAAGGGAACATCTCAACAATATAAAGGCCGTATATGAAAGACCCACTGCTAACATTGTACTCAGTGTGAAAAATGGAAAAAATTTCCCCTAAGATCAGAAACAAGACAAAGATGCCCACTTTAACCACTTCTATTTAACACAGTAGTGGAAGTCCTAGCCAGACCAATTAAGCAAGAAAAAGAAATAAAAGGCATTCAAATTGGAAAAGAAAAGGTAAAATTATCTGTTTGTAGAATTCATGAACTTATATATAAAAACCATAATGATCACACACACACAACACACACACACCCCATTAGAAATAATAAATGGATTCAGTAAAGTTGCAGTATACAAGATCAACACATAAGAATTAGTTGTATTTCTATACATTAGCAGTGAATAATCTGAAAAGGAAATTAAGAAAACAATTCCTTCCACAATAGCATCAAAAAGAATAAAATTCTTAGGAATGAACTCAACCACAGAGGTGAAAGACTTGCACACTGAAAACTACAAAACTTTGCTGCAAGAAATAAAAGAAGACACATAAATGGAAAGACATCCCATGTTTATGATTGTTAGACTTAATATTGCTAAGACAGGACTTCCCTCGTGGTCCAGTGGTAAAGAATCCGCCTTCTAATGCAGGGGATGTGGGTTCAATCCCTGGTCAGGGAACTAGGATCCCGCATGCCACGGGGCAACTAAGCCCCTCCCCACAACTACTGAGCTCGGGCACCTCAACTACAGAGCCTGCATGCCACAAACTACAGAGCTCACGCACCCTGGAGCCTGCACGCCACAACTAGAGAGAGAAAACCCATTCGCCACATCTAGAGAGAAGCCTGCACATCACAACTAGAGAGCCTGCAATGAAGAGCCCATGCACTGCAACGAAAGATCCCACATGCCTCAGTGAAGATCTTGCATGTTGCAAGTAAGACCTGATGCAGTCAAAAATAAATAAATAAATAAATAATAAAATAAATATTAAAAAAGTTATTGCTAAGACAATTGCAATCCCAATGGTGGTTTTTGCAGAAATAGAAAAATCGACACTGAGCCTCCAGAAACTCATCAATTACAGCTCAGGTTTTCCCACTTGGTACTAGTTCCCCCAGAGATTCCTAATCATGGGATTCTACTCTGGAAAGTTGTGATTATCTGTATTTACCTGTAGGTCTCTCAAATTTGGGAGCAGCAGTTCTTTGACCTCACTTCAATGGATTTAAGAAGTGTTGTTTTAATTCGTTTAGCTTTTTCACTCTTTTTAGGACTGAGTGGTGACTTCTGCCTCTTACATGTCAGAACAGTAACAGGAGGCCTATTTAAAACCTTTTAACAAAGAAAACTGCAGCCCCAGATGATTTACTGGTGAATTCTACAGATATTTATGAAAGAAATAACACCAATATTACACATATTCTTTCAGAAAATATGAGAGGAGGGAACATTTCTTAACTGTTTTATGAAACCAGCATAAACCTGATTTTAAAAAACCGACAAAGACATCACACACACACACACACACACACACACACACACACACAGAAAAAAAGCTGATCAATATCCCTCATAAATATCACTGCAGAAATCCTTAAACAACGCCTAACTGAATAAAAAAATATTTGAAGAAGGCAATATATCATGACTAAGTGGAAATAAGCTCAGGAATACATGTTAGATTATATCTGAAATCAATGTGTTGTTCACTATATTGATAGTGTGAAAGAGAAAAAATATATGAACATCTTAGTAGATGTAAAAAAAGGCATTTGACAACATTTAACACCCTTTCATGATAAAAGCTCTCATTATAATAGGAACAAAAGAGAATTTCCTCCATCTGATAAAGGGTATGTATTCAAAAAGCTACAGTTAACATCATTGAAAATGGTAAAATTCCCCAAAGTTTGGGAATAATACCTAGGGTTTTAGCTCATTACATCTATTCAACATTGTACTCAGGGTCCTAGCCAGTGCAATAAGGAAGGTAGAAAGACACAAGGATTTGAAAGAAAGAAAGAAAACTATATTCATTTGCAGATATCAGCTACTGGTTTTAAGTGTATCTAGCAGGTTGACATACAAACATCAATTGTAGTTCTATGTACTAGCATCAAACAGTTGGGAAAGCAAATGTTAAAATTTTGTTTAAAAGAGCATCAAAAAAAATAACATATAAAGTTTAGAAATTTAATTTAAAATAGTGTCAGAACAAAACTGTAAACATGCAGACTTCTAGAGACAAAACTGCAATGCGTTGCTGAGAGAAGTTAATGAAGACCTAAATTATGGAAATTCATGGATTGGAAGACTTCATTTTGTCAATTTTCCACAAAATGATGTATAAATTCAATGCAATTATTATAAAATCCCAATTCTTCCAGGTTTTAAAAATAGAAATTGGCAAGCTGATTCTAAAATTAATATGGAAACACAAAGGTCCTAGAATATCCAAAACAATACTGAAAAGAAAGAACATAATTAGACGACTGACACTATCTGACTTCAGGACATATTATAAAGCAACATTAATTAAAACAGTGTGGTACTGTCAAAAGTTTGGAAAATTAAATCAATGGAACAGAATAGACAGCTGTAGAATGGACCCAAACTTGTATGTTTCTTTAATTTTTAACCAATGTGTCAAAACAATTCAGTGGGGTAATAAAAGTATTTTTAATAAATGGTGATGGAACTATGGCTATCAATATGGGGAAAAAATGGCATAAGAACTCCTATGTTATACCATACTCAAAAATCAATTTGCAATAGATTTTATATTCTATTGCACCATTTTATATTCCCACCAACAGTGCATAAGTGTTCCAATTTCTCCACATCTTCACCAACACTTGTGTTTTTCCTTTTTGATAGTAGCCAAACTAACTGGTGTGAGGTGATATCTCATTGTGGTTTTGATTTGAATTTCCATAATTATTAGTGATATTGAGCATCTTTTCATATGCCTGTTGGCTATTTATATATCCTCTTTAAGCATCTTTTCATATGCTTGTTGGCTATTTGCATATCCTCTTTGGAAAAATATCTAGTCAAGGGCATTTTTCAAACAGGTTGTTTTTTCATTGTTGAGTTGTAGGAATTCCTGATGTATTTTAGATATGAACCCCTTATCATCTGATTTGCAAATCATATCATCATATGATTTGCAAATACTTTCTCCCATTCCATAGGTTGCTTTTTCACTCTGTTGATTGTGTCCTTTGATGCACAGAAATTTTAAATTTTGATGTAGTCTAATTTATCCATTATTTTGGTTGTTGCCTGCACTTTTGGTGTCGTGTCCAAGGAATCATTGACAAATCCAACGTCATGAAGCTTTTTCTCTGTGTTTCATTCTAAGAGTTTTATATTTTTAGCTCTTATGTTTAGATCTTTGATCCATTTTGAGTTAATTTTTAAATTTTATTTTATTGAGGTGTAGTTGATTTACAATGTTGTATTAATTTCTACTATACAGTAAAAGTGACTCAGTTATTATTTATATATCTATATTATATATATACACACACACATACATTCTTTTTCATATTTTTTCCATTATGGTTTATTATAGGATATTGAATATAGCTCCCCATGCTATACAGTAAGTCCTTGTTTTCTATCCATTCTATGTATAATAGATTGCATCTGCTAATCCCAAACTCCCAATCCACCCCACCCCACCCCTCCCCTTGGCAACCACAAATCTGTTCTCTATGTCTGTGAGTTTCTGTTTCATATATAAGTTCATTTCCATCATATTTTAGATTCCACATATAAGTGATATCAGATGGTGTTTGTCTTTGTCTTTCTGGCTTACTTCACTTAGTATGATAATCTCTAGTTACTGCAAATGGCATTATTTCATTCTTTTTTATGGCTGAGTAGAATTCCATTGTATATATGTACCACATCTTCTTTATCCATTTATCTGTCAGTGGACATTTAGGTTGTTTCCATGTCTTGGCTATTGTAAGTAGTGCTGCCATGAACATTGGGGTGCATGTGTCTTTTCTAATTAGTTTTCTCCAGATATTGCCCAGGAGTGGGATTGCAGGATCATACGGCAACTCTATTTTTAGTTTTCTGAGGAACCTCCATACTGTATTCCATAGTGGCTGTACCAATTTACATTCCCACCAACAGTATAGGAGGGTTCTCTTTTCTCCACACCCTCTCCAGCATTTGTTATTTGTAGTTTGTCATAGTTTTAAACCTCTGCTTATCATGTGACACCAGCTAGAAAATAAATAGGCAAACTACAACCTGAGATAAAAATATTTTCAAAACATATGTCTAAAAAAGAATTGTTGTCTAGAATATATAAAGAACCCTACAACTCATTAACAGCCACCCAGCACTTCACAAAGGAAGATATACAAATGACTGGTAAGTGCAAGAAAAAGTGTTCAATATCATTAATCATGAGGAAAATGCATATTAAAACTTCAATGAGGTGCTTTAACACACCTACTATATTGGCTAAAATTAAAAAGACTAACATCACCAAATGTTGGTGAAGACGTAGAGCAACTGGAACTCTCATATGTTGGTAATGGGAGTGTAAAATGGTACAACCAATTATGCAAATATTCTGACAGTCTTCTAAAATTAAACACTCACCTGATCTTTGAACTAGCAATTCCACTCTTTTGTGTTTACCAAAGATGAATGAAAGCATAAGTCCACCAAAAAAACAAAAACTTGTAAAAGAATCTTCCATAACCATTTTAATCGCAGTTGCCAAAAGCTGGAAATGGACCAAGGGTCTATCAACAGAAGACAGATAAACACATGGTGGAATTGAGATATATTTATACAAGGAAATACTATTTATCAATAAAAGGGAACAAAATATTAATACATAAAGCAACATAGACAAATCTCAAGAACAATATGCTGAGTGAAAAAGAAGTCTCACACAGATGCACTTACTTAAAATTCCATTGTTGACAAAACTAACCCATGGTAGAAAAAGTAATTGCCTCTAGGAGTGGTGTTGCAGAGTAGAATTATCTGGGAGGGGACACAAGGGAATATTCTGTGGTAATGCTAATGTTTTGTGATCTAGGTAGAGGATTTGGGTTACACAAATGTATGTATTTATTAAAACTCATTGAATAGTACACTTAAGAATCATGCATTCCATGTATCTAAATTATACCATTAAAAAACTGTATACAAATACTGAACTCTAGTGACCTTACATAATATATCCTTCACATCAGGATATTAACACCAACACATTACTATCTAATCCTCAGACACCATACAGTTTTTTTGCTGGGGACAGCTTGTCAGGCACCTTTTTAAACCTGAAGATCATTACTTAAAGTGTGATCCTGTGTCCTGAGATTTTAAAAGTATGCAAATATACAACCTTTATTTGTAAAAAAGTGAGAGAGAGAACTCATACATATGTTCAAATAGTTGAACAAAGTAAGATAGAATATTAATGATGCTATCTCTAGTTGATGGAATCTACATTCTCATTTTAAAACTTTCATTGCCTAATTGTCACCTAATTTACGACAAAGGAGGCAAGGATATACAATGGAGAAAAGACAGTCTCTTCAATAAGTGGTGCTGGGAAAACTGAACGGCTACATGTAAAAGGATGAAATTAGAACACTTCCTAACACCATACACAAAAATAAACTCAAAATGGATTAGAGACCTAAATGTAAGACCGGGCACTATAAAACTCTCAGAGGAAAACATAGGAAGAACACTCTTTGATGTAAATCACAGCAAAATCTTTTCTGACCCACCTCCTAGAGTAATGGAAATAAAAACAAAAATAAACAAATGGGGCCTAATGAAACTTAAAAGCTTTTGCAAAGCAAAGGAAACTATAAACAAGACAAAAAGACAACCCTCAGAATGGGAGAAAATATTTGCAACGAATCAACAAAGGATTAATCTCCAAAATATATAAACAGCTCATGCAGCTCAATATTAAAAAAAACAAACAACCCAATCCAAAAATGGGCAGAAGACCTAAATAGACATTTCTCCAAAGAAGACATACAGATGGCCAGGAAGCACATGAAAAGCTGCTCAACATCACTAGTTATTAGAGAAATGCAAATCAAAACTACAGCGAGGTATCACCTCACACCAATTAGAATGGGCATCATCAGAAAATCTACAAACAACAAATGCTGGAGAGGGAGTGGAGAAAAGGGAACCCTCTTGTACTGTTGGTGGGAATGTAAATTGATACAGCCACTATGGAGAACAGTATGGAGGTTCCTTAAAAATCTAAAAATAGAATTACCATATGACCCAGCAATCCCACTACTGGGCATATACCCTGAGAAAACCATAATTCAAAAAGACACATGCACCCCAATGTTCATTGCAGACTATTTACAATAGCTAGGACATGGAAGTAACCTAAATGCCCATTAACAGATGAATGGATAAAGAAGACATGGTACATATATGCAATGGAATATTACTCAGCCATAAAAAGGAATGAAATTGGGTCATTTGTAGAGATGCAGATGGACCTAGAGGCTGTCATACAGAGTGAAGTAAGTCAGAAAGAGAAAAATAAATCATGTATTAACGCATAGATGTGGAACCTAGAAAAATGGTACAGATGAACTGGTTTGCAAGGCAGAAATAGAGACACAGGTGTAGAGAACAAACATATGGACACCAAGGGGGGAAAGTGGGGGGCGGGTGGTGGTGGTGGGATGAATTGGGAGATTGGAATTGACATATATACACTAATATATATAAACTAGATAACTAATAAGAACCTGCTGTATAAAAAATAAATAAATAAAATAAAATTCAAAATAAATAAATAAATAAATAACAAATCACTTCCCAGGATTTCTGACCCTCTCCTTGCCTCCTAGAGAGTGTTCAGGCAATGTCTTGTCAGGTGGCTCTTGCTTCATTTCTCTGGGTCACCAAAACCTTTCTCACACTAATGACCATTTTGCTCTACCCTACTAGCCTAAAGAATTAACCTAAGGAAATAATCATAGATTATAAAAACATTTATGTACAAAAATGTTTCTTGAAGCATTATGTAAAATATCAAGCACATTGCAAGAATCCCTATAGGATTCTGGTTGAGTAAATGATAGTATATCCATATAGTATAATATTACAGAGTTATTAAAGTAATGTTATAGCAAGATAATTAATGATACACAGCATGATCAAAATATGGCAGGAGGAAAACATGAGAGGATTAAATAGAGTATATATTTTGTGGTTTTAGGAGAAGTTCAAAATTTTTTTATCATTCTCTTCAAATGGTTCAGCTGAGCATAAGCTAAAATCAGTAACTTGCCTGTAATGAATAGGATACAACAGAAGTGGCAGTGTGTGACTCCTAAGACTAGATCATTAAAGGCATTGTGGTTTCCTCCTTCTTCTCTCTGTTGGATCACTCTCTCTGGGGAGGTCAACTGCCCTGACATGAGGATATTCAAGCAGTCCTATGGAGAAGTCCCTGCAGCAAGTGACTGAGTCCTCCTACCAAGAGCCAGCAAGCAAAGGAGGCTTCTTCAGTAGCCATGTGATGAGCCATCTGGACAGTAGACCCTCCAGCCCTAGGTGGATAAATGCTTGTAGTTTTAAGCTTCAGCATTTTCAGGAGATGTGTAGGCAGCAATAGATAACTATTACAGTGTACATGATGCAATGAGGACCGGATACCATTGACTCACTCAACCTCACTCTTCCCTTCCCACCTCTGTCCCTCCCTTCTGTTTATTCATCTATGTCTAATGAAATGCACTAATATGCTGAGGGTGATATATCTAGATAATGGAAAAACAGTGAGATTTCTGTATATATGTATCATTTTAATCTTCCACAGCAAATACGTCTAACTTAAAATATAAATATTGTTTTTAAATATACAATGCTCTACCCTGTTTACAAGAGAAGCCTTTTTAGTATGATAGAATCTACTTTAATGTAATTATTTCTCCCAACAAACCAAATGCTTGTAAGCAAGCACTACCGTGAAAAATACTAAATTTTTTTAGACCTGAGACAACATTTTTGAAAGGGAAATTCCAGCCAGTTTCCTGAAGAGCCGACTGCTTACCAACATTTACAGTAATCACTGTGATTCAGCAGTAACAGAATGAATTTACTGAATGGTACCATGTATTAAGCATCCAATATCATGATTTTAGAAAAGTAATGATCTAGAAAAGTAATTAGTATGAAACTATTGCTATTTTAACCATCCCTTGAATGTGCCTTGCTTTGCTTTAGAAAAATAATTTCCAGATTTTCTGCTTTTGCTTATAAGAAGATAAGAATTACGTAAGCGTCCATCTTGAGCAGGCTGACCAAGAAATGCAGCCTGGCCTCGGTCCCAGCTAGGACCTGGGGTTTGTGTGAGGTGGGGTGAGAGGGTGGAGCTCTGCAGAGTCTCTGTGTGATTATGGCTTTATAGGGTAGATTCACAGAGTTTGAACAAGTTTGGCTTTCGGCCAAAGCACCTCGTGATATTTTTAACTATTAAAAGGAAGTAAAAGGGAATAAAATGTAGTTCTGCTGCTACAGCCTGTATTTTAAAGCAGGAAATCCCTGATCATGCAGAGTATTTGAACAAAGCAGAAAGTTTTTGGGGTTGTTTTTCCCTCCCATTTCTAGCCAAGAACAAAACAAATTGTTGGAAGAACTAGGTAAGGGGCTGGAGTCGAGGATTAATTGGTGTTAAATCCAGGAGGATTGGAGCAGGCCAGGAAGATGGAAGAGGAGGTGGGGTTGGACTGCAATCAAGAAAATCAGCACCATTCTCCTGCCTAGCACCCCTCTGAAGTGTAATCCATGGAAATATGTCTTTATTCTGTCCCTCCCACTGCCCCATGAGGACGGGAGGGTGGGTCAGCCTTGCCCGCCAAGCACAGGCATGGTTGGCCCATGCGAGCTGCCCTGTATTATGGAATCGGGCCAGCAGTCCAGTGCACAGGGCACCAGACCCATCCAGTTAGCATGTTTTGGCAAAAGTAGCTGAGGCTCACAGCCCAACAAATACCAGTCCTGCTTCTGATTCCACGCTCACTCCTGATACCATTTTTTTTCAAAGGAGAAAGATTGTATAATAAAGATTTTTTTGTTTAAAATTTTTTTTGCATTGTTAATTCTGAACTATGTTGATAATATCATCCCTGACATAGCAACAGAGTTTTTTTTCCCCTCACGCATTGTCTTCAAATCCTTTCACAGAGCCCAAGCACCGATTCTGCACTTTACTCAAGGCCAATGCCAAGTTCCTTTCAGTGAACAAAATGCCTCCCATGATTCTGTGCGGCTCGAGGAAGAGGAGAGGGACATGGGCTTGGGAACGTCACTGTGGAGTCCATGGCAACAGCCTACAGATATCAGAGGCCCAACCCAGATCCTGGTGGGTGAGACGGAGAATAGAGGAAGATGCTGGGAACTGTGAAGAGTGGGATGGGGGTTTGGAAACAGCTTAGTCCTGATAAACTAGAGAGATGGGGCAGTCTAGGGTGACCTGGACATATGTCTCTGAGCCTGGTGGCAGGAAGCACAGCCTTGCCCCAATGTGGATAGTGGCATGGAATTGTGAAATCAGGGCCCTGTTGCCATGGAGAGACATTCAGAGAGTCATGAAGATAAATAATACACAGCTTATTTATCTATAAAATAGTGTTTGAGCTCTGTAATCACATCCAGGCCACACTCTTTCTTGTGGCTCTCACTTGCATGCTGTAGTGTATATAGAAGTAGAAATATAATGCAGTACACATAAAACCTATGTAATATTATAAACCAGTGTTACTGCAATTCAAAAACAAAAGAAAGAAAAATAACTATCTAACATGTCCAAAATATTCTATGATGCAGAGCTTTAAATTTATAAAATTATAGAGGCCAAAGTTAATTCACAATAGTAAAATACAGTCCTTTGCTTATACGTAAAATCGTCTTAGCAATTCAATAGTAAATTGGTCATTACTTAAATAATTTTAAATGTCTATGGAAAAAAATTCCACTTGGGCCCCCAATAAGTCCTGCGATTTCTATGCATTTATATGCGCCATCATTCTTGAAAATCTGAAGCCAATAACAAATTACATTAGATGTTTTTATAAGTACATTGATTTATCTTATTCTTTTAAATAATGGCATAGTATTTTATTGTTTGAATGAACCACACTTTTACTCTCCCCTCCTCTGGATAGTTGTTTCAACTATATCCTATTTATGTTTTTGCTAATTCCAACAGCGTGGTAGTAAATACCCTTGTACATATCATACATCCATATAGACTTGTGTACCAGTCTATTGCATAATTCCTTAGAAGTGGAATTGTTTCATCAGTGGCATAAATGATTTTAGAATTTTTTAGATAACAACAAACTGTTCTCCAAAAGCAGGCTGGACCATTTTAACTCACATCAAGAGTCCACAAGTGTGCCTGTTTCCCTGCACCCTTGCCACACTGAACTTTAATTCTCTGCTTGTCTAAAGTAAATATGGGGCACCACAGTGCTGTGGTTTTGATTCCTCGGTGCCAGTAGAGATTTTCAAGGATCCATGAGATTTCTGAGACTGGGAGTGGATGACCAGGAGACCCCAGATTAGGCAGCAGGGGGACAGCAGTCCCAGCTCTGCACTTGAATGGTGTCACCCAGGGCCAGTTACTGCCCCCAGCCCTGCCTGTCATGAGCAGAGGCCCATGTGTTCGGGCTCTTGGAAGGATGACATGAGATGAGCTGCAGAGCTGAGCTTGGTCCTCACACAGGTCCCCGTTCTGCACATGTGATGGGGCCCCATTTCTGTTGTAGGTCTTCTACCCCAGGTTTCTCTCTCTTTCAAAGTGGCAACTGTGAGGTTCAGAGGCTCGGAAGCTCAGTGAGGCCGTAGGAGTCTCGGGACTGCAGCTGGAGACTGCAGGCCTGCTCTGCTCCTCCCAGCTCTGGGACCCTGCGTACCCCTGCTTCCTGCTGTAAAACGGCAGGAAGTGAACGTCTGCAGGGCCCTCTGGAAGCTGCTGAGAGCTGTGTGGGCGCTATGTGAGGCTGCGTGGGAGGACGAATCCCATCCTCAGGGCTGGTGTCGGTCACACTGGTGCTGGGAGGGCCACAGGGTACGTGGTCTCCCACCCCCCAGCCCCGCAGTGGCTGCCACCTGCATGTATTGGCACCGTGGTGTGGACCCCCTGGGGTGGGGCAGGAGCTTCTGAAGCACAGGGTGGAGTGCTGTGCTGGGGGGGGGGGGAGTCATGGAGGAACTCAGACGAGCCCAGCGTCAGGTGGTGTCAGGGATGGCAGTGCAGCGCCTCAGGCCTGGTGAGCCCAAATGCTCTCAGCTGTCCCTCTGGTGAGCGCCTTGCACGGGTGCAGTCTGAAGGGTGAAGGTATCCATCCATGAGGCTGCACGTGGCTGGTCATCCCGGCCCCTGCTAAGAAGGCCTCAGTCCCTGTCCTTGGACCACTTCTCCTCAGCCAGGGATGGAGAAAAGCATGGCTCCAACCTTCTGTGTCAGGGCTGGAGGAGTAGGGCCAGTGACATGCACGGAGCATGTGCAGCTGGGCAGCTGTGTCCTGCACTCAACCAGGGATTGGGTATCTGTTATTCAGTGTAATTTTCCTAACAACTCAGGGAGATAGGGATGGTTTTTAACCTGTGTTTAATATAGAGAAAATGAGATTCAGAAGGAATACATTTCTGATATTTCTGGCCTGACCATCTTTATAATAGCAGGTATATTTTGCCCTGGGAATAGCATCTCCTGCCATTCCTCTTCAGGTATGTGTGAGAAGGCGGGAAAGGAAGAAAGGATCTACGTTGTACTTAACACCCCAGTGTGCTAACACTTTAGACAACCACGTTGGACATTTAGGGGAGGTGAGATAATTCCAGTTTACAGATGAGAAACTATAGCTCAGAGAGGAAAAGTGTACTGGGTCTGAAGTCTCTAGAGAGGAACTGAGAGGGAGAGGGGGAAAATAGGAATGTTTATTTTTAAAAGTAAAATATAAAGACAATTTCAGTGTTCAGCTAGAAGAATTTCATTACTAAGTCATTGGAGTTTAGTTAAGTATGAGGGTGAGTCAATAGTTAACCTCTGATATCTCGGCAGCACCCCTATTGTGAACAATGTCAGCCCCGGGCGAGCCTCGATGCTTGTCAGCCTGCTGATTTCCAGTGGTCTCTTCTCAGCCGGGGGTGGGTCCCTCCCGCGCGTGCACAGATCAGCGCTCACCCACACACTGGATGGGCCCCTCTGCACGTCTCCAGAGCTCTCTCTGGGCAGCTTTTCTTCTCCAGTTCTCGCCCTGCATTCAGCCTCCTGGAACTCCTCTCTGTCCCCTCAACAGAGGCCACGGGGCCCCTGTCGGATCCCTTCCTGAGCTTCAGCCTCGAAACTGTCCTTAGGCAGGATGCTGAGGCCAACCCTAGGCTCACCTCCTTTGTGTCCTGGGGAGGGTGCTCTTATTCACCCACCAAGTATTGGGTTGGCCAAAAAGTTCATTTGGTTAATGAACATGTTGTTCAATAAAGTTCTTGGTGAAAATGAAAAAACGTGTCTCATTTTTACTTAAAACCAAACGAACTTTTTGGCCAGCCCAATACTTGATGAGCTCTTCATTCTGGGAAAGTCTGGGCCCTGGGGGAAGGAAACAAATGGCTCCATGTTTCCCCTGCTCCTGGGAGCTCACAGTCTGTGGAGGAAGTGAGACCAGGGACCTAAATAACCAAAAGAAAATGGCCTGAGATCCCATCACCCTCACCTCACCCCACCTCCAGAGAGCCTGTGATGTGATTCCTCTGTAGATTTCCTCTGACAGAGGTGAGGCCCTGGGTTATGATATTACTATTGGAGGATGTGGGGTTTTGTTTTTTTGGGTTTTTTTAAAATTAAAATCAGCTTTGTGAGTAATGATTACCCTAAAGAGAGCTTGTACTGAAACACAGCTTTTACCACGGGCCAAGCTCTTTATACACATAGACACTCATTGAATTCTCCCAAAAGCCCTACTGGGTAAGATCTCTGATTATCCTTGTCCGATGAGCAATGTGAGACGAAGATAGGTAGACGTGGCCTGCTGGAGGTCCCCCAGCTCTTTGGTGGAGGGGCAGGCAGGTGAGCAGCCCCAAGGTTGGGAACTGGGTCCCCTGCTGACCACTCCCCAGGTGAACATTTGGACTCTGAGACGTGCAGTCAGGCAGCACAGGGCCACCACTGTAGGGTCCCTGTGAGGTCATTTAGTCACTTCCTTTCCTCTCCAACCTCATATTTACCCTTATTCACATTTACCCTTATTTACCTGAATAAGGGTAAATGTGAGGTTGGAGAGGAAAGGAAGTGACTTCCCAGGATCATGTAGCTGTTTAGTGTCTGGCCCTGGATGAGAAGCCTGATGCCTGGATTCTCACCCTGTGGTCTTTTTACACAGTTAAAAAGAAGCCATAAACCTCAGAATCAGATCTCAAGCCACAGGAAGACCTTGAGGACAGATCTGAAGCTGATGTCAGTTTACCAAATTACAGCTTAATTTAAGATAAGCAAGGCAGTTTTAAGGGTTGTATGCTCTAGAGGGGATAAAGGAGATTGCTTCAGTTGATTCTTGAGCCAACAAAACTAGCTAGAGTGAGGATCAAACTTGGTTCTAGAAGAGTCTAAAGCATGCATTGCTTTGAGGCAAAAAAAAAAAACAAAAAAAAAAAACAAGGAAATTCCCAGCTGACACTCATCTCTGGGAAGAGCTAGGGTCCATGGAGTCTTATGCAGCCCAAGAACTGGAACACAGGGCCTCCTCTCTTCTCATCTTCCTTCTTTCCTTTACCTCGCCTCTGGCATTTGGTTCTCTCTCTCTCTCTCTCACACACACACACACACACACACACACACACACACACATCCAAGGATGGATACACCCTGGATCCCTCAAGCAGAGACAGCTGACCTCAAACTAGGAAGCCTCCTCCCTGCCCTCACTTCACTCCTCCCTCCCATTACTTTGACCTTGTTCTTATCTGTGATCCTGTCTGTGTGGACTTTCCCCTCCATGTCCACCTGTGTCCCTGCCACCCGTGGCATTGTCACCTCTGCTTTGCAGCCCCTCCAGGCTCTTTTCACCTTGGCGACCTTGGGGTGGGGGGTGTCTCTGCCTCAGCTTCCTGTGGCTGGAACTGTCCTGAGGAAAAGGAAGGCCATGCCTTGTCCCCGACGCCCCACAGGCCCTGCACAGGGCTGCTCAGCAAGCTCCAGACGTGCCTCCCCTGAACGTACATGGGTTCTAAGATGCCTGCACTAACGCTGGTATGATGTCCTTGTCCTGCTCTAGGGGGTATTTACGTGGGTGGTGGGAAATATGACCGATGGTTTCAAGACAGGAAGGGGGCAGGGCACAGCGTTTAAAAGAATGACACAACCCGAGGACACAACATAAACTGATTAGAACCAAATAGGTCCAAGACGGCGGACGAGTCCAGTAGACCTTGAGCCTCAGTATACTCTCATTGTAACACATCAGCAAGCTAAATGACACACCCACAGGCGCCATGACAGTTCCAAGGCCGACCATAAAGGTCAAAAAGTGGGCAGTGGCCCAATTCCGAGAAATCCGCACCCCTTCCCCCAAATAGCTGGAATATTCCCCACACTCATCAGCCTATGAAATTACCCACCCCTGTAAAAACTGACAACCCCATACCCTGGTGCCGCTCTTGCCTTCCGAGATGGCCCACACTCTGTCTGTGGAGTGTGTATCTCCCTGAATAAACCTTCTTTCTCATTACTATGGCTCACTCTTGAATTCTTTCCTGTTTGAAGCCAAGAACCCACACTTGGTGGCCGTTCCAGGGACTCGCCTGAGACCTGGGACGTGATCATCCTCTTGCGCCCCACTTTCTGTCTCCTGCAACAGTTTGGCAACAGAACAGAAGCAAGTGAATGTGATGCTGAGGGACTGCCCAGGTTATAGGCTCCCAGAGCCAGTTTTCACTGTGTGGGCCCTGATCAAACCAGCACTAAGATAATTGTTGATAAAGACAAAATTGTTTTCTCAGTGGATGGTGGACTAGATGTGTGAACTCAGACTTGGCCCGAGCAGTATTTGGCCTGTGTCTTCATGGTTAGGTTGCACCAGTGAGAAAGAGGAAAGTGGAGGCAGATATGGATCTGAGAGAGATGATCACGATAACACTGGAGGTGATAAGATATGTTTGGTAAGAGAGAGAAAGGGATTCTAGGTTTCCTAACCTGAGAGCTGGCTGAGTCATTAACAAAATCAGAGAGTAGGGAGTAAAGGGCTTTAAGATTTAGGTGTATGAATGTGTTTGGAGTCAGTATATCATTTTCCTTCTCTCTGAAGATCTTAATATTTCTTGCAATGCAAGTCTACTGGCAAAAAATTCCCTCAATTTTTGTTTGTCCCAGAATGTCTCTAGTTCTCTTTCATTTTTGAAGGATAATTTTATGGGGTACAGAATTCTAGTTTGGTGGGGTTTTTTTCTCAACACATTAAGCATTTCACTCCACTCCCTTCTTGCTTGCATGGGTTCTTAGATGTCAGCTGTAATTCTTATCTTCTCTCCCCTATAGGTAAGGTTTTTTTCCCCCCCTCTGGTTTTTTCCAGGACTTTTTCTTTATCTTTGATTTTCTGTAGTTTAAATATGATATATCTAGGTATAGTTTTTGTCATTTATCCTGTTTGGTAGACTCTGAACTTCTGCATCTGTGGCTTGGTGTCTGACAATCATTTGGGAAAATCATCATTCATTATAGTCTCAAATATTTCTTCTGTTCCTTGCTCTCTTTCTTCTCTTCCTGGTATTCCCATTATGTTTATGTTATACTTTTTAGTTATCCCACTGTTCTTGGATAATCTCTCCTGGGTTTTGTTTTCTTTTGTTTTTTTCAGTCTTTTTCTCTTTGCTTTTTAGTTTGGGGGTTTCTACTGAGGTATCCTGAAGCTCAGAGTTATTTCCTCAGCCATGTCTAGTTTACTAATAAGTCCACCGAAGGCATTCTTCATTTTTTTTAAAGTGTTTTTTGTCTCTGGCATTTCTTTAGGGGTCCTTCTTAGAATTTCCATCTCTTGGCTTACACTGACCATCTGTTCTTTTGCACTGTGTACCTTTTTTTTTTTGAATTTATGAATTTTATTTTATTTATTTTTTATACAGCAGATTCTTATTAGTCATCCATTTTATACATATTAGTGTATATATGTCAATCCCAAACTCCCAATTCATCCCACCACCACCACCCCTGCCGCCACTTTCCCCCCTTGGTGTCCATATGTTTGTTCTCTACATCTGTGTCTCTATTTCTGCCTTGCAAACTGGTTCATCTGTACCATTTTTCTAGGTTCCACATATATGCATTAATATATGATATTTGTTTTTCTCATTCTTACTTACTTCAATCTGTGTGACAGTCTCTAGATACATCCACATCTCTACAAATGACCCAATTTTGTTCTTTTTTTTTTTTTTTTTAGTAATCTGTAAAACTTTATTCAATGACATTAAGAAGTCCTAAGTTATACATAAAATATCAGTTTTGGATATAGACCAAATATCAGTTTTTAAGGCGAGGGAAGTAAATATTTTCCTCATCCATTCACTGAATAAATATCTGTATTCTTTCACAATGCAAAGATGAGTAAGATTACTTTACTTACTAACATGAAATATACTGAAGGTATAAATTATGATTTGAAGAGAACAGTATTTTTTTTTAATTTTATTTTTTTTTTTATACAGCAGGTTCTTATCAGTTATCCACTTTATACATATTAGTGTATATATGTCAATCCCAATCTCCCAATTCATCACACCACCTCCCTACCCCCCAACCCCCCGCCACTTTCCCCCCTTGGTGTCCATACATTTATTCTCTACATCTGTGTCTCTATTTCTGCCCTGCAAAACAGTTCATTTGTACCATTTTTCTAGGTTCCACATATATGCATTAATATACGATATTTGTTTTTCTCTTTCTGACTTACTTCACTCTGTATGACACTCTTTAGATGCATCCACGTCTCTAGAAATGACCCAATTTCATTCCTTTTTATGGCTGAGTAATATTCCATTGTATATATGTACCATGTCTTCTTTATCCATTCGTCTGTCAATGGGCATTTAGGTTGCTACCATGACTTGGCTATTGTAAATAGTGCTGCAATGAACATTGGGGTGCATGTGTCTTTTTGAATTATGGTTTTCTCTGGGTATATGCCCAGTAGTGGGATTGCTGGGTCATATGGTAATTCTATTTTTAGATTTTTAAGGAACCTCCATACTGTTCTCCATAGTGGCTGTATCAATTCACATTCCCACCAACAGTACAAGAGGGTTCCCTTTTCTCCACTCCCTCTCCAGCATTTGTTGCTTGTAGATTTTCGAATGATGCCCATTCTAACTGGTGTGAGGTGATACCTCACTGTAGTTTTGATTTGCATTTCTCTAATAACTAGTGATGTTGAGCAGCTTTTCATGTGCTTCCTGGCCATCTGTATGTCTTCTTTGGAGAAATGTCTATTTAGGTCTTCTGCCCATTTTTGGATTGGGTTGTTTGTTTTTTTTAATATTGAGCTGCATGAGCTGTTTATGTATTTTGGAGATTAATCCTTTTTCGGTTGATTCATTTGCAAATATTTTCTCCCATTCTGAGAGTTACCGTTTTGTCTTGTTTATAGTTTCCTTTGCTTTGCAAAAGCTTTGAAGTTTCATTAGGTCCCATTTGTTTATTTTTGTTTTTATTTCCATTACTCTAGGAGGTGGATCAGGAAAGATCTTGCTGTGATTGATGTCAAAGAGTGCTCTTCCTATGTTTTCCTCTAAGAGTTTTATAGTGTCCAGTCTTACATTTAGGTCTCTAATCCATTTTGAGTTTATTTTTGTGTATGGTGTTAGGGAGTGTTCTAATTTCATTCTTTTACATGTAGCCGTTCAGTTTTCCCAGCACCACTTATTGAAGAGACTGTCTTTTCTCCATTGTATATCCTTGTCTCCTTTGCCATAGATTAGCTGACCATAGGTGTGTGGGTTTATCTCTTGGCTTTCTATCCAGTTCTATTGATCTATATTTCTGTTTTTGTGCCAGTACCATATTGTCTTGATTACTATAGCTTTGTAGTATAGTCTGAAGTCAGGGAGTCTGATTCCTCCAGCTCCATTTTTTTCCCTCAAGACTGCTTTGGCTATTCAGGGTCTTTTGTGTCTCCATACAAATTTTAAGATTTTTTGTTCTAGTTCTGTAAAACATGCCACTGGTTATTTGATAGGGATTGCACTGAATCTGTAGATTGCTTTGTGTAGTATAGACATTTTCACAATATTGATTCTTCCACCCAAGAACATGGTATATCTCTCCATCTCTCTGTCATCTTTGATTTCTTTCATCAGTGTCTTATAGTTTTCTGAGTACAGGTCTTTTACCTCCTTAGGTAGGCTTATTCCTAGGTATTTTATTCTTTTTGTTGCAGTGGTGAATGTGACTGTTTCCTAGTTTCTCTTTCTAATCTTTCATTGTTAGTGTATAGGAATGCAAGAGATTTCTGTGCATTAATTTTGTATCCTGAAACTTTACCAAATTCATAGATTAGTCTAGTTGTTTTCTGGTGGTACCTTTAGGATTCTCTATGTATAGTATCATGTCATCTGCAAACAGTGACAGTTTTACTTCTTCTTTTCTAATTTGTATTCCTTTCATTACTTTTTCTTATCTGATTGCCGTTGCTAGGACTTCCAAAACTATGTTGAATAATAGTGGCTAGAATGGACATCCTTGTCTGGTTCTTGATCTTAGAGGAAATGCTTCCAGTTTTTCACCATTGAGAATGATGTTTGCTGTGGGTTGGTCATATATGGCCTTTATTATGTTGAGGTAGGTTCCCTCTATGCCCACTTTCTGGAGAGTTTTCATCATAAATGGGTGTTGAATTTTGTCAAAAGTTTTTTCTTCATCTATTGAGATGATCATATGGTTTTTATTCTTCCTTTTGTTAATATGGTGTATCACATTGATTGATTTGCCTATGTTGAAGAATCCTTGCATCCCTGGGATAAATCTCACTTGATCATGGTGTATGATCCTTTTAATGTGTTGTTGGATTCTGTTTGATAGTATTTTGTTGAGGATTTTTGCATCTATATTCATCAGTGATATTGGTCTGTAATTTACTTTTTTTGTAGCAACTTTGTCTGGTTTTGGTATCAGGGTGATGGTGGCCTCATAGAATGAGTTTGGGAGTGTTCCTTCCTCTGCAATTTTTTGGAAGAGTTTGAGAAGGATGTGTGTTAGCTCTTCTCTAAATGTTTGATAGAATTCACCCGTGAAGCCATCTGGTCCTGGACTTCTGTTTGCTGGAAGATTTTTAATCACAGTTTCAATTTCATTACTTGAGATTGGTCTGTTCCTATTTTCTATTTCTTCCTGGTTCAGTCTTGGAAGCTTATACCTTTCTAAGAATTTGTCCATTTCTTCCAGGTTGTCCATTTTATTGGCATAGAGTTGCTTGTAGTAGTCTCTTAGGATGCTTTGTATTTCTGCAGTGTCTGTTGTAACTTCTCCTTTTTCATTTCTAGTTTTATTGATTCGAGTCCTCGCCCTCTTTTTCTTGATGAGTCTGGCTAATGGTTTATCAACTTTGTTTATCTTCTCAAAGAACCAGCTTTTAGTTTTATTGATCCTTGCTATTGTTTTCTTTGTTTCTATTTCATTTATTTCTGCTCTGATCTTTATGATTTCTTTCCTTCTGCTCACTTTGGGTTTTGTTTGTTCTTCTTTCTCTAGTTCCTTTAGGTGTAAGGTTAGATTGTTTATTTGAGATTTTTCTTGTTTCTTGAGGTAGGCTTGTATAGCTATAAACTTCCCTCTTAGAACTGCTTTTGTGCATCCCATAGGTTTTGGATCGTCGTGTTTTCATTGTCATTTGTTTCTAGGTATTTTTTGATTTCCTCTTTGATTTCTTCAGTGATCTCTTGGTTATTTAGTAACATATTGTTTAGCCTCCATGTGTTTGTGTTTTTTACGTTTTTTTCCCTGTAATTGATTTCTAATCTCATAACATTCTGGTCAGAAAAGATGCTTGATATGATTTCAATATTCTTAAATTTACTGAGGCTTGATTTGTGACCCAAGATGTGATCTATCCTGGAGAATATTCCGTGCGCACTTGAGAAGAAAGTGTAATCTGCTGTTTTTGGATGGAATGTCCTATAAATATCAATTAAATCACTCTGGTCTATTGTGTCATTTAAAGCTTGTGTTTCCTTATTAATTTTCTGTCTGGATGATCTGTCAATTGGCGTAAGTGAGGTGGTAAAGTCTCCCATTATTATTGTGTTACTGTCAATGTCCTGTTTTATAGCTGTTAGCAGTTGCCTTATGTATTGAGGTGCTCCTATGTTGGGTGCATATATATTTATAATTGTTATATCTTCTTCTTGGATTGAGCCCTTGATCATTATGTAGTGTCCTTCCTTGTCTCTTGTAACATTCTTTATTTTAAAGTCTATCTTATCTCATATGAGTATTGCTACTCCAGCTTTCTTTTGATTTCCATTTGCATGGAATATCTTTTTCCATCCCCTCACTTTCAGTCTGTATGTGTCTCTAGGTCTGAAGTGGGTCTCTTGTAGACAGCATATAGATGGGTCTTGTTTTTGTATCTGTTGAGCGAGCCTGTGTCTTTTGGTTGGAGCATTGAATCCATTCACGTTTAAGGTAATTATCGATATGTATGTTCCTATTACCATTTCCTTAATTGATATGGGTTTGTTTTGTAGGTTCTTTTTTCTCTTGTGTTTCCCACCTAGAGAAGTTCTTTTGGCATTGGTTGTAGAGCTGGTTTGGTGGTGCTGAATTCTCTTAGCTTATCTGTAAAGTTTTTGATTTCTCCATCGAATCTGAATGAGATCTGGGAGGGGTAGAGTAATATTGGTTGTAGTTTCTTCCTTTTCATCACTTTAAATATATCATGCCACTCCCTTCTGGCTTGTAGAGTGTCTGCTGAGAAATCAGCTATTAACCTTAAGGGAGTTTATTTGTTGTTTTTCCCTTGTTTCTTTCAATAATTTTTCTTTGTCTTTGATTTTTGTCAGTTTGATTACTATGTGTCTCAGCGTGTTTCTCCTTGGGTTTATCCTGCCTGGGACTCTCTGTGCTTCCTGGACTTGGGTGGCTATTTCCTTTCCCATGTTAGGGAATTTTTCGACTATAGTCACTTCAAATATTTTCTTGAGTCATTTCTCTCTCTCTTCTCCTTCTGGGACCCCTACAATGCAAGTGTTGTTGCATTTACTGTTGCCCCAGAGGTCTCTTAGGCTGTCTTCATTTCTTTTCATTCTTTTTTCTTTATTCTGTTCCATGACAGTGAATTCCACCTTTCTGACTTCCAGGTCACTTTTCCGTTCTTCTGCCTCAGTTATTCTACTACTGATTCCTTATATTGTATTTTTCATTTCAGTTATTGTATTATTCATCTGTTTGTTTGTTCTTTAATTCTTCTAGGTCTTTGTTCTTTAATTCTTCTAGGTCTTTGTTAAACATTTCCTGCCTCTTCTTGATATGTGCCTCCATTCTTTTTCCGAGGTCCTGGATCATCTTCACTATCATTATTCTGAACTCTTTTTCTGGAAGGTTGCCTATCTCTACTTCATTTAGTTGTTTTTCTGGGGTTTTATCTTGTTTCTTCATCTGGTACAAAGTCCTCTGCCTTTTCATTTTGTCTATCTTTCTGTGAATGTGGTTTTCCTTCCACAGGCTGGAGAATTGTAGTTCTTCTTGCTTCTACTGTCTGCCCTCTGCACTGTGTACCTTTTCATTAGATCCCTTAGCATATTAATCTCAGTTGTTTTAAATTTCTGGCCTGATAATATCAACATCCTTACCATATTTGAGTCTGGTTTTGATGCTTTCTTTATATCTTAAAACTTTCTTGCATTTTTATATGCATTGTATTTTTTTTTCACAGTCAGACATAATATACTAGGTAAAAGGAAATGCTTTAAACAGGCCTTTAGTAATGCAACAGTAAAGTGTTGGGGAGGGGAAGTATTCTATAGTCCTATGTCTGGGTCTCAGTCTTTTTTTTTTTTTAACATCTTTATTGGAGTATAATTGCTTTACAATGGTGTGTTAGTTTCTGCTTTATAACAAAGGGAATCAGCTATACATATACATGTATCCCCATATCGCCTCTCTTGCATTTCCCTCCCACCCTCCCTATCCCACCCCTCTAGGTGGTCACAAAACACCGAGCTGATCTCCCTGTCTACGCAGCTGCTTTCCACTAGCTATCTATTTTACATTTGTTAGTATATATAAGTCCATGCCACTCTCTCAGTTCATCCCAGCTTACTCTTCCCCCTCCCCGTGTCCTCATGTCCATTCTCTATGTCTGTGTCTTTATTCCTGTCCTGCCCCTAGGTTCTTCAGAACCATTTTCCTTCTTTTTTTTAGATTCCATATATATGTGTTAGCATACGGTATTTATTTTTCTCTTTCTGACTTACTTCACTCTGTATGACAGTCTCTAGGTCCATCCACCTCACTACAAATAACTCAATTTCGTTTCTTTTTATGGCTGAGTAATATTCCATTGTATATATGTGCCACATCTTCTTTATCCATACATCTGTCGATGGACACTTAGATTGCTTCCATGTCCTGACTATTGTAAATAGAGCTGCAATGAACATTGTGGTACATGACTCTTTTTGAATTATGGTTTTCTCAGGGTCTATGCCCAGTAGTGGGATTGCTGGGTCGTATGGTAGTTCTATTTTTAGTTTTTTAAGGAATCTCCATACTGTTCTCCATAGTGGCTGTATCAATTTACATTCCCACCAACAGTGCAAGAAGGTTCCCTTTTCTCCACACCGTCTCCAGCATTTATTGTTTGTAGATTTTTTTTTTTTTAATATTTGACATTAAGTTTCTTTTCTTTTATTTATTTATTTATTTATTTATTTATTTATTTATTTATGGCTTTGTTGGGTCTTCGTTTCTGTGCGAGGGCTTTCTCTAGTTGCGGCAAGTGGGGGCCACCCTTCATCGCAGTGCGCGGGCCTCTCACTATCACGGCCTCTCTTGTTGCGGAGCACAGGCCCCAGTAATTGTGGCTCACGGGCCCAGTTGCTCCGTGGCATGTGGGATCTTCCCAGACCAGGGCTCGAACCCGTGTCCCCTGCATTGGCAGGCAGATTCTCAACCACTGCGCCACCAGGGAAGCCCTGTAGATTTTTTGATGATGGCCATTCCTCAGTCTTTTAGTGAGCCTCCACATGTGGACTGTGCATTTCACACCTACTTCTCAGTTCCTCCTCCTCCGCACTTAGGTGGGACAGGATGACCAGCAGGAGAGAATCATGTATTTCCATTCCCTGGGGTCAGTTAAGCTCTCATAAAACCCCAGCTGGTTAGGCTCTGGTTAAATAGTTTCTCCTGACAGCAGAACTTGTTATGGTGAACACAGTGCTATGGTGTATTTCAAAATGGTTGTTTTCCCCTCCTCCTGCTGGAAGCATTAGGGAATTTTTCTCTGATATTCCTTGTGAGAATCTGATACAGCTCTGAGAGGCAACACTCACAAAAGGGTGTTTCCCCAACATTTTCCCCCTCCACCATACTGGAGTTTTTATCTCTTGATCTTATCCACACTGAGCCTCCATCAATTCCTCAGTTATGGTTGAGATTTCCCTATCCAGTACTGGTTCCCATAGAGTTTGTTGCTGGCAGGTTTTTGCTCAGTGAGTTGTGAATCTTTGTACCTGCCTGTCTGTCTCTTCAATTTTGGAGACAGTGGTTTGCCCTATGACCTCACTTGTCTTACAAATCTAAGAAGAGTTGTTGATTTTTTTTTTTTTAGTATGTTCATATTTTTACTTATCGTTAGGATTGAGTGGTGACTTCTAAGCGTCTTACATGCCATGACCAGAAACTGGAAGCCCATTTAAAACCTTGTAATAAAGAAAACTGCAGGTCCACGTGGTCTCACTTGTGAATTCTATGAATAGTTATGGAAGAAATAACACCAATCTTACACATATTCTTTCAGAAAATATGGGAGAAAGGAATACTTCTGCACTGTTTTATGAGGCCAACATAACATTGATTGAAAAACAAAGCAAAAAAACCCCAAAACTGACAAAGCCATTCTTCACACAAAAAGAAAAATGCTGATCAGTTTCCTCCTAAACATAGATGCAAAAATCCTTAGAAAAACAATACATAATTGAGTCAAACAGTAATTAAAGAAGTGTATCATGACCAAGTGGGCATAATCCCAAGAATACAAGTTAGATTACATCTGAAATTAATTAATGTTATGCACTATTTAACAGTGTGAAGGAGAACAACTATACAACATCTTAATAGATGTAGAAAAAGCACTTGACAACATTTAACACCCTTTCATAATAAAAGCTCTCATATTAGGGACAGAAGGGCATTTCCTCCATCTGATAAAGGGTATGTATAAAAAATCTACAGCTAACATCATTTATAATGGTAAGATACTGAATTTGTTCCCATGAAGTTTGGGAATAATATCTAGGGTGCTGGCTCATCACATCTATTCAACAATGTAGTCAGTGTCCTAGCCAGTGTAGAAAGGCAGGGAAAAAGACAAAGATTGGAAAGAAAGAGAGAGAATTATCTTCATCTGCAGACAATGGATACTGAATTTAGTAAGTGACTCTAGCATGTCACAGGACACACTGTCAACATACAGGCATCAATTTTAATTCTATGTACTAGAAGCGAACTGTGGGGAAAGCAAATTTTAAGTTTCTGTTTAAAAGAACATCAAAGAACATAAAGTTTTGAAATTTAATTTGGAAGAATGTCAAAAACATAAATCATAAACATGCAGGACCTCTAGAGAGAAAACTACAAAGCATTGCTGAGAGAAGTTAATGAAGACCTAAATTAATAGAAAGTCATTGATCAGAAGCTCTATATTGTCAATTCTCCCCAAACTGATACATAAATTCAATGTAATCCCTATACCAGTCCTAATACTACTAGAGTTTTTTGGTAGAATTTGACATGCTGACTATAAAAATAATATGGAAATACAAAGGTCCTAGCTAGCCAAAGCAATACTGAAAAGGAAGAAGAAAATTAGAAGACTGTCTCTATCTGACTTCAAGACTTTTTATAAAGTGATGGTAAATTAACATAGCATGGTACTGTCATAAGATTGGAAAATTAAATCAATGGAACAGAATAGATGGCTGTAAAATGGACCCAAACTTGTATGTTTCTTAAATTTTCAACCAAGGTGTCAAACAATTCGATGAGGAAAGAAAAGTATTTAAGCATATTTGATGGAACAGTGGATATCCACATGGAAAAAAAAGCATATCATCCCTTCAATCATTCCATACTCAAAAATTAAACATAGATCATTAGCTATCTATAAAACCTAAACTAATAAAGTTTCTTATTGAAAACCTAAGAGACTATAGTTGCCGCTTGAGATTAGTCATAGTTCTAACGCAGAGCATGCAAAAAAAATAATTAAAGAAAATTGATAATTGGGAGTCTGTCAGAGTTTTAAGCCTCTCCTTATCATATGACATCAGTAAGAAAATGAATGCAAGCTACAGCCTCAGACAAAATGTTTGCAAAATAGCTTCTGAAAAAGGTGTAAAGAACACCTATAACTCATTGATTTAAAACCCAGCCCCCCAGTGCAAAGTTGTTAAAGCTTTGAACAGGCATTTCTCAGAGGAAGACATAGAATGTACTGGTAAGTGCAAGGAAAATTGATCAATATATTAACCATGAGGAAAATGGGTACTAAAACATCAATGAACTGCTTTTACAGACACGGTAGATGAGCTAAAATTAAAAAGACTAACAACAGCGAACGTTGGTGAAGATACGGAGCAATTGGAACTTTCCTATGTTGGTAATGGGAGGATATAATGGTACAACTTCTTATGAAAATATTCTGAAAGAGTCTTCTAAAATTAAATACTCACCTGACCTTTGAGCCAGTGATTCCTCTTACCCCAAATAAATGAAAACATATATTAATAAAACTTATAAAAGAACAATTCATATCAGTTTTAATCATAATAGCAAAAAACTGGAAATGGCCCAGGGTATATCAACAAAAAAATAGATAAGCACTTGATGGAATTGGAGTATATTTATACAACGAAATACAAGTTATCAATAGAAAAGAGCAAATTGCTTGTACATAAAACAGCATAGATGAATCTCAAAAACAATATTCTGAGTGACTGAAGGCTGACGTAGATGCACTTATTTAAGATTTCAGTATTGGCAAAACTAATACACGGTGGAAAGAATAATTGCCTCTTGGGCTGGCCTTGCAGATTAGGATTACCTGGGAATGGACTTCCCTGGTGGCGCAGTGGTTAAGAATCCGCCTGCCAGTGCAGGGCACATGGGTTCAAGTCCTGGTCCAGGAAGTTCCCACATGCCACGGAGCAGGTAAACCCATGAGCCACTACTGAGCCTGTGTGACACAACTAATGAAGCCCAAGCGCCTAGAGCCCATGCTCTGCAGCAAGAGAAGCCACCACAATGAGAAGCCCACGCACCACAAAGAAGGGTAGCCCCTGCTCACTGCAACTAGAGGAAGCCCACGCACAGCAACCAAGACCCAACGCAGCCAAAAGTAAATAAATAAATTTATTTTTAAAAAAAATAGGATTACCTGGGAAGGGGCAAGAGGGAATATTCTGTGGTAATGATAATGTTCTATGATAGTGTATTAGGGTTACATACATGTATGCATTATATCAAAACTCACTGAATAGTACACTTAAGAATTGTACATTTTACTATTTCTAAATTTCACCATTAAAAAAAAACTGAACAAGTTTTGCACTCTAGTTAGGAAATATACTCTAAAGTATTAAGAGAAATGTACTGGTATCTGCAACTGATATTATAAAAATTAGATAAACAGATGAATAGAGGGATGGAGAGAGAAATACATATGTACTAAAGCAAATATAGCAAAATATTAATTATAGAATCTAGGTGGTAAGTATACATATGGGAGTTCATTGTACAGGTCTTTAAATTTTATCGAGTGCTTGAAAATGTTCATAATGAAATGTTGAAGGAAAAAGCCCAAGAGAGGAAAACCAGGGAAGACAAGAGGGAATGGGATGGTGAGGTCAGAGAAAGGAGATTTGACTGACATTGCATAGACTCAGGAGGACCAGCCTGGAAAAGGGAGGAGCTGAGGGACACACATGACCTTAGCTGTCCCCAAATACTTGACAAGCTTTTATGGAAGAGGACTGGATTTTAATCTTCTCTAGATCCAGGCACTTGAACTGGGCTCAACATAAATTGTTTTTATTTTAACATTTTTTTCTTGAAATTCAACTTTCTACTTTAAAACACTTTGAAATTAAAATTGCAAAACCTTACAAAAAGGTTTTTCCTGAATCATTTGAAAAATAGCTGCTGAAAAGATAAACACTATTACTGAATATCCAGTGTGTACTTTCTACAAACAAGGACATTCTCCCCCATAACCACAAAGCAACCTTCAAAATCAGAAAATTAACATCCATGTATGACTTCTGTCTCATAATGAGATCTACTCAAAGTTCTCCAACTGTCTCCATGCGGTCATTTATAGCACAAGATCCTGGTCTGAATCCATGTGTTGATGTGTCACTTTTTCTGTGACTCTTTGGTATTTAGTGGGGCATTGACAGACTCCTTTGCGGGAAGCATATGAGGTTGCTTTCTAAACCAGAAATTCATTATTTAACATTTGATCTTGTAGCCTGATTTTTTTTTTTTTGTGTGAGATTACTTCTATATTATCAACAGCAAGAACAGATGTACATGTGTGCATCTATACATAAGTGAAGTAAAAAATGATACAAGGAAATATATTCAGCATTTGCTTAATAGCAACTGAAAATGAAAATATTTTCGTCATTTTTTTAAACTAAACTTGATGCTTAAATCGATTTTTTTGTTTGTTTGTTTGTTTATACTGCAGGTTCTTATTAGTCATCAATTTTATACACATCAGTGTATACATGTCAATCCCAATCGCCCAATTCAGCACACCACTTTCCCCACCCCACCGCAGTTTTCCCCCCTTGGTGTCCATATGTCTGTTCTCTACATCTGTGTCTCAACTTCTGCCCTGCAAACCGGCTCATCTGTACCATTTTTCTAGGTTCCACATACATGCGTTAATATACAATATTTGTTTTTCTCTTTCTGACTTACTTCACTCTGTATGACAGTCTCTAGATTCATCCACGTCTCAACAAATGACTCAATTTCGTTCCTTTTTATGGCTGAGTAATATTCCATTGTATATATGTACCACAACTTCTTTATCCATTCGTCTGTTGATGGGCATTTAGGTTGCTTCCATGACCTGGCTATTGTAAATAGTGCTGCAATGAACATTCGGGTGCATGTGTCTTTTTGAATTACAGTTTTCTCTGGGTATATGCCCAGTAGTGGGATTGCTGGGTCATATGGTAATTCTATTTTTAGTTTTTTAAGGAACCTCCATATTGTTCTCCATAGTGGCTGTATCAATTTACATTCCCACCAACAGTGCAAGAGGGTTCCCTTTTCTCCACACCCTCTCCAGCATTTGTTGTTTGTAGATTTTCTGATGATGCCCATTCTAATTGGTGTGAGGTGATACCTCATTGTAGTTTTGATTTGCATTTCTCTAATAATTAGTGATGTTGAGCATCTTTTCATGTGCTTCTTGGCCGTCTGTATGTCTTCTTTGGAGAAATGTCTATTTAGGTCTTCTGCCCATTTTTGGATTGGGGTGTTTGTTTCTTTAATATTGAGCTGAATGAGCTGTTTATATATTTTGGAGATTAATCCTTTGTCCGTTGATTCATTTGCAAATATTTTCTCCCATTCTGAGGGTTGTCTTTTCGTCTTGTTTATGGTTTCCTTTGCTGTGCAAAAGCTTTGAAGTTTCATTAGGTCCCATTTGTTTATTTTTGTTTTTATTTCCATTACTCTAGGAGGTGGATCAAAAAAGATCTTGCTGTGATTTATGTCAAAGAGTGTTCTTCCTATGTTTTCCTCTAAGAGTTTTATAGTGTCCAGTCTTATATTTAGGTCTCTAATCCATTTTGAGTTTATTTTTGTGTATGGTGTTAGGGAGTATTCTAATTTCATTCTTTTACATGTAGCTGTCCAGTTTTCCCAGCACCACTTATTGAAGAGACTGTCTTTTCTCCATTGTATATCTTTGCCTCCTTTGTCATAGATTAGTTGACCATAGGTGCGTGGGTTTATCTCTGGGCTTTCTATCTTGTTCCATTGATCTATGTTTCTGTTTTTGTGCCAGTACCATATTGTCTTGATTACTGTAGCTTTGTAGTATAGTCTGAAGTCAGGGAGTCTGATTCCTCCAGCTCCGTTTTTTTCCCTCAAGACTGCTTTGGCTATTCGGGGTCTTTTGTGTCTCCATACAAATTTTAAGATGATTTTTTCTAGCTCCGTAAAAAATGCCATTGGTAATTTGATAGGGATTGCATTGAATCTGTAGATTGCTTTGGGTAGTATAGTCATTTTCACAATGTTGATTCTTCCAATCCAAGAACATGGTATATCTCTCCATCTGTTGGTATCATCTTTAATTTCTTTCATCAGTGTCTTATAGTTTTCTGCATACAGGTCTTTTGTCTCCCTAGGTAGGTTTATTCCTAGGTATTTTATTCTTTTTGTTGCAATGGTAAATGGGAGTGTTTCCATAATTTCTCTTTCAGATTTTTCATCATTAGTGTATAGGAATGCAAGAGATTTCTGTGCATTAATTTTGTATCCTGCAACTTTACCATATTCATTAATTAGCTCTAGCAGTTTTCTGGTGGCAGTTTTAGGATTCTCTACGTATAGTATCATGTCATCTGCAAACAGTGACAGTTTTACTTCTTCTTTTCCAATTTGTATTCCTTTTATTTCTTTTTCTTCTCTGATTGCCGTGGCTAGGACTTCCAGAACTATGTTGAATAATAGTGGTGAGAGTGGACATCCTTGTCTCGTTCCTGATCTTAGAGGAAATGCTTTCAGTTTTTCACCGTTGAGAATGATGTTTGCTGTGGGTTTGTCATATATGGCCTTTATTATGTTGAGGTAGGTTCCCTCTATGCCTACTTTCTGGAGAGTTTTTATCATAAATGGGTGTTGAATTTTGTCAAAAGCTTTTTCTGCATCTATTGAGATGATCATATGGTTTTTATTCTTCAATTTGTTAATATGGTGTATCACATTGATTGATTTGCGTATATTGAAGAATTCTTGCATCCCTGGGATAAATCCCACTTGATCGTGGTGTATGATCCTTTTAATGTGTTGTTGGATTCTGTTTGCTAGTATTTTGTTGAGGATTTTTGCATCTATATTCATCAGTGATATTGGTCTGTAATTTTCTTTTTTTGTAGTGTCTTTGTCTGGTTTTGGTATCAGGGTGATGGTGGCCTCATAGAATGAGTTTGGGAGTGTTCCTCTGCAATTTTTTGGAAGAGTTTGAGAAGGATAGGTGTTAGCTCTTCTCTAAATGTTTGATAGAATTCACCTGTGAAGCCATCTGGTCCTGGACTTTTGTTTGTTGGAAGATTTTTAATCACAGTTTCAATTTCATTACTTGTGATTGGTCTGTTCATATTTTCTGCTTCTTCCTGGTTCAGTCTTGGAAGGTTATACCTTTCTAAGAATTTGTCCATTTCTTCCAGGTTGTCCATTTTATTGGCATAAAGTTGCTTGTAGTAGTCTCTTAGGATGCTTTGTATTTCTGCGGTGTCTGTTGTAACTTCTCCTTTTTCATTTCTGATTTTATTGATTTGAGTCCTCTCCCTCTTTTTCTTGATGAGTCTGGCTAATGGCTTATCAATTTTGTTTATCTTCTCAAAGAACCAGCTTTTAGTTTTATTGATCTTTGCTATTGTTTTCTTTGTTTCTATTTCATTTATTTCTGCTCTGATCTTTATGATTTCTTTCCTTCTGCTAACTTTGGGTTTTGTTTGTTCTTCTTTCTCTAGTTTCTTTAGGTGTAAGGTTAGATTGTTTACTTGAGATTTTTCTTGTTTCTTTAGGTAGGCTTGTATAGCTATAAACTTCCCTCTTAGAACTGCTTTTGCAGCATCCCATAGGTTTTGGGTTGTCGTGTTTTCATTGTCATTTGTCTCTAGGTATTTTTTGATTTCCTCTTTGATTTCTTCAGTAATCTCTTGGTTATTTAGTAACGTATTGTTTAGCCTCCATGTGTTTGTGTTTTTTATTTGTAGCCTGATTTTTAAAAGTTTGCATAATGTATAACCTTCAGTTGTAAAAGTGTGTGTGTGTGTGTGTGTGTATGAGAGAGAGAGACACAGAGAGAGACTATTCATACATATGGTCAGATAGTACTAAAAGACGAAAAGAATCCAACGTTTCTTTGGGTTTATTTTTTCTTTTGAATAGGCTATACTTTGTTGTTTCTCTGTATACCTTGCGATTTTTTTGTTGTTGTTGAAAATTGGACACTTAAATCTTGTAATGTGGTAACTCTAGAGATCAAATTTCCCTCCTTCCCCAGGGGGTTCCTTCTTGCTGTTGTTATCACAGGGGGTCTGTGTGCTGAGAGTTAAGCCGAGGTGTAGACTTAAGGTCTTTTCCAATCTTTTCTGAGCCTGCACCTTTCCCTGGACATGCATAGTGACTTTCCAAATTCTGCACATAGGTGGTTTTTGAATGTTCTAGTCCTTAACTATGTGATTCCTAAAAGAGGAAGTAAAGAAAACTGAAAGTGGAGGATAGGGGGAGTAAAAGACACAAGTCATTTAAATCCCCTGGAAGTTGCTTCAGCCAGAAAGGGAGAGGATTGTGACAATGATGGTGAGGGTTGCAACCATGGCTTCAGTGCAACAATGGCTTCAATGAGCTTCTGGCTGGAATTCGTCTTTCAGGAATGGGTGTGTCTTGTGATCTAAGAAATTCATAGTTATTTTCTAGGTAGTGCTTCTTATAAATATTTGATTTGTTGGGAGAAATATTTACATAAAAGTTAATTTTCTCATACTAAAGCTTCTTAAAGAAAAAGGGCAGAACATTGTATATTTTAAATTAATATATAAGTTAGACAAGTTTGCTGTAGAACATTAAAATGAAACATGTATATTTTAAAGCCCCATTATTTCCCCATCGTCTAGATTTTTACTCTCAACTCATTGGTGCATTGCATTAGATACAGACAGATGAATAGAAAGAAGGAAGGGAGGAAAGTAGGAGTGGATTTGGGATGATTCAATGATGACTGGTTCTCAGTGTAACATGTATATTCTAATAGTATTTATTGCTGCCTATAAACTGCCTGAGAACACTGCAGCTTAAAACTATAATCCGTAATCCGTTTATGTGTGTCAGGAATTAGGAGTGACTTAGATGAGTGGTTCTGGCTCAGGTGACCATGTGGTTGTCTTCAAGATGTCAGCTGGGCTGCAGTCATCCATAGGACGGACTGGGGCTGGAGGGGCTATTGCCCAGACAGCACAATCACAGGTGGTTAATGAAGAAGTCTCGGCTCTCAGCTGGCTGTGGGCAGGAGGCCTCAGTTCCTCATCACAGGACTTCCCCATAGGACTGCTTGAATGTCCTCATGGCATGACAGCAGGCTTTCTCCAGAGAGGGATCCAAGAGAGAGAAGACAGAGGAAGCCAGGATGCCTTTTATGATCTAGCCTCACAAGTCACATACTGCTACCTCTACCATATCCTATTTATTAGAGGTGAGTCGCTAATTGCAGCCCATGTCCAGCTAAACTTGAAAGAAAAATATCAAAGAATTTGTGCACCTGTCTTAAAACCACCACACGTAAATACTATTAATAATTTATTTTTTCCACTTACCATATTTTGAACATTTTTTCATTTCATTAATTATTTTGCTACAGTATTGCTTTTAATAACTCCCTAACATACTGTATGAGTGTTAACACTAGTAATTTAACCAGAATCCCATTGGGAACATTTTAATTATTTTGAAGTTTTTGACATTTAAATAATACTACAAGAAACATTTTGGTGTGCATATGTTTCTATAATCCATGATTATTTAACTAGGCTAACAGGTAAATTAAAATGGTCATTAGTGTGGAAATGGTTTCAGCGACTCAGAGAATGGAGCAAAAGCCACTTAATAAGACATTGTTTGGACACTCTCCAGGGGGAGGCATGGGGAGGGGTGGAAATCCTGGGAAGTGGTTTGGATCAGGAAGATTCCAGAGCTCCTACGAGATTACAAGGGTAAGTGGAGGAGAGAGACAGCTGTCAAAATGAAAGACCTTTTGCAGTGATTCAGCAGGGAGAGCATGAGGTGCGCCCACAAGGACAGAGAAGAAAGAGGAAACCTGAGGAACCGCAGACAAGTGATGAGAGATGGTAAAACCTGGGTATGAGGAATCCAAAAATGGCAAAGATGACTCAGGACACAGGAAAGGGGTGGGTGAAAAGTCACTTAATGCTTTTGTGGAAATCTATTTTTTAAAATGAATTTTCTATTTTCTATTTGTCCAATCTCAAGGTATTGTGGGTTTAGAAGTTTATATGTATTTAACGAAATTCCAGAGTGAATGTTTAACATCCAGGCCGTGAGGCTGTGTGCACCCTGGTTATCTTCTTTACTACTTGGGATGAATTTCTGGCCTTTCATACTATTATTTTTCATTTATAAAATGGACATGATAACATTTTCCAGATTTGCTTAAAGTTTAAGCTTTCTGAGCAAAGATTGTGGGCCACTTTGTTTAAAGGCTCTTTGAGTGGTGAACATGCCTTAGAAGGTAGAGATTGGCTACCTCCCTGGAGGGGTTTAGAGGCTGTCCCCTCCCTGTCAGGGACATGTGCTCACATTCTAGGCTTCTCTCCTCCAAGAGACTTTGTTTCTATTGCAGAGTAAAATATATGATCTTTTTTACTGAGGAGGAGAGCAGGGACAGATGTGTCAACCATCTATATAAGCTCTGAGTTTCATGATGTGGGATTCCTCTCCAGTGGTGTAAACCCCACTGCATGCTCAGGTACATTTGCCTCTATCCCCTCACTCCATGGGGACCTGGGGCTTGGGTAACCGGGGCTAAGTTTGCTTGGCAACTAAACAGTCTGATCCTTGATCCAGAAATTGCACGACGTGATGGTGTGTGTATAGTCTGCTAGCATGTATGTTTGTATACATACATATACACATGTATACATGGATACAAATACATACATGCTACCCAGGTCTACACAGACACACAAGGACTCACGTAGATAACTGTGGCAAGGTAACTTGTTACCTCGTTAGTAGGATCTCAGCCCTGTCAGAGTTTCAAACAAAATATTGAGAAATGCAGGACGTCTCTTTCAAGATCAGGGTAGAAGGACGGTGACTTCAGTCACCCTGACACTCCCCCAGTCTCTCCCTGCTCTCTCGCTCTGATGAAAGAAGCTGCTGTGTGGTGTGCAGCCCTATGGAGAGGCCCACAGCACAAAGACCGAGGGTAGCCTCCTGCCAACTGCCCCCAAGAACTGAATCCTTTCACCACCTAGTGTGTGAGCTTGGAAGCTTGTCCTTCCCCACTCAGGTCTTGAAGTGACCGCAGCCCCAGTCTTGTGAGACCCAGAATCAGAGAACCCAACTACGCTGGGCCTGGATTCCTGATCCCTAGAAATGGTGATGTAATAAAGGCTGTGGTTTTTAAAACACTAAGTTTTAGAGTAATTTCTACTAATACGGGCTTTTATGTATCCTGCAAAACTGCTCAGGTTCATCCCAAGCGGACTGTGAAATAAAGCCTATTTACCGTGGAATATCGCCCCAACACCTTCACCTTCTCACCCCGCAGGCTCCAGTAAAACTTTAACAGACACAGATATAGATGGAGGCCCAATCAGACTGCCCAGTTCAAGGACAATTCAGATGATTCGATACAAGGGCCTCATACAGGCAAAATTTCTTTTCAAGAATTTATTTTAAAGTAATTATAAATTCACCTCTTACTCCTGATTTGTGATCTAAAATATTTTTCTTCTCAATCCTGATGTAATATGTAATAACTCACAGGCAGGGGCAGTGGCAGGAGGGGGGCCCAAGGGAGTGTGCAGCTCTGCACCCAGCACCTTCGCTCTGGGGAAGGGGACAGGGGTGGGACCACGGGGCCTCCCAGGAACTCTAGGTGCGTGGGAGGGCCAGACCCTAAGGTCCAGGGGAAGGGAATTGGGGCTCCATGAGGTTGCAGGGCTGAGCCACTGGGCCCACTGATGAGGATGCAGACAGGCCAGCGGGGACAGAAAGGGAAGGTGGCCCAGGAGCTGCAGGAGACCCCCAGGTGAGGGGTCACAGAATGACCCCAGCAAGCAGGGCCCCACCCCCCTTTCCCAGCAGCTCTGTCAGAGCCGGTCTGCACCTCCAGGGAGCCCAGCAGACCCAGGTGTGGCCCAGGGACATCACCTGGGGAGGCTGTGGGGAAGCCAGGCCAGGCTGGGGTCCCTCTCCCAGGGGAAGGGTAGGGAGGAGAGGGAGGGAGGAGGGGCTGGATTCCAGTCCCCCAGGAACCTGGCGCCCGGAAATCCAGAGTCAGAGCAGGAGACACACCCATGCAGGGCGAGCTTGAGCCCGAGGCATAAAAGGGAGAAGGATGGAGCGGGTCACACAGCAAGAACACACACCCCTGCACCCGAGTCACTCAGCACTGTTCTAGAGGAGGACAGGAGGATGGAGGAGAAAAGCACACATAAAATTATATAAAATTGCATATTTAATTTGTTCACGAATTCATAAAATTGCATATTTATATAAAATTATAAAATTTTTAATATAACATTGCATATTTACTTTGGTCACGAATTCATAAACACATGAGTATTTTGTACCTAATGATCTTTCTTGTATTGCTTGATGTTTCTAACAAAATCTTCAAGAAGGGGTCCTCTCATTGAGAAGAGACTTGAACAGACAACCAATTTTCAAGTAAAACTTCACAAGTATCATATTTGCACTGACATAAAGCAATATAGGATGCAAGCTCGTGTTTCTTAAAGATTCTCATTGGTAAAACACACAATAAGCTTGTGAACAAGTGAATATAGCTGACAAACACTGGCAAGGCTAATACTTTAGATGGGCACTCAAGGGAGTCTTCTGAGAAAGGGACAAGTGACCCAACACTTGATTGACAAGAATTCATTTATATTTCCCTCTGAAGATGAAGGCAAAGTGTCCTGCACACAAGGAACAGCAAAGGCAGGAAACACCTGACTTCCAGGAAAGGGAGGGACATCAGGGCCAGGGGCATATAGCACCAAGACCACAGGGGTCGGCCCTTCTATAAACTCAAGTGGACTCCACATGCTATATCCTGATGTGCCTAAATTTCAGGCAATTCCAGTTTTGGCCACATTAGCCACATCAACCTTAGGGAAGACAACACACAAAGCTTTGAGATGGAATAGACCAAAAACCCCTGAGAATTGCTTCCGCCATTAAATTATTGTGCAGCAGTTGGAACACTATGGAGAAGGGTTTAATGGAAGAAAGATATTTTTTAAAAGCAATAAAAGGACCACACCTTAATATAGCAGCCATTTTAGGTCAATTCTCACAGTATTTAAGAACTGGTATTTTTGTGTGAGTCTCTTCTGCAGAAGGCCAAAGCTTCCAAAGGGGCTGAGATCCTTTAATAGCCAATTTAGATAAGCAGGAGGAGGCCCAGGCATGACAGCCCAGTTCACGGACACCAGATACAGGGCTGCACATGGATGCCACTTCTCCTCACTCTCTGCTCACTTGTAAACTCCTACCTATAAAAAATGTAAATATTCACAGAGCTATAAAATTGACATGTTTAAAGTGGGCCCTGTAGAAGTCACCAGGCATCCAAAAGTGACCAAACTTCCTCTGAGGGAGAAGATGCTATCAGTGCTCTCCCCACAGTGGGCTTTTTCTCCTTTCCTTTTTTTTTTTTTTTTTGCTTTTTTTGTTGTTGTTGTTTTGTGTTTGTTTTTGTTCTTTTGTGCTTTTTGTTGTTTTTGTTTTGTTTTTCTTGCCTCACAGCTTTTGGTATCTTACTTCCCCGACCAGGGATTGAACCCGGGCCCTCAGTAGTGAAAACGCAGAGTCCTAACCACTAAACTGCCAGGGAATTTCCTCCTTTTGTATTTCTAATTGTTTTTGATTGCCAGCTCTCATCCAGGTAACCCACGTAAACAACCTAGAAACTATATTTTCAAAATTTCTTTTTTCACTTATATAAATATATATATAAACATAAAAGTACTAAGATTCACAATATGTTTGCACTTTAATGATGTGTATTATGTTACACATCATTAAATGCATACATATCAACATGAATGACAAATACAAATAACAAATACAAATAAAAAGTGCAAGTCTATTAGGATAAAAAAGTGTCTTCAACTGAAAGACTGAGGTCCTCAAACACTCAGGACACAGCAGAGCCTTCTTCGCTCTCTTCATAGACATACTTTCCCGAGTTCAGTAGGTGGTCCTGAATATTCTGCTTTGCCAATCTTTGCCCCAGCTTTTCCAAGGCGTCCAGCAGGGTGTTGACTGAGGCCTCCCGTCCCTTGTTGCTGACCCAAGTATCCAGCATTTCATACAAGGCATCCCGAGGGACCCGGACCCCTTCTCTGACCAGAAGGATCTCATTTTGCGTGAGGCCCAACTTCCTCATGAGCGAATCCCAGGAGTCACACGGCACGATGGTTGCAAAGTCATCAAAGAACAGCCTCAGGTCTAAGTTGGGGGAAAGTCACAGAGACAGAGTTGGGACAGGCTTCAGAAAGGGCAGAGGACCCTCAATCAGGCCTAGACCCCAGGGTGGGACCTCAGGAGCTCCCCCTGCTGGTGAACCTGCTGCTCTGCGTCCCTGACATGCTTCCCATCAGCAGAGAATCAGGCCACACTGCATGGGCCTCACCTGTGCCCAAGGCACTGCAGGGAGTCCAGGTCACCAGGGAGTCCTGCCCTAAGGGGGGGATGAGGGCCCACCAGGGAGGGGAGATGGACGTCATGGAGGGAGAAGGCAGTCTGTGGTAGGAGACAGAGGGCGGGACACAGTGGTGCAACAGACCTCAGAGGAGGGCACCTGCCGTTCTCACGAGAGTGAGGTCCCCCGGCTGCCACCTCTGCACTGGGGACAGAGCAAGGGCCTGGAGGGAGGAAGGTCTCTGACCTCACGCCCAGCTCGGCCTCGCTGACTGACGCTGTGGCAGAGCTAGATGGGGACAGACTCGGAGCAAGAATTTAACCCATAAAATGGAGCAAACACCACCCACCTCCGGGACTGTACTGGGGATTCAAGGAGATGTGTGTGAAATGCAGTGCACACCACCGTCCATAGGTACATAAGGTGGGCACCAAATACAAATCTGTATTTTCTAACAGCTACACTGAAAAACGTAAAAAGTAACAAGTAATAACTAATTTTCATAAAATATGGTACTAACTCAATATATTCTAAAAATTTTCATTTCAACATGTAATCAATATCCAACAAACTGTTAATGAGACATATTACAGTCCTTTTTCCTACCAATTCTTTGCAATACAGTATCGAGTTATACTACAGCTCTTCAGATTTGGCCACAGGTCAGGTGCTCCACAGCCTCCTGCGGCCACTGGGTGCCCTGCTGGACAGCACAGCCCCTTAGATGCCTCAGGGTGGGCCAACCTGGCCCTGAGCAGCAAGGGAGGAGGGAGGGGACACTGTTAGGGGACAGAGGGGTGCAGGGTGGGGAGAAGAAGAGGGGGCAGAGAGGGAATTAGAGTCCCGAAGGTCCAGTGACAAGCCATCCCCTGCTCTGAGTTGCCCTAACAGCTATGGGGACAGCAGTTAGGACACTGTCCCTCCTCCCTCCACTCGTGCTCCACTGCCCGGGGAAAACACTCACTTTCAGTGGGGTCTGCACCGTTTGCTGGAACCAGCAGCCTTCTTCTCGTCTGAGACCCTTCAGCTCCTGCTGGTTCCTGTAAAACACAGTGGAGAACAGCCTTGGTCTTAATCAGGGGTCCTGGGTTCCAGAACTGAGCCCAGCAAACATTGTTCTGAAATTCGGGCATATGCAGCCATAAGTGAAACAAACACACAATGTAGGATATTTGAAGGGAGAAGACAAAATAGTCATTATTTGATACATGATTGTATTCTTACAAAACTCTAATGGTTTAGCAAACATACTTAAATGTGAATGGATGGATGGTTGAATGTTAAAAATTGTAGCAGGGGCTTCCCTGGTGGCGCAGTGGTTGGGAGTCTGCCTGCTAATGCAGGGGACACGGGTTCGAGCCCTGGTCTGGGAAGATCCCACATGCCGCGGAGCGACTGGGCCCGTGAGCCACAACTACTGAGCTTGCGCGTCTGGAGCCTGTGCTCCGCAACAAGAGAGGCCGCGATAGTGAGAGGCCCGCGCACCGTGATGAAGAGTGGCCCCCACTTGCCGCAACTAGAGAAAGCCCTAGCACAGAAACGAAGACCCAACATAGCAATCAATCAATTAATCAATAAAATAAATCTTTAAAAAAAAAAAAAAAAAAAATTGTAGCAGACAATAAATTATATAAAGAATTACAAGAGTCAGATAAACTCATAAGGTTACAGAACACTTGTAATACAAAGACACAGCCTCAACAAGAAATAGGAGAAATTTACCAAAGAAAAACACACATCTAGTTGAGGTATTATAAAACCCTTGACTTGAAAATGCTACCTCTCTTCATAAGAAAAATACAGAATATTTAAAAGATCTCAGTTCTTCCTAGATTAATTTATAAATTAAGGTAATACTCAAAAAATCAGCAGCTAAATAGAGTATAAGGAATGAGATGGTAACTCAGAACAATTCAGGGAGTTCCTCATGTCTTATTTATCACAAAATAAATTCCATTTAGCTTTTTTTTTTTTTTAATTTTATTTATTTATTTATTTTTGGCTGTGTTGGGTCTTCATTGCTGCATGCGGGCTTTCTCCAGCTGCTGCGAGCCGGGGCTACTCTTTGTGGTGGTGTGCGGCCTTCTCATTGTGGTGGCTTCTCTTGTTGCGGAGCACAGGCTCTAAGTGTGCGGGCTTCAGTAGTTGTGGCACGCGGGCTCAGTAGTTGTGGCTCATGGGCTCTAGAGTGCAGGCTCAGTAGTGGCGCACGGGCTTAGTTCCTCTGTGGCATGTGGGATCTTCCCGGACCAGGGCTCGAACCCATGTCCCCTGCATTGGCAGGCAGATTCTTAACCACTGCGCCACCAGGGAAGTCCCTCCATTTAGCTTATAAGCTCTATGCTACCAATCACATCATTTAAAAAAAGCCTACCTAAGAAATTAGAGAATTTTATCTTATCTTCTGTTTGATGAAGGACTTTAAAAGCTCTGAGCAATGAAAAATAAATGTACCGATAAATTTAATTACTTAATATATAAAATTCTGCACATTAAAATACTAAACCAAATGAAAAAACACACATGCATGTACTCATGGGCACAAGAACATGTCTGCTTAGAAAGACTCGTAACAGACAAGACAACAATCATGTGAAAATAATCAAAACAAAAAAAATACAAGTTTAAGTCAGTTTTTTGCTTGTTACCAAAATAGAAATATATTAATGTCATATCAAAACTATTGAAATGATATGACCCCAAACGTCTGTGTGTGTGTGTGTGTACAGTGAAAAATACTTCTATACATTGACAAAGAGAGTTTACTTCTACTAGGAAGCCACCCCACAAACATGTCTATTCATTGAGACAAATACTAATTTTCAAATAGGTTCAACTTAATAATAATTTTGAAATAAATGTGAAATTCCTAACGTGATGAGGAATGGCTTAAAAGCATGTAACAATCACACAGAAAAATATCACGTAGCTTTAATTCCATCACTGAACAATCATGGGAGTGACCACTCTGGCTATTCTAGACACCAGGACAGATGATAAGTAGCATAAGAGCTGCCAGTCGACCATAGCAGGGGGTGGGCTCCCTTCCCCTCCATGACCATGATCTCCCTCCATCACCACTTCCCCATGGGATGGGAGACCTGACCAGCATCGGCCTTTCCCTGTTTCTACCGCAGTCCTGGGCAAGCAGAAGGGCCAGGGCACCACACTCACCAGCAGACGCTTTGCTTCCCCCTGGGACTGGGCCGTGACATCTGTCGGCTTCACCTGCTCTTCTACCTCCTGCTCAGGGACCAGATCAATCAGCGAATCTCTGTTGATCAGCATATTGTTGTGGGCATTGTCCAGAGCCCCAGGACCTCTTAAGGGATGTGAGCGCCAGAAGAGGACCTTGGGAAGGCAAAGAACTGACTCAGGAGTCCATACCCACAGATCCCTGTAGTGTCTGCAGGGGACATTGTGGGTTTTGCCTCCCCACCTACTCCCATGCTGTGCCCCCCAGGTGGGTACAGACTCAGCACATCCAGGGCCCTGCTGATGGCACCAGGACCCTAGTGCTGTGCTAAGGGGGGTTCAGCACCCTTGCCTGACTCCCTCCATGCCCCAGGGTGCATCCAGGGTTATGGGGTGAGGGTGCCTCACAAGCAGTAAGAGGGACAGGGTTAGCACTGCCAACCAGCCTTAGAGCTGCTCTCAACAGGCCAGTTGCTCTCCTACTGTCAGCCCAGAGCCCTCAGGCCACTTGAGAGAGCCAGGGACAACAGTATAGGACAAACTGGGGACCGTGTCCACCCAGGGCCTTCTTGTAGGTGGGAAGCAGTTACTGGGGGCCTGATGCCACCAGGTCCTGGAGAAACCAACTCACTTTGTCCACGCACTTAGGGTCCACACCACGACCTAGAAGAGACGAGGCATCCACCTGAGCAGTGGGGAGGGCCCTCTTGCAGCACCTCCCCCCCCAGGGACAGTGCCAGCGACAGGGTGTGGGCTGGGGGCTCAGACACTGAACAAGGAGCCCCGGGCCTGGTGACAGGGAGCGGGCCATTCCAAGTCTGGAGAACCCTCGGGGAGGGAGAAGAGAAGGGGGAAAATGAAATAAAATGAAACCCATGTAAAATCTCTGTGGGGTTCTGCTGAACGACCCTCTCCACTGACTCTTGTCACCCAGTCAAGGTGCTGACCACCTCTCTGCCCCGGCTGGGGGTCCTGAAGACATTAAGAACTGACCCTGCCCCCCGCTACACCTGACTTGGCCAGGGGCGAGAGGGGACCGACTGTCAGCTGAGATGGGGGACGGATGTGATCCTGGCCTTGTAGGAGCAGGTGAGGTGGGAGGTGGAGGGGGATCCCGGGGAACAAGATCAGAGCCAGGCCAGGAGGAACCGGAGGAGTGGGGAGACGGAGGGGGGCCAGCGCCTCCCCCTTCCCTCCCAGAACCTCACCTTGAATGAAGAACCTCCGGAAAACATATGCGATCAGCACCAGCAGCAGGAGGACACCGGCAGCTACAAATCCGATCACCAGCTGTGAAGCGCCTGAGGAGGGAGAGGGAGTGGTGGGCAGTCTCCGGCTCATGGTCACTGTCTTTCCAGGAACTGGGGCCTCCCCACTGGCCAGGGTACCTGATTTTCGGTCCACACATTTGAGGTCGCTGAAGGGGCTACAGGGCGTGGCCACGACCATCCCATCAGGGCACCTGGGTACAGACACAGGGAGGACATGGAGGGGATCCATCAGGGAAAGCTGGCCAAATGAGGAGAAAGAGGGAGAAAACTCCCACCTGGGGTACCCTGACAAGACAGTGCAGGAGGGACAGGCTTGTCCTGTCTGCAGGGCTGGGTCCCCTCACTACCCCTTGTCGGGTGGGAGAAGGATCTGGGCTTGTGCACTTCAGGCCCCAGGGCTCCTGCTGAGTGTTCAGAGTTGCCCTTTCAGGAGCTGGGCCCCTGGGAGGGGGCATCTCATCCAAGTCAAGGGTCAGAAGGGTGTGGGCACAAGCCAAGCCTCATCCTCCAGTCAAGCTTTAATACAAGGACCCTCTTGTCCTCCACCTGTTGACTCTTCCTACCAATCACAGCCAGCACTGGAGCATCAGAGAAGAGCTAATTACTATTGGCCCCTAAATCCCCCAATAGGAAAGATTCAGATCTTATTGGGGAACAAGGGCTGGATGTGAGGCCAGCTGAGGTGGCTCGGGTTTTATGGGAACCTTGAAGGAGCACACATATGGCCTCATTATGACTTTTGTCTGTGGTAGACACTTGCCCTTCTAGGCTCATTCTGAGGAGGTGTGGGAAGGGGGCCCTGGGGAAGGACACACAGAGGCATGAGGAGGGGCTGCTGCATGCTCAGGAGACCCCACAGGCACCAGGGAGCCCTGAGGAGGTAGGAGGGGCTGCATGGAAACCGGAGAAAGGGGTACAAGGAAACTGGGGGGTCTCTGTGGGTTGGGAGCCCCCTAGGCTCCCATGTCTCACCGGGTGCTGCACTTGTAGCAGAATTCAGGTGCATCTTCTCTACGGAAAGTGCCAGGTTTGCACTGACACTCAGTGTCCTTGGTTGGGGTGCACGGACTTTTCTCTTCTTCCCCTGGAGACCAAAGATAAGGTTTTGGGGGTGTGTTTCCCTCACGTGTCTCTCAACCATTCTTCACCACCCAGATCCCCACCCACTCAGTTCTACTCAGTTCAGGAAGTAATTTGGGGGCCATTTTCTGCAGCAACACACACAGACCATCCAAAGGACAGCCACTGTTCACGTGTCACCAATAGAGGCATATAAAAGGGACCATGCGTCATTATAGATTACATCAGGATTGGGAAGAAAAAGGTTTTAGATCACAAATCAGGAGCAAGAGCCGGGGTGGGGTGGGGCGGGGTGTAATATGAGACACTCTGGATGGAGAGGAACGCTTGGGTGACTTCCCAACACCTGGCCCTGCTGGTCATGAAGGCTGAGAGAGGCTGAGATCCCGGAGCAGAAGTCACAGGGCTCACAGGGGCCTGGCCCAGAACCAGACTCGCCACACAGCTCAAACCCAGCCCTGTCTCACTCACCCAGGCCTCCCGTGCTGTCACTAACCAGCCCCTCCGTCAAGGGACACACTACTCCCCTCCTTCCAACTGATGTTCTGAAAGACTTCCCTACCAGGTGGCATACGTAACACAAATAATTTCTGTTTTCATTTATTTTACTGACCTAAGACAGGGTAGAATGAAGACCTAGCTGGGCTGGAAATCAGGTTTCTGACTCCCCGTTCCATTCAAATCCCATCTCATCACCCAACTGTAGGCATGGGGACATGTTCTGTACCTGATTTGCAAATCCTACAGAGTAAGCAAGAAGAGAGGGTGTTTGAATAATTGGTGTAATCCACCTTATCCGTGCACGGTGTACAATCTCCACTGGCTTCCTCCATATAGAACCCTGGGAAGGAAGGGAAAAGCTGGTGAGTAAATCCCCACAGGATTCCCAGAGGCTGGCAGTGTGGACAGGGCTGCCTCTTTCGGCCATCAGTGGAATCCACACAGGGAACTCTCCTTGACCTGGCTTTAATCTTTTGATTCTACATCTACCACACACCTTAGACCAGTACTGCCAACAGGAGTACATTACTAGCCACACATAAAAGTCACATTCATACTTGGCACACTAAAGAGTAAAAACAAAGGGCTTCCCTGGTGGCGCAGTGGTTGAGAATCTGCCTGCCAATGCAGGGGACACGGGTTCGAGCCCTGGTCTGGGAGGATCCCACATGCCGCGGAGCAACTAGGCCCGTGAGCCACAACTACTGAGCCTGCGCGTCTGGAGCCTGTGCTCCGCAACAAGAGAGGCCGCGATAGTGAGAGGCCGGCGCACCGCGATGAAGAGTGGCCCCCGCTTGCCGCAACTAGAGAAAGCCCTCGTACAGAAACGAAGACCCAACATAGCCAAAAAAAAAAAAAAAAAAAAAAAAATCCAAGTCACTTGTATATTAAAAAAAAAAAAAGAGTAAAAAGAAAGAGGCAATATCCAACATAGTATCATTTCAACATGTATCAATATAAAACAGTGAGATTTTTACTTACTTTAATACCTCACTAAAAAAATAAAACTCATGCTCCCTTCACAGTGTTCAGGGTCTGTGGCCTCCTCCCACCTGTCCCGGTGACCTCTCCACCTTCCACTCACCCCAGCTGCCCCCTAGCTTTGCTCAAACAAGCCCAGCCCTGCCCCTTGGGGTGACAGTTCCCAGGGGCCCCCTCAGGAGCTCTACCTGGCTCTCTGCACCAAAGTCACCATCCCCAGGAGGCCTCACCAACCCCGACTCTGTCCCACCCATCACTCAATTATCCTCACGGTTGCTATCTCATCTCTCTGACTGTCACATTTGTCCATCTGTCTGGGTACCATCCTAGGAGGAGGGTTCCAGGAGGGCGGGGGCCTCGTGCCCTCCACTGGCACAGCGCCTGGCACATGGAAGACTTCCAGTAAGTGCCTGTGGAATAAGAACCAGGAACTGCAGGAATCAGAAGACCAGAAGGACTTGGAGACAAGGGCGGGGTAAGGGCTGGAGATCAGTCTTAGAATGTACCTGGTACACACAACTTCTCTGAGAGGCTGCGTTTCCATCCCTGTGGGGCAGCTAATCGCTGGTGAAATTTTTCCTGCCTTATGTGCATGGCTGAAGCAGCCGCAATCTGTGGAGACAAAGCAGGGACGGGCATGAGTGGCTTCCAGACTCTCATCCCTCCCAGGATGCATCCCACAGTCCCTTGACCACAGCCTGCAAAACGAAACAGAACTGGGGCCTTTCTTCCAGCTATAAACTCTCATGCTTTTCATGTCTGTCCCCTGGCCTTTTGTGCTACCAAGTAACTTACACTTAAATTTTTTTCCTGGTATTCCTTTCTCTTATAATAAAATAAAATATGTTTATTCCAGAAAGTATGGGCAAGGAAAAATTTTTTTAAAAGAATACAGAAACCACAGGGATCCCCTCAGTTAGAGAAAACATCCATTATTTTGTGTCTTTACTTCTTCTATTTGACCATATGTGTAATACTCTCAGGCTCTCTCTCTTTCTCCCATGCGCGTACGTGCACACACACACACATTTTCACGAATGAGTCTTATACTATGCACACACTTTTTCAAAAACAGGATACAGAATCACAGTTGAGTCATGAACTTTTGGCTTTAACCGGACAAGCTGTCCTGGAAAGGAAGCTGTTAGAGTTCCACATAATGAGTCACACAGAGGAAGAACAAACAGGAATACAGGGTTTTGAGATGAGTCTCCGTGCTAACAATGACACAACGGGGCCAGTCGAAAAAATCTGAATGGAGTCTGCGGATCTGATGAGGATTAACGTGTTGATATTAGTTTTCTGATGCTGAAGGCTGTGCTGTAGTTTTGGGGGAGAATGTCCTCATTTGTAGGAAATATACATTCAAGTATTCGGTTATGGGATCTAGCATGTCAGCAGCTATTTTTCACATGGTACAGAAAAAAGGGGGGGGGGGTTTGTATAGTCTTTGCAACTTTGCTTTAACCTGGGAGTGACAAAAGAGAAAGTGAAATTAAGGGGAAAAAAAAAGAAAGAAAGAAAAACAAAGTTACGATGGAAACAGCTTATGTTGAGCCCAGTTCAACTGCCTGGATCTAAACAACATAAAATGCAGCTCTCTTCCACAGAAAAGCCTGTCAAGTATTTGGGGACAGCTAAGCCCACATATGTCCTCTAAGTCGTCCCTTCCCCAGGCTGGGCCTCCTCCGAGTCCCCACAGGTTGGTAGAATCTCCTTTCCCTGCCTTCACAGTCCTATTCCCCCCTCTCTTTCCTGGTTCTCCTCTCACAGGCTCTCTCCCTCAATGTTTTATTATGAACATTTTCATGCATCCAACAAAGTTTAAAGATGTGTACGGTAAACTCTCATATACTCACCACCTAGATTCTGTAACTAATATTTTGCTATATTTGCTGTATCACATATTTCTTTCTTTTTTAAAATTAATTTATTTAATTTTTATTTATTTTTGGCTGCGTTGGGTCTTCGTTGCTGCACGTGGGCTTTCTCTAGTTGTGGCTCGCGGGCTCTAGAGCGCAGGCTCAGTAGTTGTGGCGCACGGGCTTAGCTGCTCCACGGCTTGTGGGATCTTCCCGGACCAGGGCTCGAACCCGTGTCCCCTGCATTGGCAGGCAGATTCTTAACCACTGCGCCACCAGGGAAGCCCCATATTTCTTTCTTTATCCATCCCTCTGTCCATTCTCCTAAGTGTCTTATTTTTATGATGAAATTCACATGTCTGCAACTCAATACTTCAGCATTATGTCAGTAACTTGAGCTCCATATTTCTTTACAGTTTTTTTTCAGTGTTAAGATTTACAAAGAAGGAAATGCACAATTCTTAAGGGTACCATTCAAATAGTTTTTAAAAACGCATACACTTGGGAAACCCAGACCCTCTATCTAGATCCCAGAAATTAGCATTACTACAGAACATTCCTTCACACCCCTTTCTAGGTTATCCTAATCTCCTATGTGACTCCAAGAGGAAGTGGCCTTCATCAGATGGAGGAAGGTCTCTTCTGCCCTGATATAATGAGATGTTTTATCATGACAGGGAGGTTAAGTGTTGTCGAATGCTTTTTCTGCATCTGTTAAGCTGTTCATATAGTTTTTCTCCTTCATGGTGTTAGCATAGTGAAAAACACTGATTCATTTTCAGATGTTATTCCTGTGATTAACCCCACTTGGTCATGGCATGTTTTCTTCTTTAAAAATTCCTGAATTTGGTTTACTATTTGTTTTGTTAAGGAATTTTGCCTCTGTTTTTAGGAAGGATATTGAAAGGTATTAATATTTTTCTTTTCAAATGTTTTTGTCAGGTTTCACTATTAAGGTTATGCTGGGCTTAGAAACTACTGAAGAACTCTTAAGTTGTCTGAAAGAATTTGTGTAAGATTTTTGTCAGTTCTTTTACTGTTTGTATTTTTGCCCCCCCCTCCAACTGCTGCCTAATCTGGGGTCTCCTGGTCATCCACTCCCAGTCTCAGAAATCTCATGGATCCTTGAAAATCTCTACTGGCACTGAGGAATCAAAACCACAGCACTGTGGTGCCCCATTTTTACTTCTTAGACTAGCAAAGAATTAACATGTGGTTTAGTGTGGCAAAGGTGTAGGGAAACAGGCACACTTGTGGACTCTTGGTGTGAGGTAAAATGGTCCAGCCTTCTTCTGGAGGCCAGTTTATCCTTATCTAAACAAAAGTGTAAAATTATCTAACCTGCTGACAGCAATTCCACTTCTAAGGAGTTACCTAACAGACAATGCACATGGCTACACGGACACTTGACAGTGCCTACAGGCACCCAGAGCCATTCATCAGGCAGGGTTCAACATGAGTCCTACCTATGACAAACTGATATTTTAAAAACTAATTCTATATTTTTTTGTGAATACAAAACGTTATTTCTTTTCTGATTTTTAGTACTAATTTGTACAATGAAAAGTACACATTTTCATGATTCCTGTAACCTTGTTAGGCCCTTAATTGTTTTTTTTTTTTCCTGTGAACATATAAGAAACTTCGAAAAGAGCCTCAAACAACCTGAGAAAGCAGTGGAAGTAGGCACATTTTTTTCCATGGTGAGTTTCTTTAGGATGCACACCGATAGTGGTAAATCACACCCAGAGCCTCTAGCTCGCCTCCTAAAGAAGTGGTGAGAATCTGGTCCCAATGGTGAGTTGATTGATGGTTTCTACACAGCACAGGGAGGGTCCTGCCGGGACATGCCCAGCCGTGTCCCGCCCCCCTCCCCCCCCCCCCCCCCCCCGCCCTTTCCCGGCCACGGAGCGCGCCATCTGGCGGGACTCGCGGCGGGGACTCACCGACAGAAGGACACCCCGGACGACGAAGATGAGAACCAAGGTGCCCCGCAGCCGAGGCCTGGGACCGGGGGCGCGCCCTGCCCGGGTGCTCGAGGCGGCCAGTGTGCTCTGTCCCCGCTGCCCCGTGCAGCCGCGGGGCGCTCGCTCTCCAGGTCGCCGCGGAGTGACAGCCGGCAGAGCCATCAGGAATGAAAGTGTGCTTCGTGGGGCGCGGGATCGTCCCTGCCGCCTGCGGGGTGCGCGGGGCAGGGCTCTACGGTCTAAGGACTCACCCAGACCCTAGCTTTATACCCTGTCCTGGGGTTGCGCCATCCGCGGGGGCCAATGAGCTACGCCTTCGTAGCTACGTCGAGTTGACGTAAACATTCACCACTTCTAGCCAATCGCGTGTGGCTCAGGAGAGGAGCCCAGCGACCTGGAGGGCACCTCTGTTTCAAAGAGGAAACTGCTTTGGCGGCTGATGCCCGGGGATGCGGTTTTTCATCAAGGGTCCGGTCTGTGCCTTTGGGAGGTGGGGACAGGGCACCTCCCACATGCTCTGTTGTGATCCGGGCTGTGAGATTCAGAATCTGCGTTCAAGTGGGGTCCTGCCCCTGCCCCTTTGCAGGGCAAATGCCCCACCCGTTCATAAACCCTGAACCACCTGTCTTCTGACTACCGCCTTCTGCCCACTCTCAGCTTCTGCTCCTCCCCGCCCCCCCCTCCATTGACCAGGGCCCCAAGGAGGCCAGAGAACAGGGACTCCCAAGAAGGAGACCCCCCGAGAGTCTGCGGAGCGCCTCCAGCCCCGCTTGGCACAGAGTGGATGCCCTGCACGTATTGTAGGGGTGTGAACTAAGAAACCTTGAATTGTTAGAAAAATCAGTAGACTGCCAGACTCACTTGCACTTTCTGAGATTTAAGTGCTTAGAGAATGAGACAGACCTGGTGGGATTTTTTGCCCTGGGCCTATTCACGTAATTAATGCTAATGATCAATTTACTATCGAACTACAAATAAGTATTTATTTAAAGGCAAAGGATACACACTATATTTTCCTGTTGCGAACTCTACTTTTTAAGGACCTTAATTATCATTAGCATGGCTGTATAAATTTACTTTCGTCACATTTGTTTTATAAACCTGAAGTTCTACCTGATAGAACATTTGGACCCTGGTGAGTACCCCCTCAGGGTTCCCAGCATCTTCCTCTACCGTCTCTCTCACCCTCCAGTGTCTGGGTTGGGCCTCTGATATCTGTGGGCTCTTGCCACGCACTCCATGGTGCAGTTCCCAAGCCCGAGACTGTCCCCCATTCTTCACTGGTGCTGGGCTCTCTATCCTAGGGGGGTGTGAGCATTTACGACACAATGCAGGTACAAATACTTTGTTAAAAAAAAAAAAGTTCCATCAAAGTCTGTTATGGCACCTTTCAGATATAATGATGCAAAATAAAGAGAAAGGAACCTTTATTATGAAAACCTCTTCCACTGAAAGGAATAATCTATTCACGGTGAGCCTGGTTCAAAGCAGAGTAAGTCATCCTCCTCTTCCCTCTATGCCTTTCCTTTCTTTCCTTCATCATTTTGCTCCACAGGCCTACTTCCTATTAGGATGTTGCAGATTGGGAACAAGGGTCCCTGTCCTGTGCTGCACGGTGGTAGTGGTGGGGTGAAGTGGGGGGGGGGGGACCACAACTGGGAGGTGTTCTGGAAGCTGCCCCCTCAGAAGCCTGGTGAGGGCCCAGAAGCCTGGTAGGGAAGTGCTTTTGTATTTGCTGTTTGTCACAGCAATGCCCCCAACCAGATCCTATATTTGATTTTTTTTTCTTTTTTTTAATTGCAGACCAGAATACCAACATGTCCACTGGAGACCTCTGGGTTCTAATCATCCCTGAGTCAATAAATCCCTGTGTGACTTGAGGAAAGGTTTTTTTTTAATTAAAAACATTTAAAAAATATTTTACACACTGCCCCTTGACGCCGGTGGCCTGAGGCAGGTCTCCTATTAACAGTCCAACTAGAGGAGGGGGAGTCTAAGCTGGTCCTGGGGAGGGGAGCTGCCAGAGAGAACCCAAGGCAGATTGGATGGAACTGATGACTCAGGCTGGTGGAGGTCTTGGGTACCCCCAGCCTCGTCACCTACCATGGCACTGAGAACCAAGAGGAAGCAAGAGACATTCAAACCAGCCAGAGGAAATCCTCCCAACCCCTGTGCTAAACCCCACAGTCATGGAGCTGTCTCTGACTCTCTTAACTCTCCATTTGCATACAGTCCTTTTTTCTTTTCTTTTTGCCTTTTGATGCTCTTCACCCATTTCTCCACCCCTCCAACCACCCCACCCCCCCAGGCAACCATCAATCTGTTCTCTGTATTTGTGAACTTGATTTGGGGGTTTTTTGGGTTTTGTGGGGTTTTTTTAAAGATTTTATATGTAAGAAAGATTATATTGTATTCTCTTTCTCTGTCTGGTTTATTTCACTTAGGATAATGCCCTCAAGGCCCATCCATGTTTTCACAAATGGCAGGATTTCATTCTTTTTATGGTTGAATAATAGTCCATTGTGTGTATGTGTGTGTGTGTATATATATATACATATATATATATATGCCACAATTTCTTTATCCATTCATCTATTGATGGACACTTAGGTTGTTTCCATATCTTGGCTATTGTAAATAACGCTGCTATGAACATGGGTGTGCAGATATCTTTTCCAGTTAGTGTTTTCATTTTTTTCAGGTAAATACCCAGAAGTAGAATTGCTGGATCATATGGTAGTTTTATTTTTAATGTTCTGAGGAACCTCCATAATTTTTCATAGTGGCTGCACCAATTTACCATCCTACCAAGAGTGCACAGGGGTTCCCTTTTCTCTGCTGCCTCACCAATACTTGTTATTTCCTGGGTTTTTTTGATAATAGCCATTCTAACAAATTTGAGGTGATATCTCATTGTGGTTTTGATTTGCATTTCCCTGATGATTAGTGATATTAAACATCTTTTCATGTACCTGTTGGCCATCTGTATGTCTTCTCTGGAAAAATATCTGTTCAGATCTTCTGCCAATTTTTTAATTGGATCGTTTGGTTTTTCTTATTGAGTTGTATGAGTTGCTTATATATTTTGGATATTAGCCCTTTTTCAGATATATGATTTGCAAACATTTTCTCCCATTCAGTATGTTGCCTTTTTGTTTAGTTGATGGTTTCCTTTGCTGTGCAGAAGCTTTTTAGTTTGATGTAGTCCCACTTGTTTATGTTTGCTTTTGTTGCTTTTGCTTTTGGTGTCAGATTAAAAAAATCATTGCCAGGACCAATGTCAAGGAACTTACTGCCTATGTTTTTTTTCTAGGAGTCTTATGGTTTCAGTTCTTATGTTCAAATCTTTAATCCATTTTGAGTTAATTTTTGTGTATGGGGTAAGATAGCGGTCCAGTTTTGTTCTTTTGCATGTGGCTTTCCAGTTTTCCCAACACCATTTGTTGAACAGAAGTCCTTTCCCCATTGTATATTCTTGACTCCCTTGGCATAAATTAATTGACCATATATGCATGGGTTTATTTCTGGGCTCTCTATTCTATTCCATTGATCGATGTGTCTGTTTTTATGCCAATACCATACTGTTTAATTACAATAACTTGGAAATATAGTTTGCAATCAGGAAGCAGGATGCCTCTAGCTATGTTCTTCTTTCTTAAGACTGTTTAGGCTATTCGGGGTCTTTGGTGGTTCCATACAAATTTAAGATTATTTTATTTATTTATTTACTTATTTATTTAATGTTTATATATTTTTTAAATTTTCTTATTAGTCATCCATTTTATACACATCACTGTATACATGTCAATCCCAATCTCCCAATTCATCACACCACCCCCACCCCCTGCCGCTTTCCCCCCTTGGTGTCCATAAGTTTTTCCTCTACATCTGTGTCTCAATTTCTGCTCTGCAAACCAGTTCATCTGTACCATTTTCTAGGTTCCACATATATGCGTTATTATACGATATTTATTTTTCTCTTTCTCACTTACTTCATCCTGTTTGACAGTCTCTGGATGCATCCACGTCTCTACAAATGACCCAATTTCATTCCTTTTTATGGCTGAGTAATATTCCATTGTATGTATGTACCACAACTTCTTTATCCATTCATCTGTTGATGGGCATTTAGGTTGCTTACATGTCCTGGCTATTGTAAATAGTGCTGCAATGAACATTGGGGTGCATGTGTCTTTTTGAATTATGGTTTTCTCTGGGTATATGCCCAGTAGTGGGATTGCTGGATCATATGGTAATTCTATTCTTAGTTCTTTAAGGAACCTCCATACTGTTCTCCATAGTGGCTGCATCAATTTACATTTGCACCAACAGTGCAAGAGGGTTGCCTTTTCTCCACACCTTCTCCAGCATTTGTTGTTTGTAGATTTGCTGATGATGCCCATTCTAACTGGTGTGAGGTGATACCTCATTGTAGTTTTGATTTGCATTTCTCTAATAATTAGTGATGTTGAGCAGCTTTTCATGTGCTTCTTGGCCATCTGTATGTCTTCTTTGGAGAAATGTCTATTTAGGTCTTCTGCCCATTTTTGGATTGCGGTGTTTGTTTCTTTAATATTGAGCTGCATGAGCTGTTCATATATTTTGGAGATTAATCCTTTGTCCGATGAATCATTTGCAAATATTTTCTCCCATTCTGAGGGTTGTCTTTTCATCTTGTTTATGGTTTCCTTTGCTGTGCAAAAGCTTTTAAGTTTCATTAGGTCCCATTTGTTTATTTTTGTTTTTATTTCCATTACTCTAGGAGGTGGATCAAAAAATATCTTGCTGTGATTTACATCAAAGAGTGTTCTTCTTATGTTTTCCTCTAAGAGTTTTATAGTGCCCAGTCTTACATTTAGGTCTCTAACCCATTTTGAGTTTATTTTTGTGTATGGTGTTAGGGAGTGTTCTAATTTCATTCTTTTACATGTAGCTGTCCAGTTTTCCCAGCACCACTTATTGAAGAGACTGTCTTTTCTCCATTGTATATCCTTGCCTCCTTTGTCATAGATTAGTTGACCATAGGTGCGTGGGTTTATCTCTGGGTTTTCTATCCTGTTCCATTGATCTATATTTCTGTTTTTGTGCCAGTACCATATTGCCTTGGTTACTGTAGCTTTGTAGTATAGTCTGAAGCAGGGAGTCTGATTCCTCCAGCTCCGTCTTTTCCCTTCAAGATTGCTTTGGCTATTCGGGGTCTTTTATGTCTCCATACAAATTTCAAGATTTTTTGTTTTAGTTCTGTAAAAAATGCCATTGGTAATTTGATAGGGATTGCTTTGAATCTATAGATTGCTTTGGGTAGTATAGTCATCTTCACAATATTGATTCTTCTAATCCAAGAACATGGTATATCTCTCCATCTGTTGGTATCATCTTTAATTTCTTTCATTAGTGTCTTATAGTTTTCTGCATACAGGTCTTTTGTCTCCCTAGGTAGGTTTATTCCTAGGTATTTTATTCTTTTTGTTGGGATGGTAAATGTGAGTGTTTCCTTAATTTCTCTTTCAGATTTTTCATCATTAGTGTATAGGAATGCAAGAGATTTCTGTGCATTAATTTTGTATCCTGCAACTTTACCAAATTCATTCATTAGGTCTAGTAGTTTTCTGGTGGCATCTTTAGGATTCTCTATGTGTAGTATCATATCATCTGCAAACAGTGACAGTTTTACTTCTTCTTTTCCAAATTGTATTCCTTTTATTTCTTTTTCTTCTCTGATTGCCGTGGGTAGGACTTCCAAAACTATGTTGAATAATAGTGGTGAGAGTGGACATCCTTGTCTTGTTCCTGATCTTAGAGGAAATGCTTTCAGTTTTTCAACATTGAGAAGGATGTTTGCTGTGGGTTTGTCGTGTATGGCCTTTATTATGTTGAAGCAGGTTCCCTCTATGCCTACTTTCTGGAGAGTTTTTATCATAAATGGGTGTTGAATTTTGTCAAAAGCTTTTTCTGCATCTATTGAGATGATCATATGGTTTTTATTCTTCAATTTGTTAATATGGTGTATCATATTGATTGATTTGCATATATTGACGAATCCTTGCATCCCTGGGATAAATCCCACTTGATCATGGTGTATGATCCTTTTAATGTGTTGTTGGATTCTGTTTGCTAGTATTTTGTTGAGGATTTTTGCATCTATTTTCATCAGTGATATTGGTCTGTAATTTTCTTTTTTTGCAGTATCTTTGTCTGGTTTTGGTATCAGGGTGATGGTAGCCTCATAGAATGAGTTTGGGAGTGTTCCTTCCTCTGCAATTTTTTGGAAGAGTTTGAGAAGGATGAGTGTTAGCTCTTCTGTAAATGTTTGATAGAATTCACCTGGGAAGCCATCTGGTCCTGGACTTTTGTTTGTTGGAAGACTTTTAATCATAGTTTCAATTTCATTACTTGTGATCGGTCTGTTCCTATTTTCTATTTCTTCCTGGTTCAGTCTTGGAAGGTTATACCTTTAAAAGAATTTGTCCATTTCTTCCAGGTTGTCCATTTTATTGGCATAAAGTTGCTTGTAGTAGTCTCTTAGGATGCTTTGTATTTCTGCTGTGTCTGTTGTAACTTCTCCTTTTTCATTTCTAATTTTATTGATTTGAGTCCTCTCCCTCTTTTCCTTGATGAGTCTGGCTAATGGTTTATCAATTTTGTTTATCTTCTCAAAGAACCAGCTTTTAGTTTTATTGATCTTTGTTATTGTTTTCTTTCTTTCTATTTCATTTATTTCTGCTCTGATCTGTATGATTTCTTTCCTTTTGCTAACTTTGGGTTTTGTTTACTCTTCTTTCTCTAGTTCCTTTAGGTGTAATGTTAGATTGTTTATTTGAGATTTTTCTTGTTTCCTGAGGTAGGCTTGTAGAGCTCTAAACTTTCCTCTTAAAACTGCTTTTGCTGCATACCATAGGTTTTGGATCGTCGCGTTTTCATGGTCACTTGTCTCTAGGTATTTTTTGATTTCCTCTTTGATTTCTTCAGTGATCTCTTGGTTATTTAGTAATGTATTGTTTAGCCTCCATGTGTTTGTGTTTTTTACGTTTTTTCCCCTATAATTCATTTCTAATCTCATAGCATTGTGGTCAGAGAAGATGCTTGATATGATTTCAATTTTCTTAAATTTACTGAGGCTCGATTTGTGACCCAAGATGTGATCTATCTTGGAGAATGTTCCGTGCCCACTTGAGAAGAAAGTGTAATCTGCTGTTTTTGGATGGAATGTCCTATAAATATCAATTAAATCTCTCTTGTTTATTGTGTCATTTAAAGCTTGTGTTTCCTTATTAATTTTCTGTCTGGATGATCTGTCCATTGGCGTAAGTGAGGTGTTAAAGTCCCCCACTATTATTGTGTTACTGTCGATTTCCTCTTTTAGAGCTGTTAGCAGTTGCCTTATGTATTGAGGTGCTCCTATGTTGGGTGCATATATATTTATAATTGTTATATCTTCTTCTTGGATTGATCCCTTGATCATTATGTACTGTCCTTCCTTGTCTCTTGTAACATTCTTTATTTTAAAGTCTATTTTATCTCATATGAGTATTGCTACTCCAGCTTTCTTTTGATTTCCATTTGCATGGAATATCTTTTTCCATCCCCTCACTATCAGTCTGTATGTGTCCCTAGGTCTGAAGTGGGTCTCTTGTAGACAGCATATAGATGGGTCTTGTTTTTGTATCTGTTGAGCGAGCCTGTGTCTTTTGGTTGGAGCATTGAATCCATTCACGTTTAAGGTAGTTATCAATATGTATGTTCCTATTACCATTTTCTTAATTGTTTTGGTTTTGTTTTTGTTGGTCCTTTTCTTCTCTTGTGTTTCCCACTTAAGGAAGTTCCTTTAGCATTTGATGTAGCGCTGGTTTGGTGGTGCTGAATTGTCTTAGCTTTTGCTTGTCTGTAAAGCTTTTGATTTCTCCATCGAATTTGAATGAGATCCTTGTGGGGTAGAGTAATCTTGGTTGTAGGTTCTTCCCTTTCATCACTTTAAATATATCATGCCACTCCCTTCTGGCTTGTAGAGTTTCTGCTGAGAAATCAGCTGTTAACCTTATGGGAGTTCCCTTTTATGTTATTTGTTGTTTTTCCCTTGCTGCTTTCAATAATTTTTATTTGTCTTTAATTTCTGTCAATTTGATTACTATGTGTCTCAGAGTGTTTCTCCTTGGGTTTATCCTGTATGGGAGTCGCTGTGCTTCCTGGACTTGGGTGGCTATTTCCTTTCCCATGTTAGGGGAGTTTTCTACTATAATCTCTTCAAATATTTTCTCGAGTCCTTTCTCTCTTCTTCTGGGACCCCTATAATGTGAATGTTGTTGCGTTTAATGTTGTCCCAGAGGTCTCTTAGGCTGCCTTCATTCCTTTTCATTCTTTTTTCTTTATTCTGTTCCACAGTAGTGAATTCCACCATTCTGTCTTCCAGGTCACTTATCCGTTCTTCTGCCTCAGTTATTCTGCTATTGATTCCTTCTAGTGTAGTTTTCATTTCAGTTATTGTCTTGTTCATTTCTGTTTGTTCTTTAATTCTTCTAGATCTTTGTTGAACATTTCTTGCATCTTCTCGATCTTTGCCTCCATTCTTTTCCCAAGGTCCTGGATCATCTTCACTATCATTAATCTGAATTCTTTTTCTGGAAGATTGCCTATCTCCATTTCCTTTAGTTGTTTTTCTGGGGTTTTATCTTGTTCCTTCATCTGCTACATAGCCCTCTGCCTTTTCATCTTGTCTATCTTCCTGTGAATGTGGTTTTTGTTCCACAGGCTGCAGGATTGTAGTTCTTCTTGTTTCTGCTGTCTGCCCTCTGGTGGATGAGGCTATCTAGGAGGCTTGTGCAAGTTTCCTGATGGGAGGGACTGGTGGTGGGTAGAGCTGGCTGTTGCTCTGGTGGGCAGAGCTCAGTAAAACTTTAATCCACTTGTCTGCTGATGGTTGGGGCTGGGTTCCCTCCCTGTTGGTTGTTTGGCCTGAGGTGACCCAACACTGGAGCCTACCTGGGCTCTTTGGTGCGGCCAATGGCGGACTCTGGGAGGGCTCACACCAAGGAGTATTTCCCAGAACTTCTTCTGCCAGTGTCCTTGTCCCTTGGTGAGCCACAGCTGCCCCCCACCTCTGCAGAAGACCTTCCAACACTAGCAGGTAGGTCTGGTTCAGTCTCCTATGGGGTCACTGCTCCTTCCTCTGGGCCCCGATGTGCACACTACTTTGTGTGTGCCCTCCAAGAGTGGAGTCTCTGTTTCCCTCAGTCCTGCCGAAGTCCTGCAATCAAATCCCGCTAGCCTTCAAAGTCTGATTCTCTAGGAATTCCTCCTCCTGTTGCCAGACCCCCAGGTTGGGAAGCCTGATGTGTGGCTCAGAACTTTCACTCCAGTGCGTGGACTTCTGTGGTATAAGTGTTCTCCAGTTTGTGAGTCACCCACCCAGCAGTTACGGGATTTGATTTTATTATGATAGCGCCCCTCCTACCGTCTCATTGTGGCTTCTCCTTTGCCTTTGCATGTGGGGTATCTTTTTTGGTGAGATACAGTGTCTTCCTGTCGATGATTGTTCAGCAGTTAGTTGTGATTTCGGTGTTCTCGAAAGAGGGAGTGAGAGCATGTCCTTCTACTCAGCCATCTTCCTTACCTCAAGTGTCAAGATCATTTTTTTCTATTTCTGTGAAAAATGCGATTGAAATTTTGATAGGGATTGCATTGAATCTGTAGATTGTTTTGGGTAAATGAACATTTTAACAATATTGATTCATCAATTCCATGAACATTTACTATTTTTCCATTTATTTGTGTCTTCTTCAATGTCTTGTAGTTTTCAATATACAGATCTTTCACTTCCTTTGTTAAATTTATTCCTAGGAATCTTATTCTGTTTGATGCAATTGTAAATGACATTATTTCCTTAATTTCTCTTTCTGAGGGTTTATTATTAGTGTAAAGAAATACAATAGATATTTCTATCAATAAAGATAACTTTATTGAATTCATTTATTAGTTCTAAGAGTTTTTGATGGAGTCTTGAGGGTTTTCTATATATAATATCATGTTCTCTGAGAATAGTGACAGTTTTACTACTTTCTTTCCTATTTGTTTTTTTTTTAACATCTTTATTGGAGTATAATTGCTTTACAATTGTGTGTTATTTTCTGCTTTATAACAAAGTGAATCAGCTATACATATACATATATCCCCATATCTCCTCCCTCTTGCGTCTCCCTTTCTTTCCTATTTGGATGACTTTTATCTCTTTTTCTTGCCTAATTCCTCTCGCTAGGACTTGTAGTACTATGTGGATAAAAGCTGTGAGAGTGGGCATCCTTGTCTTATTCCTGATCTTAGAGGAAAAGTTTTCAGATTCTTGTGAATTATGCCACGCAGAGAACTTCCAGATAAGGAAGACACCTCTAGATCAGCAAAGGGTAACTACTGCCCTTTAGTTACAATCGAAAAACATTACACAACATTCAAATACCACTCAGCTGCTCTCAGACCTCTCTTGTGAGGGAACTATGCTTTCAAAAGCCCAGTCATATGTGGAACCCTCCCCTTTTGGGGAAGGACACAGAGGGGAAGCCACAAGAGTGGATCTGCTTTTCAGGAGGGCAGTAGTTGTGACGCTCATTACTCTTTCTCCCGGGGCAGATGTGACTCGGATGGGTGACTCCATGTGTCACCCCATCACCTCTTTTGGGCATCTTTTCATGGACAGATTCCTCCCTGTCCTTAGCTGCAGTCAAGAGCCAACCAGGACAATGCTGGAGAGAGATTTCTTATAGGAACATTTACGTATTATCTGATTGTTGCAATAATGGGACATTTATTTTCTACAAAATACACACAAATTTTGATGAGACTTATTTGAGAACTGCTGCTAACAACATTCCTGTTCATCTTATATTCCCAAAAGAGAGAAGGAGAAAATTAAATGCATGGTGAGTGTTGAAGGGGTTTTAGGTTCTCCATGAGGAAGGTGACCTAGGATCCTCGAGAACGTCTTCTGCCTGGATTATTGGCCAGCTAGAAGAATCAGAACCACGCAAGTGTAGAGACCACCTCACTGGAGCCAGTGGGCATGAATTCACCCACCGACCCCTATCTCTGGCCCTTTCAGGCCTGCCTGGTGGTCAGGGTCTGAACAGCCCTTGTGGGTGCTGTAAGAGAACTGCTGAGTGCTTTGGCCTCGGAGGAAATCTCATGACATTCCTGTGTATGCTGAATGTCACCATCACTAGGCCCCCTAGTGCCTGCGTGACACAGGGAGTATGTGGAGAGAGAAGGAGTCTGGTTGGAGATTTAGTGGATGGAGGATGCAACTAATAGAAACAAAGAGTGGCATCCTATCCCTTTGTCCACATAATGTAACCCAATCGGGGGTGACATCCCATCACCTTGGCATTTTCTTGGTGAGAAGCAAGTCACAGATTCTGTCCATACCCACAGGTGGGATTACACAGGGCTGGACTCATTGGTGGTCATCTCAGGGTGTGTCTGCCTCACGGATTATTTTAAAATCAGAAGAAAATTTAACGTAAAAGTAACCTAGTAATGGATCATCAAAACATGTACAAGACAAGGTACGAGAATAGAAAGGGTTCCAAACTGTAAAGCACAAGTTTGATGAGCTGGTTGTTTTCCTAATGTACACTGAAATATTGGATATATATTGTGCCTGACTTTTAAAATGAAATAAGAATCCTGCATGTTCTCCCTTAAACATACCTTTGGATATTGTTAAAGATCCCACCTGTTGGCACTACTGCAATATTCTACATTCTAAATGGCAGTAAGGTAGATTAGGACTTGGGCCCATATGACAGAGAAAAGTAAGCAGATATAGATGGAAGATGTTAAGTGTAAAGTTAATGATCAGGTATATAATTGAATATTTTTCTCCTTTAAATTGATACACTAATTTCAGTACACTTCTTTTCTTTAAATAAGGGAAGTTGGAATAACCATAATGGTAGTAATGATTGAACAACTCACAAGACAGCAGTGGGTGCAGGAAGGGATTTTCCTGGGGAAACCTCAGGAGCCAGGAGATGCAGGTCCCTGCTTGCTGCTGCAGACCAGGGCATACAAGATGGAGGTGAGCTTTGTCTGGGCCACTTCCCTTCCAGGGATCTTCCCTCCCTGTGGTGAGGACATTCCCTCCCTAAGGATGCCCTGATCCCTCTCAAGGTGTGAATACTTTGCCAGGGTCTCTCCTCATCCACCTGCAGGGCCCTGAAGAGCTCTGTGCAGACATGCCACTGTCCCAGCCCCAGCATGACCCTCTGCCTTCTCAACCCCAGTCCTGCGCCTGACCTTTCTCCAGCATGGGGCTAAACGAGTGCACGGAATCAATTGTGAGGAACCCTGACCATAGCTCCCCCAAAATCTCCAGACCAAAATGAATGAGCTGTTGGTAGGAACCAAAATAGTGCACATGTATGTGTGTGTATGTGTGCATGCATATGTGCATGTGTGTGCATGTATGTGTGTGTATGTGTGTGTGTGTAGAGGAAAAAATACCTCTATAGCTTAACTCAATATTCCACTTCTTCTAGGAAGTTACCTTAAGAACATGATCAAGAATCTAACTGAAGATATATTTTCAAATATATTCACAAGTTCTTGGCTATCAGGATGCTGGTGATTGAGCTTTGGGGGAGGGGATGGTTGCAGGGCTCCAACATAACTATGGACACTTGCCATCTTGGGAATGCAGGTTATCTTCCTCACCTTCAGAGGTGACCCCACAGAAGGTTTATTGTCTGCGTTGGGGTGGGGAAGTTGGGGCAAAGGTGAAATGCAGGAGAAAAGGTACAGGGCTGGAGAATGGGAATGTCCTATAGTAAGAGGACACCTAGTACTGGTTTGGAGCAAAAGGGAAGGAGAAAGGGGGATAATTGAGCAGGAGCAGATTGTCGAGGAGAGGAGAGGTGGTACTCGAGGACTACGGAAGATTAAAACAGCAGGTTGTGGTTTCCATGCCTTCAGGGTGAGGCTGAGGTACCAATGGGCAGGGGCAGAAGGGCAGCCTCTGGGGGTGGGGGATGCAGCTCTGTACTCAGCACCTTGGTTCTGGGAAGGGGACAGAGGTGGAACCATGGAGCCTTCCAGAAACTCTAAGTGAGAAGGAGAGCTAGGGCCTAAAGTCCAGGGGAGAAGAAATGGGTCTCTGTTAGGTTGCAGGGCTGAGTCACTGGGCCCACTGATGAGGATGCAGAAAGGCCAGTGGGGACAGAAAGGGAAGGTGGCCCAGGAGCTGCAGGAGGCCCCCAGGTGAGGGGGTCACAGAATGACCCCAGCAAGCAGGGGCCCCACCCCCACTTCCCAGCAGCTCTGTCAGAGCCGGTCTGCACCTCCAGGGAGCCCAGCAGGCCCAGGTGTGGCCCAGAGACATCACCTGGGGAGGCTGTGGGGAAGCCGGGCCAGGCTGGGGTCCCTCTCCCAGGGGAAGGGCAGGGAGGAGAGGGAGGGAGGAGGGGCTGGATTCCAGTCCCCCAGGAACCTGGCGCCCGGAAATCCAGAGTCAGAGCAGGAGACACACCCATGTAGGGTGAACCTGAGGCATAAAGGGTAGAAGGAAGGAGCCGGTCACACAGCAAGAAAACACACCCCTGCACCCGGGTCACTCAGCACTGCTCCAGAAGAGAAGAGGAGGATGGGGGAGAAAAATAAACACACACACTTTTTTTTATTTAAAATTACATATTTTGGTCATGGATTCATAAATATATAAATATTTTGTAGCTAATGGCCTTTCGTGTATTGTTTGATATTATTGACAGACTCTTCAAAGGGATAATCAACTGCTTCCCTTTCAAGGAGAAGAGATAAACCAGGGACACTGTGATTTCCTAAATCAATTCTTCCACTCCCATGCACATGCAGGGGCTATCTATGTGTTCTTTTGTCTTATCTTCAAGTTCACTGATCCTTTCTTCTACCTGTCAAGTGTGTGGTTAAACACCTCTAGTGTGGATTTGCCACTTCAGCTATTTGACTTTTCAGCCCTACAATTTCGTTTTGGTTCCTTTTGATATATTCTATTTTTATGGACACATTCCCTGCAGTAATCCTCACTTCTTAAGTGTATGCTTCAGCTTTGACAGCTGTATGCAGCTAAGTAGCTATCACCCAATCAAGACACAGAACATTCCCAGCACCCCACACAGCTCCCTTCTGCCCCTTCTAGTCCTTTCCCACCCACCCCATCAGGAGACAGGCACTCCCTCCCAGGCTATATGTGACTCAAATGAAGAATATATATGAGGGCACTTTGGAAAATAGAAGTAAAGGTTATTCCACAAATGCAAAGGTGCTTTGATCAGTAATAATGTACCATATCAATAGTCTAAATAAGGGAATGAAAGCATCTGATAGTCTCCATGGAAGGTGGAAAGATATTTGGTAAAATTAAGCACCAATTTTGATTTTTTGAAACCATCTCAAAATCGGAGGCTGCATCCACAATGATAAGAATTTCTACATGAAACCAAGACCCAACCTCATTCTTTTTCAAAAAAATTAATTTAATTTAATTTTTACTGAAGTACAGTTGATTTACAACGTTGTGTTAATTTCTGCTGTACAGCAAAGTGATTCAGTTATTCATATATATAATTTTTTAAAAATATTCTTTTCCAATATGGTTTATCATAGGATATTGAACATAGTTCTCTGTGCTATACAGTATGACCTTTTATCCCCAACCTTGTTCTTAATGGTTAAATACTAAGGGCCTCTCCAAGAGAGTCCAATCAATATGAAAACACCTGCCTTCTCTAAGGATAGTTGAACATTATTCTGAAAACTCTAGCCTATGAAGCATGTTGTGAAAAAAAAATGAGGCAGATTCTTGGATGGAGCAGGTAAAACAGTCATTATTTTATATATGACTGTAGAGTTTAAAAATGAATCAGAAAATTTATTACAAGAGGGTCCAACTTACAAAATGCTTAAAATACAAAGAAAACAGCCTTGACAAGAAAATGTAATAATTTATGTGAAGAAAAGCATAAATCTTAATTGAGTTATAATAAAATACAGTTGAACCTTAAACAACACAGATTTCAACTTTGTGAATCCACTTATATGTGGATTTTTTCAAAAAATATACAGTCAGCTCTCCATATTTTGAAATTTCTATCTGTAGTTGGTTGAATCCACAGATGCAAAACCCATGGGTATGGAGGGCTGCCTTTACCATGCCATTTTATATCAGGGACTTGAGCATCTGCAGATTTTGGCATATGTGGGAACTCCTGGAACCAATTTCCTGCAGGTACCGAGGGACGATTGTACTTGACTTGAAATTCTATCTTCATAAGAAATATGTTAAATATTGACAATATCTCAATTCTTACTAGATTATTTTTTTAATTTTAAGATAAATTTAATAAAAACTTCATTGATTTTTTTGGGGGGAGATGGAGGAAATCTTGTGAAACAATTCTAAATTCTGCTGGGGTAAAATTATAAGTTTTTAAAAAGTAAGGAAAAGGTATTTGCTCTGTTACATACTAAAATATATTAGAAAATTTCATTGGGAAGAGTGTATTACATAATATAATGTCTTGCATGTAAAAATATACAGCTATACATATGCATATGCATATATACATGGCATATACATAATGATTCTGGCAAACAATCACAAGAAATTCCCTCTCCTAGTTACTTGAAATAAAAAGAGCCAGGGGGCTGGGAAAAGAGTGAAAGAGGTCTCACTATTGTCTAAGAACCTTTCTGTACTATTTAAATTTTCTCCCTTTGAACGTGTATTGACCTCTTTTTAAAAATATCAAAGTAGTTAATCAGGATGGAGGGATAATTGACCTTTTAAATGTTTGTTTTCTTTCTTTTTTTTTTTACATTCACTTTATTAAGTTAAAATATGTATTGAGCAAGAAAAAAGCAAAAAGGAACTGTCTAGGCAGAAAGAGACCAATGTCTGTATAAACATTTGAACTGTGATCAAGGACAGATCAAAAGCAGAGAGATATAGGAGAATCCATTGTTAAATGGGGTTGGAAGAACCAGAAAGTGACTCAGAACAATTCAGGGAACACATCATATCAATCACAAAATAAATTCCATTTAGGTTATAGCTACATGCTAAAAAAAATAAAAATTCTCTAAGAGATTAGAGAACTTCATCTTATATGGGGTCTTTCTAAGCTTATAAGCAATTAAAAAGTGTATGTATCTACAAATTTCACTAGTTAAAAATGAAAATTTCTGTACACTAAAATATTAGACTAAATAAAAGGATAACAAAAAATTAGGAACTTATTGTCTGTATGTGAGAAAATGCACAGGCATGACAGCTTGTCTTCTTAGAAAGACTCTAAGTAGAAAAGACCAAAATCATAAACAAAAATAATGAAAATAAAGAAATGCAAGTTTAAACCAATTAATTTTTTCGTAGTTAGCAAAAATGAAAAAAGGCCCACAGCATGAGATCAAAACTACTGAACTATATGAACCCAAACCAGATGCACATGTGCCCACGTGAGTGTGTGTATGCAGGTCTATGGTAAAAATGTACTTTTGCAGGTTGACTCAGATCCTTTTCTTCTAGAAAGCCACCCTACTAACATGATCAGAAAAATATATATGGATTTATTTTCAAATATATTCAATGAAATAATAATTTTGAAAAAAATGAAAAATTCTTAGTGTTATGAGGATTATTACTAAATTATATAACAACCACACAGTGGAATACTATGCAGCCTTTATTTAATCATTCAACAAACATGGGAGTACCCACTCTGTGCCTGCCTGTTTTAGGTTTTAGGAATATAGCTAGTGAAAACAAGACAGATAATAAGTAGCATAACATCTCGCAGAGCTGCCAGTCTACCATTGCGGTGGGCGGGTTCCCTTCCCCTCCGTGACCCTGATCTCCCTCCTTCACCACTTCCCCACGGCACAGGAGACCGGACCAGCATCGGCCTTTCCCTGTTTCTACCACGGTCATGGGCAAGCAGAAGGGCTAGGGCACCACAAGGCCCATCACATACTCGTCAGCACACACTCTGTTATTTTTCTACTTTCAATTTCATTACTTTCTGCTCTAATCTGTATTATTTCCTTCCTCTGCTTACTTTACCTTTAGTTTGTTCTTCATTTTTCAGTGTCTTACAGTACAATATTAGGTTATTGATTTGACATCTTTCTTCTTCCTTTAAAGTAGTCATTTACAGCTATTAATTTCTTTCTAAGTTTTCAGCTACTTTAGCTATGTCCCATAAGTTTTGGTATGCTGTATCTTCAATCTCATTCATCTCAAAATATTTTCCAATTTCCTTTCTGATGTCTCCTTTGACTAACTGGTTATTTGGGAGTGTGGTTTAATTTTTACAAAACTGTGAACTTCCCCAATTTCTTCCTGTTATTGATTTCTAATTTCATTCCATTGTGGTGGGAGGGTATACTTTCTATTATTTCTCTCCTTTTAAATTTATTGATATTTGTTCTACGAGCTCACATATGGTCTATTCTGAAGAATGTTCCATGTGCACTTGAAAAGAATGTATATTTTGTTGTGGTTGACTGAAGTACTCTATAGATGTCTGCTAGGTCTAGTTGGTTTATAGTATTGTTCAAGTCTACTATTTCCTTGTTGATCTTCTTTCCAGTTCATTATGAATTCTTTTTTTTTTTTTTGCCACACTGTGCAGTGTGTGGGATCTTAGTTCCCTGACAAGGGATTGAACCTGTGTCCCTCGCAGTAGAAGTTCGGAGTTTTAACCACTGGACCACCAGGTAAGTCCCCATTATGAATTCTTATAGATTAAGGAAATTACACTTCTAAGTGTGCTTTGTATTCTGAGTATTTTTTTCTAGTTTGTTTTTATCTTTGTCATGATTTCTTCCATGCAGCTTTCTTCTTAATTTTTATATAGCTGACTTTAGGCAAGTTTTATAGTTTCTTGTCATACTGAAGAAGTCCTTCCCCCCTCCAAACTTGTAAGAATTTTTTTCTCATATTTTTGCAGTACTTTTTTGTTTCATATATTACAATTAATTCATTGGTCCATCTAGTCTTAATTTTCTAATATAAGAAGAGCATAAGGAAGACACTATTATTTTTCAGAAGTCATCCTAGTTGCTCCATCACCATTATTGAATAGTCACTTTTTTATCATTGATAGGAAGTGTCATCATCATGACACATTATTAAGGAAAGGTTTTGAAAGTTGGTTTTTTTAGAGTATCTTTCGTTATTGATAAATATTAATTAGATGAGAAAGACAGATAGATCCTGCAGGGAAGAGTGAGGTCACCTGGAGGAAAGCCTGGAGGTGAAGGTCAAGCCTTGGGACATGGGCTCCCAGGTCGTGACAGCTCCTGCAAGTCTTCAGCTCAGTTCCTGGAGAATATCTTTGCATTCCAGAGCATAGAACCCCCTTTCTTTGGGTCACTGTTTGACTCTTTGCAGCTTAAATTTTTTCCTATTGTTTTCTTGCCGGGGCAGATGGCATGAGCTTTATCTGAAGGCTTTTCCCTCCTTATTGTATTATTTCCGTGCCTCTTTGTGTCTTCCATTGACTGGCAGCTCATTGAGGACAGGGATTAGGACTTTCTTCTCTCAGTTCTAGAGACCCAGGTGGTGCTGTCCAATACAGTAATCATTAGGCCCATGTGGGGATGGAGCACTTCAAATAGCTTCTCTGAATCAAGGTGTGTTGCAAGTGAAAAATACACTCTGAATTTCAAAGACAGTATTTAAAAAAAAAAAAAAAGTATCCCAATGTTTTATATTTCTTATATTTTCCATCTCTTTGTTAAAGTTCTCACTGTGTTCATTCATTCTCCCCAGTTCGGCAAGCTTCTTTGTGACCATTACTTTGAACTCTTTATCAAGGAACTTACTTATCTCCATTTCATTAAGGGTTTTTCCTAAGGTTTTATCTTATTTTGTCATTTGGAACAGATTTCTTTGTTTCTTCATTTCGTTTGACTCTCTGTGTTTGTTTCTATACAGTAGATGAAACAACCATCTCTCTCCCAGTCTTGAAGGAGTAGCCTTGTGTAGGAAATGAATTTTTCGTTCAGCCCTACCCCAGCTCTTAGTCATCTCTCAAACTTCTGGGATTGCTGAAGCAGCCTATTATATTTTTTAAGTGTTCCCAGTAGTTGAGCATGTGCCAAGACATGTCCTATCCCAAAGGAGAAGATCTCAGTGCCTAGATTCAGGATGACTGGAAGCCAGCCACACACGCACAGAGAAAATTACAGGCTAATATCCTTGATGAACATAGATGCAAAAATCTTCAACAAAATATTAGAAAACTGAATTCAACAATACATTAAAAGGACCATACAACATGATCAAGTGGGATTTATTCTAAGGATGCAAACTATGGTTCAAAATCCACAAATCAGTCAATGTGATACACCACATTAACAAAATGAAGAATAAAAATCATATGATCATCTCAATAGATGCAGAAAAAGCATATGACAAAATTCAACATTGATTTATGATAAAACTCTCAACAAAGCAGATATAGAGGGAATAGACCTCAACATAATAAAGGCCATATCTGACAAGGCCACAGCAAACATCATATTCAATGGTGGAAAGCTAAAATTACCTCTTCTAAGATCAGGAACAAGATAAGGACACTCACTCTTGTCACTTTTATTTAACATAGTATTGGAAGTCCCAGCCAGAGTGATTAGGTAAGAAAAAGAAATAAAAGACATCCAAATTGGAAAGGAGTAAGTAAAATTGTCACATGTCACAGATGACATGATATTATGTATAGAAAATCCTAAAAATGCCATCAAAAAAACTCTTAGAACTAATAAATGAATTCAGTAAAGTTACAGGATACAAAATCGATATGAAAACATCTGGTTGCATTTCTTTACACTAATAACAAACCAGCAGAAAGAGAAATTAAGAAAACAATCTAATTTACAATTGCATCTAAAAAAGAAAATTCCTATGAATACATTTAACCAAGGAGGTCAAAGGCCTGTATATTGAAAACTACATTGAAGAAGACACAAATAAATGGAAAGATAGTCCATGCCCATGGATTTAAAGAATCAATACTGTTAAAATGTTCATATACCTAAAACAATCTACAGATTCAATGCAATCCCTATCAAAATTTCAATGCCATTTTTCACAGAAATAGAGCAAAGAATTAAAATTTGTACCGAACCACAAAAGACCCTGAGTAGCCAAAGTAATCTTAAGAAGGGAAAGCAAAGCTGGAAGCATCTTGCTTCCTGATTTCAAACTATATTATAAAGCTATTTCAATTAAACAGTATGGTATTGGCATAAAAACAGACACATAAATCAGTGGAATAGAATAGAAAGCCCCAAAATAAACCCATGCATATATGGTCAATTAATTTATGCCAAGAGAGCCAAGAATATACAATAGGGAAAGGACATTCTCTTCAGTAAATGGTGTTGGGAAAACTGGACAGCCACATGCACAAGGATGAAACTGGACCACTATCTTATACCATACACACAATCAACCCAAAGTGGATGAAAGAGTTGAACATAAGAACTGAAACCATAAAACTCCTAGAAAAAAACATAGACAGTAAGCAACTTGACATTGATCTTGGCAATGATTTTTTTAATCTGACACCAAAAGCAAAAGCAACAAAAGCAAACATAAACAAGTGGGACTACAAAGCTTCTGCACAGCAAAGGGAACTGTCAACAAAATGAAAAGGCAACATATTGAATGTAAGAAAACATTTGCAAATCATGTATCTGATAAACAGGTAATATCCAAAATATATAAGGAGCTCATACAACTCAATAGCAAAAAACCCCCAAACAATCCAATTTAAAAATTAGCAGAAGTTCTGAATAGACATTTTTCCAAAGAAGACATATAGATAGCCAACAGGTACATAAAAATATGGTCAACATCATTAATCATCAGGGAAATGCAAATCAAAACCACAATGAGATATTGCCTCACACCTGTTAGAATGGCTATTATCAAAAAGACAAAAAAAGAATAAGCGTTGGGGAGGATGTGAAGAAAAGGGGACCCTTGTGCACTGTTGGTGGGAATGCAAATTTGTGCAACCACCATAGAAAACAGTATGAAGATTTCTCAAAGAATTAAAAATATAACTACTATATGATTCTGCAATTTCACCTCCGTGTATTTATCCAAAGAAAATGAAAACGCTAACTAAAAAAGATATAAGCACCCCATGTTCACTGCAGTATTATTTACAATTCTCAAGATGTGGACACAGCCGAAGTGTCCATTGATGGGTGAATGTATAAAGAAATTGTGGTATATATATAAACACAGTGGAATATTATTCAGCCATAAAAAATTATATCTCTCCATGCATGACCACATGGGTGGACCTTGAGGACATTATGCTTGGTGAAAAAGTCAGACAAAGAAAAATACCATATGATCTCTCTTATACGCAGAATCTAAAAAAAATTAAAAAAAAAAAACAAAAACAAGCTCATAGATACAGAGAACAGATTGATGGTTGCAAGAGGTGAGGTGGGAGTGGAGGATGGGTGAAATAGATGAACTGTTTTGTTAGGTTTTGGTTTTCAGTTTAAATAAATTGAATAATATTTTTTATTTAAAAAATTAAATAAATTAAAGACCCTACCTTACAAACATAGTCTTATTCTGAGCTACTGTTGGTTAGGATTTAAACATATGAATTTGGTGGTGGGGGAGCACAATTCAGCCCATAACAGGCACGTAGGAAAAATACAAAATCATCTAACATACATGTAAATAAGTAAATAAAATAAAAGGAAGTTGACAACCTGTCCTCAAAAATAGTCTGTCAATTTCCCACTAAATATCAAAGAGTCACAGAAAAAGATGAAACAGCAATTCAGGATAGGATCTCTGTGCAATAAATGATATCATAGAGACAACTGGAGAAATATGAATGGGGTCTGAGGATTAGCTGACAGTACCCTCTGGATGTTAATTTTCTGATTTTGAAGGCTGCCTTTAACTATGGGGGTAGAATGTTCTGGTTTGTTGGAAACCCCCACTGAAGCGTTAAGGGGTGATGTGCATTCTGTCATTGACTTGTTCTCAGATGGTTCAAGGAAATGTGTTTAGTATGGTTTTTGCAATTTTCTGTAATTTGAGAGTGTTTTAAGTCAGGAAGTTAAATTTTAAAAAGAAGAAGATTGAACCAAAACCAAGTTATGTGGAGCCCAGTTTGACTGGCTGGATCCAAATAAGACAAAAATGCAGCCCTCTGACACATAAAATTCTTTCAAGAACTTAGAGAGAGCTGTGCTAATGTGTCCCTCTAGTCCTCCCTTTTCCAGGCTGGGCCTCCTCTGAGTTTAGGTAATGGCTGTGTCCTCTTTTTCTGCTCACACAATCCTATTGCCTCCTATGCTCCCGGACTTGCATGCTATGACCTGCTAGATTCACTTAGTTCTAGCAGTTGTTCTCTGCAAATGAATACAGTTGGTTATTTCTTCCTTTCCGATCTTTATGCCTTTCTCCTCTGACTTAGAGCAATGTCCAGGACCTGAGTACAATCATCTTGTATCTGTTTTGCTAAGTAGTATTTTTCAAGGAATTTGTCCATTTTATTCAAGTTGTCAAATTTATCAGCATAAAATTATTATTATTCATAAGATCCCCTTATTATCCTTTTCATGGCTGCAGAGTTTGTAATAATACCCCATCATTAATTCTTGATATTGGGGTGTTTTTTTTTTGCTTTTTTTTCTTTTAAAATTTGGTTTATTGATTTTATTTTATTCATTTTGTTGATTATTTCAAAGAATCAATGCTTGGTTTGTCAATTCCTTTAACTGTTTGTATTCCATTTCATTGATTTCTACTCATATTATTATTATTTCCTTCTTATTCTTTTGAGTTTAATTTGCACTTATTTTCTGGTGATTAGTGTGGATCTTCCGGTCACTGATTTTATTTTATTTTTTATTTTTTAAAATTTTACTCCCCATTTCTCCCAACCCCTTATTCTTTTAATAGAAGGAAGGTCTTTAATTGCAAACCACACAGTTTACTCTAAGCACTGCTTTAGCAGCCTTCCACAAATTTCCATGTGGTATATATTCATTATTATTTATCTTGAAATTTTAAAAAATTCTCTATTGATTTCATCTAAGAACCATGAATGCTTTGGAGGTATGTTGCTTTAAATTCAAATTTTGGAGTTTTTTTTCTAGCGATCATTCTTGACTAGTAATGTAATTTCATTGAAGTCAGAGAACAGAGTCTATATGATTTCATTGCTTTTAAACTTATTTAGACTTTTTTAAATTGTCCAGAACGTGGTCTATGTTGATGAAAGTACCACGTTCGTCAAAAAAGAATGAGACTTCATTAGATGTTGCAGTGTGCTCTCTGAATGTCAATTAAGTCAAGGTGGTTGATAGTTTTTTTTTTGGTTCGTTTTTTTGTAAGTTTGTTTTTAATTTGGTCGTGCCGCAGGGCTTCCGGCATCTTAGTTCCCCAACCAGGGAGTGAACAGGTGCCCTCCACAGTGAAAGCACAGAGTCCTAACCACTGGACTGTGGGGAAATTCCCATGGTGGTTGATAGTGTTACTACCCTTTTTCATCTGCATTAAAGGGTGATATGATAGTCCTTTAATTTCATCAGTTTTTGCTTTATGTATTGATATTTTAAAGCTCTACTATTAGGCACATAATATTTATGATTAAGATGTCTTCCTGATGAATTGACACTTTTAACACTACAAATGGTGCCTTTTTAAAAATCTTTGGTAACATCAAGTGAAAACTTGAAATTGACTCCATGGTGCCTTTAGACCTGGGCAATCCCTCAACAGGACATTCAATTACCTCTGTTCTGTTCCCAACCTGCCAGTCATATTTCCCACCACCCACATAAATACCCCCTAGAACAGGACAAGGACATCATACTAGCGTTATTGCAGGCATCTTAGAACCCATGTGCGTTCAGGGGAGGCACGTCTGGAGCTTGCTGAGCAGCCCTGTGCAGGGACAGTTCCGGCCACAGGGAGCTGAGGTACAGACACAAAGACCCCCCGCACCCCCATAAACACCACCAAGGTCACCAAGGTGAAAAGAGCCTGGAGGGGCTGCAAGACAGAGGTGACAATGCTACTGGTGGCAGGGACACTGGTGGACATGGAGTGAAAAGTCCACACGGACAGGATCACAGACAAGAACGAAGTCAAAGTAATGGGGGAGGGGGTGGGCGAGGAGGAGGCTTCCTAGTGTGTAATCCCCACTGCACCCTGTTTGAGGGACCCGGGGGGCGGTGGAGATCTGAGGGTTTGCCGACCCACAGACTTGTGTGTCTGTGGGGGCGGGGTGTGTGTGTGTGAGAGAGACAGAGACAGAGGAGGGAGACAGGAGGGTTGCACTGGAGCAGCAGCATGGGACAAAAGAGAGAAGGAAACAAGGGGACTTCCCTGGCAGTCAGGTGGTTATGACTCCCCGCTTCCACTGCAGGGGTCAAGGGTTCGATACCTGGTCAGGAAACTAAGATCCCACATGCTCCCGGCATGGCAAAAAAAAAAAAAAGGGAGGAAATGAGAAGGAAGGAGGAGATGTGGAAGTATGTTAAGTTGAGTCCTGTGTAGACTCTACTGACCCTGCTCTGCCCAGAGATGAATCATGAGCAGGGATTTCCCTCTCCTGCTTCCCGCCCTCCCCGCCCCCCTCCAGACTGCAAAACAGTCTAGTTTGATCTTCACTCTCTCTTTTTCCTGATAAGAGTCAACCAAACAAACACTGCTCTTTGCTTGCCAGGACGAACACACCCTAAAGCTGCACCGTTACCCTTTTATTTTTTTTTTTTAAAGATTCTTTAAATTCTCTAGTGCTTTACAATTTTCAAACGTTTCACACACGTGATTTCATATAATCCCATAACAACCCTTCTTTTCCCCTTATCCCTATATTGTCCCTCCCTGCTTCCCTCTCCCCACTGGTAACCACCAGGTTGTTCTCTATATGCGTGAGTCTGGTTCTTTTTTGTTTTATTCACTAGTTTGTTGTATTTTTCAGATTCCACAAATAGGTAATATCATACAGTGTTTGTCTTTTACTCTTAACCTGAGCAGCTGTGACATAGTGCGTCAGACTTGTTCTCAAGGTCTTGTTGTGGTCTGAGGTCTGTTTCTTCTGAGATTTTTGTGGGTTTGGATGGTTGTACAGGTAAAAAGAGAAGCTACATTAACACTAAAGCCTTCCGCCTCCTAGCTCAGGGCAGCCATTAGATAGTTTTTCCAGGATGCACATCTTACCTGTTTCGATCTCAAAATGGAAATCAAAATAAAAGCTTCACACCCTTTCCTCCTAAACTAAAGACAGAACCTCTGGGGTCAGCTGTATGATTACTGGTGGTTTACCCTGTAAGCCCTGTATGTTGCTGTGGAAGAAAGTGCCGGGAAGGAATTTGGCAAATTGCTCACAGCAGCCAAGAAGGGGTGCTGAATGCAAGGGAGGATGGGAAAGCTACTTTTCTGTAAAAATCAATGGGAAGAATAGATGCAATGAGCATGTTTTAGAATTCAAACAGAGGCATAAAAAAGGGAAGGGAGGGGGAGGGGAAGGGAAGGAGGGGAGGGGAGGGGAGGGGAGGGGAGGGGAGGGGAGGGGAGGGGAGGGGAGAAGGGAGAGGGGAGGGAGGAAGCTGGGAAGGAAAGGAAGGGAGAGGGAGGAGAGAGGGGGCGGAAGCGGAGTATGGTAATGAGAGGGAAGGGCCGGGCCACATCAAGGCTTGCTAAGGAGTTTTCAACTCTTCTCTCTGGAATTTACCTCTGGGGCAGCCAGACAAGCCTAGGAACGCGGGCTTTTCTCCCTCTGGGCCCCGGTCGGTCCTGCCGGGTCCTGACTCTGCTCCTTCTCCCGACTCTGCCCACTGCTGGTCCCGCTCAGACAACCCGGGCCGCAGGTGACTCAGGCAGGCACCCCACCGTGTCCCCCACGCCCCGCCCCCCCCTTTCCCGGCCGCCAAGCGCGCCTTCCGGAGCCAGGACCCGCGATAGGGACTCACCGACAGCAGGACACGCAAAAGGACGAAGATGAGAGCCCTGGGGCCCCGGAACGGAGGCCTGGGACTAGGAACCGAGGCCCGGGAGCCCGAGGCGGCCGGCGCGCTATGTCCCCGCTGCATCGTGCGGTCGGGGAGCGCTCGCTGTTCAGGTCGCCGCGAGGTGACAGCCGGCAGAGCCATCAGGGATCGAGAGTGTCTTTTGCGGAACGCGGTAAAGTCCGCTTCTGATTGCTAGTTGCTGGAGGTCTGCGGGATGCCGCAGTCCCGGCGCACTGCTCTCGCGGGTTTGGGGTGAATGCGAGGAGCGGGTGGCCCCGCCTAGTCTTACGCTGGTATTGAGCAATCAGTGCCGGGCGAATAAGAAGCTCCGTCTTCCTCTGAACTGGAAAAAAGACAAGAGTTGGCGTTAAAAACCCTTCCTGAAGCGGGTCACTTACCAGGGCCAACGACGCTCCCGAGCTACCGCTCTGGGCTTCTGACGACAGCCTTCTGCCCGCTCTCAGCTTCTGCTCCTCCCACCCTCGTTGGCAGGGTGGGTGCATGGATATCACTGCCTTCAGAGTCACTTTGCAGCTCTGTCCCAGTGCCAAGCTTCTGAGCCAGAGGCTTGATCTTAGCATCTCAGTAACCAGGTGCTTGGCTGGAGCAGACACTCAATGCACACGTGGGTGGACAGAATGAAGGTCGCAGAGGCAGCAATCGGTGGATCTGAATTCAGGTCACCATTAGGCTCCCGACCTCCCCCATCACCACCTTGCATGTTCCCGTAATTCCAGGTCTGTCATCTGACTTTCGCACTCAGGACTTCATGCCATCTCTTCTTAACCCTGCTGCTCCTGCAGTCAGGCAAGCTGGAGGAATCCACTTTATTAAGCCTTTCTTCGGGGTTTTCCTCCCCTGTAGATTCTTTAAAGCCCTTGGGAAACAAAACTGCTGGAGACTAATTGGCACGTGAAACCAAATGGGCCAAGAGGGGGGTCCCTACGTGGGTCAGGCCCTTCCAGCTGTCCCTACACACTGGGCACTCTGCTGGGCCCAAGTTATGTGGAGTCCAGTATTCAGAAAGCGGCACAAGGCTAGGTCCTGCTCACAGGGTGACTGAAGGGCTGGGGACTGAGTAGGAGAGAAGGGAACCTGGGAGCCTCCAGCTCCACCCCTTGGATCAGTTTTGTGAGGCCAGGGTTGTAGGAATTAAAATTCGTTTTTCTCCATATGTTTATCCAGTTGTTGCAACATCATTTATTGAAAAGACTTTCTTTTCCCATTGAATAATATTACTGCCTTTGTTGAAATTCAATTGATTATATATATGTTCCATTTCTGGACTCTATATTCTGTTCCATGGATCTATTAATTTTCTATCCTTATGCCAATACCATGTTGTCTTGATTACTGTAGCTTTATACAGTGTTGAAATCAGGTAGTTTAAGTCCTCCAACTGTTTTTTTTTTCCTGGAATTGTTTGCATTTCCATATAAGTTTTATATAAATTAAAATATTCAATTAAAAAATCCTGTTGTGAGACCTACTAGAGAATGGACTTGAGGACACGGGGAAGGGGAAGGGTAAGCTGGGACGAAGTGAGAGAGTGGCATGGACTTATATATACTACCAAATGTAAAATAGCTAGTGGGAAGCGGCCACATAGCACAGGGAGATCAGCTCGGTGCTTTGTGACCACCTAGAGGGGTGGAATAGGGAGGGTGGGAGGGAGGGAGATGCAAGAGGGAAGAGATATGCAGATACATGTATATGTATAGCTGATTCACTTTGTTATAAAGCAGAAACTAACACACCATTGTAAAGCAATTATACTCCAATAAAGATGTTAAAAAAAATAAAATCCTGCTATGATTTTAAGTGGCATTGCATTGAATGTGGTGATTGATGAGAATTGACATTTTAACAATATTGTTTTCCAATCAATGAGATGGTTTTGTTTTAGATCTTTGTTACTTTATCTTGACAATATTTTGTAAGCTTTCTGTGTACAAATTGTGCACATCTTTTGTAAATGTATTCCCAAATGTTTTTGATGCTATTTTCAGTGGCATTGGTTTAGATTATTTTATTTTCAAATTGTTTTTGTGCTGCTGTTTAGAAACACAACTGATTTTTCTGCATTGATCGTGTATCGTATGATATTGCTAAATTTATGTATTTCAGTTGTTTTGTAGATTGTTTAGGATTTTCTACATAAGCAATCATATTGTCTGCAACTAAACGCAGTCTTACTTCTCCTTTTCCAGTCTTTATTCCTTATGTCTTTCTTGCTTAATTGCCCTGGCTAGGACTTCCAGTACAATGTTAAATAGAAATGGTGAAAACAGAATTGCTTGTTTTATTCTTAATCTTAGAGGGAAAGCATCCAATATGTCACTGTTACGTATGAGGTTAGTTGTAGCGTTTTCATAGATACCATTTATCAGATTAATTAACTTCCGTTCCAAGTTTGGTATAAATTTTTATCATGAATGAGTTTTGAATTTTGTCAAATGATATTTTTCTACATCTATTGAGATGATCATATGGCGTTTCTCCTTTATTAAAATGATGAATCAAACTGATGGACTTTAATATGTTAAACCTACCTTGAATTTCTGGGCTAAATTTCACTTGTCATGATGTATTGTCCTTTTCACATATTTGCTAGATTTGATTTGCTAACACTTTTCTTAAGGATTTTTTGTGTCTGTATTCATGAGAGATATTAGTCTATAATTTTCTCCTTCTATGATGTCTTTGTAAGGTTTTGGTATCAGCATTAAGCTGATTATTAAGCATTAAGCTTACTTTTATAAGATTGGTATTATTTCTTCTGTAAAGGTTTGATAGCATTCACCAATAACACCACCTGGACCCGAAGGCTATTTGTTGTTGTTTTTGTTTGAGTGTGTGTGTGGTTTTTGATAATAAATTCAAATCTTTTAATAGATATGGTGCTATTCAGATTTTCTATTTGTTCATGTATTTGTTTTGGCAAGTGACGTTTTTCAAGGAATTTGTCTCTTTTATCTAAGCTGTCAAATATACTGGCATAAAGTTGTTCACACTATTCTCTTATTATCTTTAATGATCATAGTGATATCCTTTTATTCTGACTTTGGCAATTTGAGTTTTCTCTCTTTTTCTTGATGAATTTTGCTAGGGATTTATAAATGTTATTAATTTTTTCAAATAACTATGTGATCTACATTAATTTTCTTTTTCAGGTTCATTTTCTGTTTCTATTTCATAGATTTCTTCTCTTTGTTTTTACCTTTCTTCTACTTATTTTGGGTTTATTTTGACCTTTTCTAGCTTCTCAAATAGCAAATGAGATCATTGATTTTAACCTTCTTTTATTTACAAATATAAACATTTACACTAACCCTTGCTCTAGCTGCTTCCCATAATTTTTTTTGTTGTTGTTAAGAATTTTGGTAGGAACTTTATAAATTTATTTATTTATTTATTTTTGCCATGTTGGGTCTTCGTTTGGGCCTTCGTGCGGGGGCTTTCTCTAGTTGCGGCGAGCAGGGGCCACTCTTCATCGCGGTGCGCGGGCCTCTCACTATCGCGGCCTCTGTTGTTGCGGAGCACAGGCTCCAGACGCGCAGGCTCAGTAGTTGTGGCTCACGGGCCCAGTTGCTCCGCAGCATGTGGGATCTTCCCAGACCAGGACTCGAACCCGTGTCCCCTGCATTGGCAGGCAGATTCTCAACCACTGCGCCACCAGGGAAGCCCTTCCCATAAACTTTGATATGTTGCAGTATCATTATCATTCAGCTTGAAATATTTTCTAATTTATGTGTAGTTTCTCCTTTGATTCATGGATTATTTAGAAGTATGCTCTTTAAATTCCAGATATGGAAGTTTTTAAAAAAATATCTTATTGTTTTTGGTTTCTAATTCAATTCCTTTGCAACCAGAAAACATACTCTGGTACAATTTCAAACCTTTTAAATTTATCAAAACTTGTTTTATGGCCCAGAATATGATCTACCTTAGTGAATATACCATGTGCATTCAAAAGGAATGAGTATTCTACAGTTGTTGGGTACAGTGCTCTATAAATGTTAATTAGGTCAAAGTAGTTGAGGAATTTTTCAGAACTTCTATGACTTTACTGATTTTTTTTTTCTCACTAGTTGTTCTATGAATTGTTGAGCAAAAGGTGTTAAAAATTTCTATGACTGTAGATTTGTCTATTTCTCCCACTAATTATGTCCATTTCTGCTTCAAGTCTTTAAAGCTCTGTTATTAGGTATACACATATTTTTGAGCATTATGTCATTCTGATGAACTGACTCTTTTATCATTATGTATCCCTCTTTATCTTTGCTAATATGCCTAATATTGAATCTACTTGGTTTGAAATAATGAGAGGCACACCGGCTTTCTTATACTTACTGGTTGCATTGTATGTCTTTTCCCATCTTTTACTTTCATTCTATCTGGAATCAGGAATTTGGCATTGAAAATATACACACTACTATATATAAAGTGGATAACTAACAAGGACCTAATGTACAGCACAGGGAACTATACTCAATATCTTGTAATAACCTATAATGGAATAGAATGTAAAAAAAGAATATGTATGTATATTTGTTTAAAAAAATAAAGTCCATATGCTTTAGACAGCTTATAATTTCAGCTGGCTTTTTTTTCCAGTTGGAGAATCTCAGCCTTATAACTGGAATGTTTATTCTAGTTACATTTATCGTTGTAGCCTTATTTGGAATATAGGATCTGCCACAATTTCTTCATTTTGCCCTTGTTTTTAAAAAATATTTTCACTGGATATAAATGAATCATGACTCAGCAGGTTCCTTTCACGGCTTCAAAGATTCTGAGCTCCACTGTTTAAGTCAGTTGTCATGCAGGGGTCTTACAAATGCAAAAAAAAATTTTTTTCATGCACAAAGCCACTGACTATGCTGTACCCAGGTGGTGTCTTCTTTATATTTATCTTTCTTTGGCATTTTCTGCGCTTTTTGAATTTGTAACTTGGTGTTTTGCACTACACTTGAGAAAATTACAGCCATTTTTTTTCTCATTTGTTCAGCCATTTCTTTTCAGTCTCCAATTCCAAATATATTCCATGGTATTGTCCCAAAGGTCACCAAGACTCTGTTCCTTGTTTCCTTTCAATTTTTTTTTAACCTCTGCTCTTCAGATTGAATGGTTTCTATCAAATCTCTCTTCAAGTTCACTCATTCATTCTTCTGCAGTGTTCAAACTCTGTTAATAACATTCAAGTGAATTTATTTCAGATAATGGAATTTTCAGTTCTAAAATTTCCTTTTGGGTCTTGTTTTATAGTTATCACTTCTATGCTGAGATATCCTATCTTCCATTCATTTTAATAATATTTTCTATAAACCAAACATATATTTTAAAGCTCCCTAAAAGAGACTCTATTATGAATTAGAGTTAAGAACCACATAAATTTTACCTGGAAGGAAGAGATATGTAATGGGAAGTATCAGTAGCATACAATGTGAAAATATTTTTTAGCCCCTGCATACTTAATTTTATAACTATTTATTGAGCATTGATTATGTACCAGACATAATGCATACAAAGATTAAAGTATGCAGTACCTCCTCCAAGAGACTTGCAATCTAGTAAGGAGACAGTAAAACAATTGTAATAAAGTGTGGTATTGACAGGACATATTAAAAATGTTCACATCACCAAGGACTTGTATTTTCACTTTGGAGGGAAAAATCCTTGGGATAATCAGGAGAAAGAAGGTAGAGGAGGAGAAGAGAAAGGAAGAAAAATGAATAGAGAAGGTATCACACCTTATTTACAAGGAAGGCTTAAGGGAAACCCAAAGATGACAGAGAATAGATAAACAAGCACAACAGATGAAACTTTAGCCTCTGAAACCAACAGCTATGGCAAATAGTAAACACATTCTAACTCCTAGCCAGACAAAAATACAACCTCACACTAAAGGCCTACTTAGCTCAGTTCTTTTAACAGATACATCATGTCCAGCTTTCAACAAAAAATTACATGGCATACTAAAAGAAAAAAAAACAAAAAAAACCCCCATAGACTTTTAAGAGATAGAGCCAGCACCAGAATGAGACACGGATATGGTGGAGATGTTGGAATTATCACACCAGGAATTTAAAACAACTATGAGTAATATACTAATGATTCTAATAGAAAAGTGGACAACATGCAAGAACAGACAGGAAATGCAAGCAAGGAGATGGAAACTTCAAGAAAAAATTAAAAAGCAATGCTAGAAACAAACAAACAAAAAACGCCACTGTAACAGAAATGAAGAATGCTTTCCATGTGCTCATGAATAGACTGGGCATGACCAAGGAAAGAATCAGTGAGCTTGAATCAATGTCAACAGAAAGTCAGAAAACCAAAGTGCAAAGAGGAAAAAAAAGAATGAAAAGGGCAGAACAGAATATTCAAGAACAGTGCGACAATTAAAAAAAGGAGTAACATATACATAAGGGGAATACCGGAAGGAAAAGAAAAGGAAAAGAAGAAATATTTGAAGAAATAATGACTTCAAATTTCCCAAAATTAATGACAGACACCAAACTGGCAGAAAACCAAGCAGGATAAATACCCCAAAAATTCTATACATAGGCATATCATACTCAAGCTGCAGAATACCAAGGAAAAATAGAAAATCTTAAAAGAGGCCTGAGGGAAAAAGTGCCTTACCTATAGAGGAGGAAGAATAAGAATTATATTGAGCTTTTCTTCGGTAACCATGAAAGCAAGAAGGAAGTGGGGTAAAATATTTAAAGTGTGAAAGGAAAAAAATCCCACCAACCTAGATTTCTGTATCGAGCAAAATTATCCTTCAAAAGTAAAAGAGAAATAACAACTTTCTCAGACAAAAAAAAAATTGAGGAAACTTGTTGCTAGTAGACCTGCCTTGCAATATATGTTTTAAAAAAGTTTCTTTTTTCAGAAAGAAGGAAAATGATATAGGTCAGAAACTCAGATTTGCATAAAGGAAGAGCTTTAGAGAAGGAATAAAACAAGGCAAATTAAAATCTTTTCTTTTACTTCTTTTTTGTATAAGTACCTTTCAATTTATTTAGATCTTTGTTATTGTTTTAATATTTATTTATTTATTTGGTTGCTCCGGGTCTTAGTTGCAGCTCACGGGCTCCTTAGCTGTGGCATGTGAACTCTTAGTTGCGGCATGCATGTGGGATCTAGTTCCCTGACCAGGGATCGAACCCAGGCCCCCGCCACTGGGAGCACGGAGTCTTAACCACTGTGCCACCAGGGAAGTCCCTACTTCTTATTTTTTTTGAAAGAAAGTTTTACATTCAACTGTTCTTTATTGAACACTGACTACGGACCAGTAACTATTTAGACTCTGGACACCCAGGGCAAACAACAACAACAACAAAAGACTGTCATCATGCAGCTTATCCACTAGTAAATATAATTATAATACACTTTCTGATTCTGCAGTGACAACTGTTTTTTTTTTTTTAATTTTATTTATTTATTTATTTATTTATTTTTGGCTGTGTTGGGTCTTCGTTTCTGTGCAAGGGCTCTCTCTAGTTGTGGCAAGCGGGGGCCACTCTTCATCGCAGTGTGCGGGCCTCTCACTATCGCGGCCTCTCTTGTTGTGGAGCACAGGCTCCAGACGCGCAGGCTCAGCAATCGTGGCTCACGGGCCTAGTCTCTCCGCGGCATGTGGGATCTTCCCAGACCAGGGCTCGAACCCGTGTCCCCTGCATTGGCAGGCAGACGCTCAACCACTGCGCCACCAGAGAAGCCCACAACTGTTTTTTAGTTATATTGCTATAAAATTTAACTGTCTCATTCAGATTAGAGACAAACTATATTCTAAGGTTACTTATTATTTGATCTAACAGATAACAGTTTGTTCAAAATAATTCTAGCAAAAATGTATCTAGTGATTATAACTTCTTGATAAGTGAAATGAATGAAAGCAGTGTTATAAGGGATGGGAGGAAGGAATTGGGATGACACTGCTATAGTGTACTTGCACTACCTGTGAAGTGATATAGTGTTATTAGGAAAAGGACTTGGATTAGGTTTTTTTTTTTTATTTTTGGCTGCATTGGGTCTTCGTTGCTGTGCTCGGGCTTTCTCTGGTTGCGGTGAGCGGGGGCTACTCTTCGTTGTGGTGTGCGGGCTTCTCATTGCGGTGGCTTCTCTTGTTGCAAAGCATGGGTTCTAGGCCCACGGGCTTCAGTAGTTGCGGCGCTCAGGCTCAGTAGTTGTGGCTCGCGGGCTCTAGAGCGCAGGCTCAGTAGTTGTGGCGCACGGACTTAGTTGCTCCGTGGCATGTGGGATCTTCCTGGACCAGGGCTTGAACCCGTGTCCCCTGCATTGGCAGGCGGATTCTTAACCACTGTGCCACCAGGGAAGTCCGGCTGGATTAGTTTTAAGTGCATATTGTAAACCAACGGACAACTACTCAGAAAGTTAAAAAAAAAAAAAAAGAAGTAAAACTTATATGCTAACAGAGGTTAAAAATGAAATCATATAAAATGTTCAATTAAACCCATAGAAGCCAGAAAAAGTGGAAGTCAATACAAGATACAAAGAACAAGGCAATGAATAGAGAATAGTAACAAATATCATAGATATGTAATTCAACTATATAAATAATAATTAAAAACATCAGTGGTCTAAATACCCCAACTAAAAGACAGAGACTGACAGAGTGGATAAAAACAAACAACACTCAACTGTATGATGTCTACAAAAAAAGAAAAGAAAAAAAGCGATGTAGACACAGATAGACAAAAAGTAAAGCTGTAGAGAAAAATATACTAACACTAAAACTAGAACGGTGGAATGCCTATATTAATTTCAGACAAAGCAGACTTCGGAGGAAGGAAAATCATCAGGGATAAAGAGGGGCAACATGCAATGAAAAAAAAAAGGTCAATTCTCCAAGAAAACTTAGCAATCCTTAATGTGAATGCACCTAACAATAGAGTGTCAAAATATACGTGAGGCAAAAATTGACAGAAATGCAAGGAGAAATAAATGAATCTACTATTAAAGCTGAAGACTTCAGCAGCCTCTATCAGTAACGGACAGATCCATCAGGCAGAGAATCAGTAAGGACCTAGCTGAGCTCAACACCACCATTAATCAACTGCATCTAATTGACATCTATAGTCTACTTTTTCCAACAGTAGCAGAATACACATTCTTATCAAGCTGACATGGAACATTCACCAAGATAGATCACATTCTGGACCATAAAACACCCCTTACCAAGTTTTAAGGAATAAAAATCCTACAATGTCTGCTCTCAAACCACAATGGAATAAAACTATAGAAATCTATAACAGAAACATCTAGAAAATCCCCAGATACTTGGAAATTAAACAATAATTGCTAAACCACACATGGTCGAATGAAAAAGGATTGAGAGAAATTAAATATTTTGAACAAATGGAAATAAAAATAAAATTTATTAAACTTTGTGGGCTGCAGCACAAGCAGGGCATGGAAGGAAATTTATAGCAATGAATGCACATATCAGAAAAGAAGGAAGATCTAAAATCAATAATCTAAGATTCCACCTTAGAAAACTAGAAAAAAAAAAGAGCAAGTTAAATTCAAAGTAAGAGGAAGAAAAGAACAAATAAAAATTAGAGCAAAAATCAATACAACTGAAAACAGGAAATTAGTAAAGAATATCAACCAGACCAAGCTGTCTCTTTGAAAAGATCAGTAAAATTGAGAAATCTCTCGTGAGGTTGAGGGGACGGGGTGGGGGGGAAGAGAGAGAAACAGAGACCATAACTATTGATCCCAGGGATGCTGACAGAATAATAAAGGAATATTATGAACAAGTCTATGCCTATAAATTTGATAACCCAGATAAAATGGACAAATTCCTTGAAAGAAACAATCTACAAAAACTTACACAAGAAGAAATAGACAATCTGAATTGGCCTATATCTATTAAAAAAATCAAATCAGTAATTAATAAACTACCCAAACAGGAAGCACCAAGCCCAGATGGGTTCACAGGTGAGTTCTACCAACCATTTAAAGAAGAAATTATTCTAATTCTCCATAATCTCTTCCAGAAGATAGAAGCAGAGGGAATACTTCCTAACTCATTCTATGAGGCCAGCATTACCCTAATATCAAAACCAGACATAGACATTACAAGAAAAGACAACTACAGACCAATATCTCTCAAATATAGATGCAAAAATCCCCAACAAAATATTAGCAAATCTAGCCAAGCATAAGAAGAATTATACACCATGACCAAGTGGGATTTATCCCAGGTATGCAAGGCTGGTTCAGTATTTGAAAATCATTCAATGTAATCCACCACATCAACAAGCTAAAGAAAAAAACTGTATGTTTATATCAAAAGATGCAGAAAAGCATTTGATAAGATCCAGCACCCATTCATGATAAAAACTCTCAGCAAACTAGGAATAGCAGGGAAGTTCATCAACTTGATAAAGAACATCAACCAAAAAACATACAGCTAACATCATACTAAATGGTGAGAAACTAGAAGCTTTCCCCCTAAGATCAGGAACAAAACAAGCATGTCCCCTCTCACCACTCTTTTTCAACACCATGCTGGAAGTCATAGCTAATGCATTAAGAAATAAAAGGTATACAGATTGGGATGGAAGAAATAAAACTGTCTTTGTTTGCAGATGACATGATTGTTTACGTAGGAAATCCAGAAGACTCAAAAAAAACCCAAAAAACCCTCAGTGGAACTAATGAGCATTTATAGCAAGGTTGCAGGATACAACGTTAATATATAAAAGTTAATTGCCTTCTTACATACCAGTAATGAACAGGTGGATTTTGAAATGGAAAACACAATACAATTTACATTAGCACCCCCAAAATTGAAATTCTTAGGCATAAATCTAACAAAATATATTCAAATCTGCATGAGGAAGACTACAAAGCACTGATGAAAGAAGAGCTAAATAAATGGAGAGATGTTCTATTTTCATGGATAGGAAGACTCAATATTGTCAAGATGTCAATTCTTCCCAAATTGATCTACAGATTCAACATAATCCCAGTCAAAATCTTATTTTGTGGATATCAATTAACTGATTCTAAGGTTTATATCTTGGTATTTACCCCAAATGAGTTAAAAATGTATGTCCATACAAAAACGTGCACATGGATGTTTACAGAATCTTTATTCATAATTGCCAAAACCTGGAAGCAACCAAGATGTCCTTCAGTAGGTGAATGGGTAAATAAACCGTGGTACATCCAGATAAGAGAATGTTATTCAGCAATATGAAGAAATGAGCTGTCAAGACATGAAAAGACCCTGCTGATGAGACTCCCCCTCCCCCTCCAGTTCTCATATATGCAAAGACTGTTCTGGCCAGTGTCATTTTATTTTTGCCCTCTTGACAAATATTCTAGAGGCTGAGGTTGGACTGTATAGGTAGATCCATACTGGATGATATTGTTTTAGGGGCTAAAGGGGAGAAACTAAAAGTGTTCTACTCTTTTTTCTACAGTGTTGACATCTTTCTAATGTATCTATTTTTCTCGTTGCATCTTTTCTACTTCCGTACACTTGGTGTACTGGGTTAAATGGCTAGTACTGTTTTGGCTCTGTGAAAACACATTTGTGAGAAGAGTAAGTAGTGACTTCTTTCAAACTGTTAGATGCCGAAACTTTTAAATCCCAATTTTGTCCAGATCTTACCAGATGCTATTGTACTTGAATGGTTAATAAAACTGCGTAGTGCTAGTGAAAAAAAAAAGTTTCTCTTGAAGGCAGGCCTTTAGAAAAATCTAACACTACTTCAAAATGATACTTTCCCCCTTTCCCTGCAGAAAGCAAGAGGTTTTTGTTTTTGTTTTTGTTTTTAATCTTCACTGTGAGAACCTGGTAGAGCTCCTGGAAGTAAAACACAATAGTCTGGGGATTCCCTCTAAGACTGGCCTTCCCTGGTGTCTTTAATTTTCAGATTTATCCACACATACAGTACTGGTTTTCCTACTATGATACTGGTTCCCAGGGAGGATTTTGCCTGTAGGTTTCTGCTCTAGTAAGTTGTGATTCTCTGTATCTGCCTGTCTTTCTCTCCAATTTTTGTAGTAGAAGTTTGCCCTTTGATCTCAATTCTCTGATGGATCTAAGAGTTGTTAATTTATTGTTTTTTTCAGCTCTTTTCTTGTTTGGACAAAGTGATGACTTCCAAGTTACTTACACGCTGGACTGGAAATATAGAACAATTTAGAAGGAAAGAGTGGCAGAGAAGACAGTGAGATTAAAAAGGGATAATTTCTTTGGAGTAAAACTGAATAGTTTCACAAATGGTCACTGAGGCATTCTAGAAGATCATGGTTGTTAATGGGTAGACAGCAACAGCCTCCTGTGGTTTGCAAGTTTTGAAGAAAGAAGAAAGGGGATTTCCCACATCTGTGATTGCTCTAACCCCTCTGTCTGAACATGCAGGCAATTAAATTTAGAGGCATTTCAGCCCAAAACAGCTAAGAAACAAATAGTCATTCAAATAAATAAAAGATACAATTACTGTATTAGTACATTATATTTGGATAAATATTCTTATG